>NC_142521.1:25432907-25775407 GCF_964205215.1 Stylophora pistillata | reverse complement strand
CAATGAATTTTTTACAGATTAATGCCGCCAAAACGCAAGCTATCGCTATTGGCCCGTCTTCATACCAGTATGATTTCCATCTTAATGATTCTAATGTCCATACAAAGGATACACTCAAAATCCTAGGGGTGGTCCTAGATAGCAAATTAACATTTAAAGCGCACATAAAGCAACAGCTGAATAAGGAAAGCGCAAAGGCTTCATCTTTGCGGAGAATACGTAAGTTTATTTCTTAGGACGTATTAGTTCGTTTATACAAGGCCTATGTTCTCCCTCATCTTGAGTACTGTAGTCCCCTTTTACTGGGAGTAGGTAACGCGGAGACTACTACAACAGAGACAACTAATTACTTTATATTAAGAACTATATTAGGCTTCTCGAAGTCTGTGTCATACGACTTCCTCCTCAAGTTGGCCGACATTAAGTCCTTGGAGATTCTTAGACAATTTCGATCGTTAGTTATGCTATATAAGTGCTTGCATGATAAGGGGGCACCTTATATAAGTGATTTTTTTAATTTTAGAAATGTACTGTATAGTTTAAGTGGGCTCAGTACAAGGCTAGATTTACCTCCTTTTAATCTTGAGTTTTTACATCGGTCAATTTCATTTTTAGCTAGTAAACTTTGGAATGCGCTTCCCCCTAAACTCAGAGAATCTCAAGATATTGTTTCATTCAAGCGTTCTCTTAAAGCCCAAATGGCTTAGCGGTAGTGATTGTAAATATTGTTATTGTTAACATTGTTAATATTGAAAATTTTTGTTGATAGCTCTTGTCTATGATCTTCGATACTGTTTTTAGTTATTTAATAGATCTATTTATTATTTGTATTCTTACAGAAATTATGTTTTCTTTCTAATTGTACATACACGTACATGTTTTAACGAGAACTTCTGTACTCCTAGGTGTCACGTGTTTAAATAAGGGATTGATTGACAATAATTCTTTAAATAAAAATTTAACTCAATAGGGATCGGAGTTAAATAATTGTTTGCTCCTGTTTCCTATATGTAACACTCGACAATAGTTCCTATAGCCATGTGCTTCACAGTCCAATATTTTTGCGGAGTTGTCGATTTCAGTGGACCTCATTTTGAATTAATTAGCGTTATTCCGCAAACGTTTGGTCCGCGGTTTGGTTGAAGACTCTATTTAAACAAAGATCTTTTACGTGAAGTAATTACAGCCTCCTTTTCAACGAAATGGAAATGGAGAAACCCCGTGATACGCTTGGTAAACTCATTATCAATAGGTGTTGACTATCTTGCCAAGTTATATCGCTATCATGGGAGCGATGCAACAATTTCAGGACTGCAATAACCTTTTGTGATACAGCAATATGAACGGTAAGATGATATGTTAAATAAGCTGTAGACTGGATGTAAAAAGCGAAACAATTGAGTTTGTGCGTTAATGTGTACATTTTCGAATAACTGACGGCACCGTCAAATCAGCTCATTTTCTCCAACTTTAAAATTTGATTAAATTGCACAGAATCATTACCCCAAAAATTCCATTGGAGATCGAAAAGAACCACACTTCGCCTTCCAAAAGCCAGATTTTCAGTCGATTATTTTATTTACCACATAGTTAAATAACAGGCTGCTTTTGACCTATTTTTAATCTTGTTAGAAGAGGGTCTGATAAATTTGATTAGATTGTGTAAATAAATGATCAAGAATTGCTCAAATTGCCTTAACACATGTATTGATATTGCTTTTCAAGATTTGGTACTTGTTATCGGTTCAAGTGTTGTCAATTCGTGGCGCGACGCTCCGAGATTCGTCTGAAACTTTGAGCTTCAAAAGCGGCAATTTGGCGAAATGCAGTTGTTATCGATTTTCTCCAAAATAAATCGATATTCAGCCAAACGAAGTATGCAGTGTTTTGTTTCACCATGAGGCCTACCTAACTTGAGAATATGAGCCGAATCGACTTTTTGGCTGTTGCCACAATATTTTGAAAATGTTCGATTTTTGGCCACATTTGCTCTTAAGCGCTTTTATATCCGCTGCCGCGTATAAGTTTCCCAATGAATTATTCGTTGCCTTCAACTTGATCAAGCAGCCGTTATCACAAAAACCTTTCCAACAAAAATCTCCTGTTGTAAAAGTCTCCTAGTGCCTTTCGTTGCAGAGGAACTATCAATTATTGATTATCAAGGTTGCCCGCGCGATTAAGACAGAATGCACTTTGTCTCAGCCAATCAGAATTCTGCAATTTTTCCTAGTATGTGGTAATTGGTCCAATCATAGCCGAAATATACCCGAGATACAAATGTATGGAAGGCACTGTGTGCATATATCCAAAGATTATTCGAAGTTCGCTTATAAAGATGCAGAGTTTTTTAGTTTGAAATTTATACCGCCCTGAGTCATCTCTCAACTTTTAAATAATGACGTTGTCAATGTTGCTTGAATAACAAAAGCGTTTTGGTTTCGCCCCTTGATTGAATGTGTGTCCTTTTTCCACTTTGGATCCACTACTTGATGTTTTACTCAGTTTAAGAGATAGAGATCAAATTGAAATTTTCTCTGCTTGGCGGAGGAAGAGCATCTAGCGCAAATGCTTGAGCTAAAGTGAATTTGAAAGTGTGCGGAGTGATTTAATGAATATATCCGTGGTGAAGTTTCTTGGGTGACGTTTGAAATTATAAGAGATATCTACTTTCGAAAACTATACTTAATGTGCTCTTCTTTTCACCCTTTCCATGCTGTTTCACGCAGTAATTTTCCTCGGAAAACACATCTTGGAATTGTTAAGTGAGAAAGATGGAAAAACCTTGCAAAGAAAGGGGAGGAATTTTTTCAATCAGATAGAAAAATTTGGAGAAGTGAAACAGTTTTGTACCTACTAACAAATTGTCCCGACAGGTTTTGTCCCTTAACAGTGCTCGTTTTGTTGAGTGAAAGTTTAGGCATATAACAAAGCGCGTTGTCCAATTAGTCCAATTGGCGAGTAGATAAGGCATAAACTGTCCTATTAGTGCTCAAATCGAGTTGTTGACAGCCTTCAAAATTGATGATTTTCAAATCAGTTTAGAATTGTCATCAGATAAAGTTCTTTGGGCATCTGTATCAAAAGGTTTAAATGCAAAGGTCGACTTAATAATTTCGACGGAGAATTAGACTTTTCCGGCTTTGTCTATTCTCAGAGCAAAAACTTAAGGCAATCAAACCGCGTCTCACCTAGGTGACTCTCTGAACGTCTCTCCAGTAGGGATAAGTACGGAGGCAATTCAAACTCTTCTACCCTTTATGTAATAATTGCCTACTCTCAGAGAAAAACAACAAGGCATTCAAAATGTTTCTCACCTTGATATAATTTTGTTTTTTGATCATATCCGACTTCCTCTTCTGTAGAATTCTGTGTAAATCCACCAAGACATGTTGTATCAAATATTTTCTCTCCACAAGTCATGTTCACATCAGTGTGCATCGAGATGTTACCATTCTGACTCTTTAAACTCAGAGCATACTTCCCGAACACTTGAACTGTTGACCCGCTCCAGAACTCAATGTTACCACTGAACTCTATGTGAGCAACAAGATGGCTGCCATGTGCCGGAGAGCTTCTTTCCTGAAGTGTTGAGTTGTAATTAGCACCCGAACTGCAGTTAATGGACGGAGCAGTTGTGTTAATTTCAAGAAATTCGCCTCTCTTTATTATAAAGGAACCAGCTGAAAAAGAAAAGTGGTATTTTGCTATGACTAAAAACTATTCAACTGGTTTCCCTTGATACGGATGTCCAATTTAAGCTATAAGTAGAGCGGTTGTACGCTTGTTCAGTTAAACAGCAATATGGTCTATTTCTTGCAGTTTTCTCTTAAACAAGACTGGTAACAAATCATCAAGCCAAGTCATAAGACTTACATTCACTTCCTTAAATCACACACGCCTGGAAGAGTTTCTCTTTCCTTTCTCCAACAACAATTGTCTGAACATGACCATTAATTACCTTTTGCAGTTAGTACATGACTTAAAACCTATTTCGATGGAAGCACCTTTGACCCGAAATAGCGCTAAAAATATATAAAATTCAACGTAGAAACTGTGAGATCTTGCTAAGCTCAGCAAAACGCAAATGCTACCAGTTCCCATTCAGTCAACCGTAAACAGTTGTTATTAGATCATAACTGTAATTAGTGTTAAACTGTAACCGTCACCTGTCATGTTGTGTAGTTGTTATCCACCAGAGCTTTTCGAAAGTGGCTAATTCCTGCCTAAACAATCGTTTTAGTAGATTGCGTGATTCTTTAGATAATTCACAGCATTACCTAATCCTTTGTACATTAGGCTTAAATAGAGCTGTTTTGAAAATCTTTCTTTGTTCGAGCCATTTCTGGCCAGGAGAAACCCAGCCATGTAGCCAGTTCTGGTAAAGCCAGGTCAGGCCAAATTAGGACCATGTCAGTTCAGTAGCGTTTGCAGAATAAATCTACGTTGGAACCAACCTTACTGTTGTTAGTCATTGTCTCAATGATACTCAACAGCCGTGATAGATCCCGGCCCCAGGAAAACCTTTTCCCAGAGGAAGTTTATTGAAATTTCCTTGTCCATCCGTTTATTTGTTAAGGCAAAATTCTGTTTTCACATAGTAACGCACATTCTGCTCTTTTTCTTAAACAATATCTACTATTCATAGAACTTCGACATTCGGCTTTCTCAGTCGAAGTTGGAGTCAAGCTACCTTCGAATGGTATCCTGCTCGAACAAGCTAAATCAGGTGAAGATCTTTTACTATGGCCAAGTAATTATTTCGGAGAATTGCTGAATAAATTTACGAAAGACCGTGCTTCCAGTGTTTTGCGGCTCCGGTTCTGGAAAAAAAAACACTTTTCACTACTGCTGGATAAGTCGTCCACTAAAACTATGTTTGTTGAATAGTTACAAAGTAAAAAAGCCGGTCGCAAACAACGATTTCCTTCTTCTACTCCGCTCGCGTGTACAGCGAAAAAGGAATAACCTACTGGAGGACACTTTAGAATCAAACTTGAATTTTAAATATGGCATCAAAAGATTTAAACATAATCGGTGTTCTCAAATTAGAAACTGATCTATTTGTGGTGGACATCTATGAAACAACCTCTACTCTCTTATCGTTGTGGCCTGTCCAAGATGTTCTAGGCATGATTGCTGAAGAACTTTAATAATAATAATAATAATTTACATTTATATAGCGCAGACCTCTATGTGAATATATTCAGTCGCGCTTCCCAATAAGATAAAATTATGGCAAAAGTAACTAAGATATAAGAACCTATTGGAACCTACGAGTCTCTGCACTCAAAGAGAACAATAGCCTAGCTAAGTGAATAAGAAACATGAGTAAAAATAAAAATCTATTTGAAAGCTAGATTAAAAAAATTAGTTTTGATAGCAGTTTTGAAAGTGTCCAATGTCTCTATGTTACGAATTGTCGAAGGTAATCCCTTCCAAAGATGAGGTGAAGCTGATTGGAAGGCACGATCACCAAGGGTTGGACGGGTCCTGGTGCTTAATAATTCGAGTAATAAAGACTCGTTTGACCTAAGAGAGTACCTGGATCGCTTTTTGATGCTAATTAAATCAGTCAAATAGTTAGGGCTAGACCATATAAACAGCTAAATGTCAAAAGGAGAATCTTAAACTTTATACAGTAACTAATCGGGAGCCAATGAAGGTTGAAAAGTAATGGCGTAACATGGAAGTATTTTGGTGATCCAGTGACCAACCGAGCTGCGGCATTCTTTATCCGTTGGAGTTTCATGATATGTGAATTCGGGAGGCCATATAGTAGACTGTTACAATAATCTATTCTACTGGTTATAAAAGCATGAACCAATGTTTCGGTAACTGAACGACTTAGATATTTCCTAATTCTACGTATGTTGTAAAGATCATAGAATGCGATTGAGCAAGTTCTGTTATTATGACTAAGCATACTGATCTTCGAATCAAACTAGATTCCTAAGTTTCGAACTTCAAATGATGGAGCAACTTTGGAGTCGCCAACAGATAAGATGCTGATGTTACTGACTTTCTGAAGTTGAAAGATGATAGAATGCGGATGAGCAAGTTCTGTTAATATGACTAAGCATACTCGTCTTCGAATCAAACCAGATTCCTAAGTTTCGAACTTCAAATGATGGAGCAATTTTGGAGTCGCCAACCGATAAGATGCTGATGTTACTGACTTTCTGAAGTTGTTGTCGCGTTCCAATCAGAAGACATTCTGTCTTATCTGCACTCAGTGTTAACTTTTCCGTTTGCATCTACCGACTAATGTCAGCGATACATGATTCCATGGCAGTTAAAGTAATCATTGCATGGTGGGGGAGGGGGGCGGGGGGTAAATTCGAATTAGCCCGATTTTACTTTGAGAAAGCCGGAACTTTGGCTCTATTTCTGGAGATAACACCACGAATTATGCCAGAGATGCTAACTTGCTAACTTGTCGAGCCCTAAAAAGTGAGTCTTTATATATGAGATGAGATGAGATGAGATGTCGCAAGTGGTAATTACTGATGACTTATTTGTAGTAAAATAAAAAGTGTCCTTGTACGTGAATTTATCAGCTCCAAGGGAAGAGTTTGATTAATATGTGTCTACAAATTCATTTGAGAAAACCATATCTCTTGTGAACAGACAGAGCACTGGTCATCTTTTACCGCAAATTAAAAAATCCGCTTTCCTCCGGCCTCATTTTTATCACGTACTACAAAGAAAAAAAAAGCAGTTTCTGGTCGACAGAATTACAAAATTTTGCCGCGTTCCTGTTTAACGTATAGAGTCTGCGTTGATATTACGAAACAAGTGATTAAGACAATTAAAGACTTCCCTTATTCTAAGAATTAAGTTCACCATCGTTACTGACTTCGTCAAACGGTTCCGTAATCTACCCTTCTTTGTTCTTTATTTTCCGCTTGAATGAAATCTATTCACTGCGAAGGGATGATAACTGAACGAAAAGCCAAAAACGGAAATGGAGGAAGTTTTTCAAAACTCGTTTTTCACTTTTTAGGCCTGTTTTTAGCTCTGATAGAACGTTTTAGAATGATCTCTCTTTTCCGATTAATAACAGCATGATGAATCTTACGAGTTCTTTTTATTATTGTGTTATATAGATACGACAACGTCCATGCATTGATTAAAATTGGCGAGGAAATTCTTCCCCAAACAGGTTTCATGTCTTAGAAATGCTTTTGGTTATAAGCTCAATATGATAATGCACACACATAAAAATTTTCACAAATTAAAAGCGAAACAAATGAGCACTTACGAGTTACGAGACTTTCAGCAACAAGGATGAATTCCTGTTAAAAATGAAATGAGACTTAATAATGCATCGACTAACCTCTTAGAATGTTTAAAGATCATTCACTGACCATCATCCATGTTTGCCTTAATTTTAACAACTCTACTTTGTTGGAGACGTTTCCTTAAAGAGCTCGCGAAGAACATACCTTAAGTGCGATGAAGAGGAACAAAAACTTTGTCATCGTTTCTTCAAGGTGCCACTTCAGATGAACACAAAGTTTTGTACATATTTAAACGATTACACTTCTGTCGGCTTTTTTCATTATGCAGACAAAAAGTGGTCCCGTGAGGGCTGCTACTTCTGCGACTAATTTCAGTTTGATATCGTTTTACATATGTCAGTCATTCAAAATTTCAGCTGGCAGATCAGAGATCAAGTAAAATACTGTTGACAGTTGGGAAGATACATTGGAAAATTCATTGCAAAACTGCATTGATGTTAAATACAAATTACTCAACCAAGTTTTTCTTAGATATTGGCAAACCTGGATGGATCAGTAATGCGTAAAATAAAAAAGCCATCCATGACCCGAGGCAAAAAGCATTCAAAATTGTCAAGCTGTTACAAGGCTGTGGAATCTATTGTTTGAATTTAAAGAATATTTAAAAAACAACTTTTTCAGTGAAAAAAAACAACGGTTGGAGTTTGTACAAAGTTTTAAATCAACCGCGGTTTAAAAGTTTTTTCGGAGAAAGTTTTGTTGGGAAGCATTCCAGCAGCAATGCCAGCCGCCACCGACAGCAGAAAATGGTGGCTGACGGCCCTAATCTGTTAGTCAATCAAGAGGGTCTCAATGGAAGGGGGGGGGGGGAGGGTAATGTTGACGGTTGACGGTTTAATTAGCCCTACTGACGGTTGACCGCTAAATTTTAGGTCAATTGACGGTTAATTTTTTGGAATGTCGTTTATAAAACGAATTAAACGCGCCAATTTGGCTGTAATTTTTCATAATGACGCGTTTGTGAAGGACGGTTAATATTTAACACTTTTATAAATAAATGACTTACGTTTTACGTCACCGGAAGGGTTTCTACACCGGAAGTCAGTTCTGTCGCTAACCAGTTTTACTCGCGAATAGAAATTAAGGACATAAATGTATTTTTGTGATATATCAAACTTTTATTTATACACAACAGAACTTGACCCCAATTAAGGCAATCGTTTAGTTCTTAATTAAAGATATCTAAGACATTTGACAGCTAACATTTTGCTTGCTTGTTTTGACAGTTGACGGTAAAAATATTGCGTTTATGACGGTTAATGGTTAATATTTTGGCCACTTGACGGTTGACGCTTAACCTCATTAAGACCCTCCATCAAATGACGGTGAGAATTTTCACAAAAATTCCGTTTATTTACATTACTTTCAATTTCTTGATAACAAAACAAAACAGCATGATTGTTCAGGCTGTTTTGTTATTTGATTGAGTTCCTATCTCCCAAAAGTTACGAGAAGTGATTGTAATAGCAATAATACCGTTTTATGTTGTTAGGTATGATTATGTTTTGTGCCCTCCTCAGAGCGAACATTACATTAGGTATGGTTGATGTGGTTTCAGACAATTTTCTTAATTCCCCCATCTATGCCTCAGTCGTGTAGGTGGATAGATATTAAAGTCAGTTGATTTTTAGATAATTCCCCTTCTTATTTAATTTTTTTTTTTTAAAAAGACAGACGACTGGTCGAGGTTTTCAACGAAATTGGATCTGCAAGATAATGGTTAGATTCTTGTCCAGTTATTGCCTCCATCAGTGGTCAACCTCACAACTACACAGTAGACTATCAATAAAACAATTTATTGTAAATTGATTTAGCCGCATTTCGAACGAATTTAGCTGATTCTAGATAGTTACGAGTGATGTAGACAAACGAGTAAATCAATTTTATGATATAACGAGAATGAAGGGGGCCTTAAATAGTTCCCTGTGGAACAACAAAGTTAAGAAACCTCTCGGCTGATTTACTGCAACCGAATTTACAGGTTAGCTTATTGTTACTCAAACAAGAAGAAAAACCATATGTTATGGTCCACAGTATAAAATGCCACTCTCAGATCAAGGGAGACCTCGAGTGGATATGCCGATGATTATCGAAACTTCAAGACAAGTTTTCCTTTTGGTTTCTAAGGATGTCAAGTAAGTGCTTTGTAAACCGGAGGCGGTTTTGGTTTTCTATTCAAATTTCATAAGGAAGAAGAGGGTAATTTTCTAAAAAAATACAATGGTAACCTATCAAGCCTGAAGAACTTTGGTTTCCACGTGACCGTACGACCGACCGTTTGTACAAGGTGCTACTTATAGCACGCACGAACTGTTCAATTGAGGGCACTAATCTTGGCATAATTATTCACAGGGGAACCCCCAGGTAAAAAAAAGGGGTAAGGTTATGTGTGCCACTGAGAAATCGGGTGCGCTTGCACTAGCGTACATCTAAGCAGCCTGATGAAGTGCGTATACTCGTGTGCGGTCTCCAGGTGCGGTCTCCAGGCGCAAAAAAGTTTGGCATAACACAAGGGCTTCATGTGGGCTTGCTGACGTGAAGCCCGCGTGGGCGCTTTTTTTCAGCGCCAAATCATGCTGATTGAGTCGATTTAAACCATTATTTTCCGGTAATTTGCGTTTTTTAATCACCTTACAAAGCAACGATATCGGTAGAAAAAGCTATGTCAACTGAGGAATTTATCCCAAATCAAAGTTGTGGAAACAGGGTTTAAGTGAACCGAGACGGAAAATAGAGGAAAGAAGCCAAAGCGCAGAGCGAGTCGTGAGCGACGCGAACGAGGGTGGGAAAGAAATTGAGTAAAAAGGCGAAATTCTAACGGAGAGTACCGGGAGAAGAAAAGATAAAGACCCTCAGGAAATGGACTGAAAAAAATTAACAACACGGAGAAAGTGAACTACAAAAAAGCCGAGGAAAGACGTGAAAAGGTGGAGAGGTAATTTGAGTCTTATCTGAGTTTTTTTCCAAGCTGATGCCCCAGAAAATTCAATTTTCTTTCATTTGATACGATTTTCTGTTTATAACTCATAGTTTTGATGCAGACAAAAAATTAAATGACGTTGCAGAAAAATTATCTGGCATTCGTCCTTTCAGTAAAAACTTTCGCACCGGTTCATCGCTCAAACAACACTCAGAGTGTTTGTATTCGCCAATTTTTTTTTTCTTTCGTTTCCATTCGTGCGAAACTATTTCTATAATATTTTTATGATCTTCGCACCCTCTTATGTTAATTCTTCGCGCCTAAAACGCTTTATATGCTGCAATTTGCATGATCGTTCATATTTTCCTTGATAATGGAGTCACGACTACTCCGAAATTAAACGTCGGATTTTATCGTTCGTTTTTACAGTTTTATGTCTTGGGAAATCTCTTTTGATACTTTCGTTTCGTTGTTTAATTCAGTAGTGGGTAAAAGGAAAAGAAGCATTTTGCCTAGAAAGTTTTTAGATAATACCCAGCGGCGAAATTACAAGTAAGCTTACATCATTCACTCTTAGGTTGTTCGTATGAGAGATTCGCTCCTATGTCGAAGATGCGTGAATGGTTTTACCATAGGATTTGAATTCGTGGCCTTTCCGAAGATTAAGATGAAATAGAGGTTTTGCACAGCAGCCATGTTGGATGGCAAGAACAATGAAAATATTTTGCATAAGAAAGAATTTTTTTTCCCATCAGGGGTAAAATAATCTATTGTTCCTGCCATCCAACATGGCTGCTGTGCAAAACCTCTATTGAGGTTGAGTCAGCGAGGTTCATGTTTACAAGTGAGTTTGTCGCGGTAATTTTATTTTGACAATATTGTCATGTAAGAACCCGTCAAAGATGTGTTACAAACAAACTCGCTGGTTTCATGGACTTATTTCCACTGCAAACAGCATTGTTTGGTCGTCATCCTATGTCTTCAAGCTTTCTACTCAATTCGAACTGCAGGAAATGATATGCCTTACAAAACATGGTGCGATTTTCTCCTCGCCCAAAATCTCTAGTAAGATAATTCGATGCTCGAGTTAGCTTCGAGTGTTCATGAACATGCTTATGACACGTTTTTTCTTCTACTAACACTGGAACGTGGAGAATCAGTCTGTAATTGATAATTTGGTTTTATCAACTGAGTTGATAATGTGAATTGGCCACCGTAAAGGGTTTCAAAGCTGACATTTCGGCCGTTAGCCTTCGCCAAACGCTCCGCTGACGAAGGGCTAACGCTCGAAACGTCAGATTCGAAATCCTTTACGGAGGTCAATTCACAGTATCAACCCAGTTAATAAAACCAAATTACCTTGCTACCCCTACCCACGCGCCACACTTTCTTTTGAAACTTACCCCCTTTATTCATCTGTATTTCACAGTCATTGTAATTTATAAGAAACGCCCGAGCTATGTTCGTGTATGTATTGAAACGGAGTCACAAGTTGGTAACCACGAGGTTGGACTATAATAGTTGTTGTTTACAGTTTGCGAATGGGACAACCTTTTTGCCTTTATCTGTATGTTAACCGGCGTGGATATATCCTGTTGAGTTTATTGAGTTACCATCTCCTCGAAGGAACAAATTAAAATGAGAATCACCAACCGAGTCCTCTCTGCGACAGTCTCGCGTGGCAGAGATCAGTCCTACATGAAGAGAGTCCTGCACGCAAAGTCTTACAGAGTCCCTTCTATTTTAGCTACAAACATAAGCAATTTATCGAACAAGGTAGACAAATTGTATCAAGTCGCCATTCGCAACAAAACATATGTCATTTGCATAACTGAGACGTGGCTTTCGCAGCTGATACCGGATTCGGCTGTCTCGCTACCTAGATTTTTGTTATCATTGAGAAATACTAATCCGGTGGCTGCTGCGTATACAGCAAGGAGGAAATTCCGAGTAAGCGATCAGTAGAAATGGAACAAGAGAAATTGGAATCTATCTGGGTACAATTAACATCGCAATCGCTCCCGCAAAGAATTTGCGTACTTATTCTGGCAGTTGTTTATCATTCAACCGCTAATGGTGAAGAGAAAAATGTTACTCTTTGGGATAATATGCAAAATACAATGGATACGTATCTGTCGAAACATAAAGAGGAAAACCGGCTTCAACCGGCTTGCGCTCTGACTCTATTTCTTGACCTAATCACCTGAAGTAGCTAGTTCAATTCAACACAAGAGACTCTGGGATACTTGAATGATTTTTCACTGATAGACCCCACACCTTCGATCCTCAGAGGATACCGAAGCTTGGCTCATCGGAACACTACACCGTCCTAGTGTGCTCAACTGTTAAACTTCCACCTTGACATGATTCTGTACAAAAAGTTCACAGAAGGCAGTACCGCGCAAGCAAATGGAGAGAGTTTGTATCCTGGATTACAACTAGGGATTGGACCCAAGTTTACAATGCTACCTCATGTGTTTCTAAGTTTGAGGTATTCTCTCAGGAACTTCGTTCAGCTATTGAAACTTTTTTCCATGGAAAACAGTAAAAACCTAGGTATATGATAAACCTTGGATGAATATTGAAATCTTTGATTAACAATTGACAAGAAGCATTTATTACATATGGGAAAGATTCGCCAGTCTATAGGCTGTGACGGAATAGAGTCCCTGGCGCTATTAAAACAGCGAAGCGCTCTTACTATAACCCCAAAGTGAACGATCTGGCTGAAACTAACCCCAAGAAATGGTGGCAAGGCATCAAATCTCTGACTGGACAGGAAACCTCTAGTAAGCAGGAATGGTACCAACAGTTCTTAAGTGACATCATCACTAGTCTTTATCTATTTCTCAAGACAAACACCCGCAGTTTTCTCTCAAACAAGACTGGTGACAAAAAAAGAAAACAAATCATCAAACAAAGACACAGGAGTTACATGTATTTCCTTAAATTACACATGGCTGCAAGAGTTTCTCTTTTTTTCTTCTTCATCAACGCTTGTTTGAAGATGAACATTAGTATTTCATTTGCAGTCAGTACATAACTCTTAAGCACTTTCGAATCAAAATAGAAAATCCACTCTGAATTAATTAAACTCTCTAGTATCGGAAATTCTGGTTTTTTCTTAAACAATAATCAATATTCACAGAACTTCTACATTTTCGGCTTTCTCAGTCGAAGTTGAACTCAAGCTGACTTCTCCTCCTGTTAAGGTACAGTATTAAACACACCAGCAGGTCAGTAACGTACTACAATGCTGGATGTTGACTGACGTTTTCTGTTTCAATCTCTTTTTTGGAGCGAGGGGACGGACGCAAAAAACAATAGAATGATATCTTGTTCGAACAAGCTAAATCAGGTAAAGATCTTTTATCATGGCTAAGCGATGATTTCGGAGAATTGCTGACTAGATTTGCGAAAAATTGTTTTCTTTGTTCTCGGTATGTTTAAACGCGAGTATTTGCAGTGTTTTGCGGCTCCGATCCTGAAAAAAAACCGCTACCGTGAAAAATTGTCTACTAACCGAGAACTATCTTTGTTGAATAGCTACAAAGTAAGAGAGAGCCACAAATAATAATTTGTTTCGTCTACTCCGTTGGGTGGGTAGCCTTAGGATAAAAAGGAATAATCTACTCAAGGACACTTTAAATTCAAACTTGCATTTTAAATGCATATGTGCCATCTAAACATTGGAACATAATCGGCATCAAATTAGAAACTAATCGAAATTTACGAGCCTCGTGCAAAACAACTTCTGATCTCCTATCTTTGTTGCTTATCCAAGATATTTAGAGCATGATTGCAAGAAATATATATCAAGGAACGTTTGTGTCATCATTGCATTTGGGGCTACAAAAGATGAACTGGTAAAAGCCTGGAGAATCGGCCTCAAATAAGACATAGCAGGAAATACGAATTAGCCTGACTTTACTTTGAGACTGCTGGATTTTTTGACACCGGACACTGTTTCCGGAGATTATCCCTCAAATTTAAGCGTTAACTTCTTGAGCACTATCACAAAAACGGGAAAACTTGTCAAATTAAAAACGTGTTGAGTGGTCTGGGCTGTCACTATCGAGGTGCCTATGACATCGAGGGCAAATGATGATCAAAAATATACCGCATTCTTGACAGATAATTATTGACAGGTAGCCTGCAGTTTTGTGAACAAGGTAATCGAAACGAGTTTTCATCAGACGAGATGTCATAGTGGGTAGAATTAGCAATTTGGTAAATGCCAGTCTAGCAGAAAGGCAATTAGTTGTTTTACTGATGACTTGTTTTGTAAAATAAAAAGTGTTCTTGAACGCGAATTCGAAGTTATCGGCGTTAAAGCAAGAGTTTGGTAAACATGGAATCAACAAATTCAGGTGGGAAAACCATTCCTCTTGTCAACGGACAGACCACAATCATCCACAAACAAGGAATCGAAAAAAAACGGACGGGAAAACCATTTCTGTTGGAGCATTGGCCGTCTATTAACACATATTATTATAATCCGCCTTTCTTCCGGAATTTTTTCCACCGATGACACAACGTTTTAGGGAAAACTTTGTTTTGAGTTTCATAACAGCATGATTAATCTTACAAGTTGCTTCACTAATGTGTTACACCGATACGACAACGTCCGTGCCCAGATTAAAATTGGCAAAGTAGCACCCCTTCTAACAGGTTTCCCATCCCATTGTATCAGTAGAGCTCAATAAGATAACGCACGCGCAAAAAATAATCACAAAGGAAAACGGAAACATATAAGTACTTACGATTTTCGAAGCTTTCAGCAACAAAGACGAATTCCTGTTAAAAGTGAATTAAGAGAGACTTAAAAATGTCTCGGTTAACCTGTTAGAGAGTTTAAAAGATTATCTTGTGGCCATCATCCATATTTGCTGTAAAAATTCTACATTGTTAAAGACATTTTTGTGAAGCACTAGCGAGGAACATACCTGGAGTGCAATGAAAAGTAACAGAAACTTTGCCATCGTTGTCTTCAAGCTGCCACGATGGATGAACTCAAAGTTTTGTACATATTTAAATAATTACACCGCTGTAAACGTTCTCGTTCTGCAAGCAGGACATCCGCCCATTAAGGCTGCTACTCGAATTATTAATTTCATTTTGACACCGTTACGTAAACAGTGTGTATGGCCCGAAAAATTTTGCATTTATCATTTATCAACAAGTTCATTCGTCAGACTATGAAGTAACGTAGTTTTGGTAGTTTCGTCATGAAAAGACATGGTGGAAAACTGTATTATAACGCCGCTTTGAGAATAAAAGCCAATTATCCACAGATAACTTTCAGATCTTGGATTTCGTTCGCAAACCTAGTTTTATTAATGATCCGATTCAAAAATTTCAAATTTGTCAAGCTGTTTTCAAAGCTGTCGTGCGTATCTACTGAATATGTTGTAAATAGAAGAAGGCACCGGTCAGTACTGGGATAGAGTGGAAGTCTTAAATACCGGCGTTTCAAAACGTATTTTCAGAAAACCTCTTGTTAATAGGGGAATCCTTGTTTACAATATTTGCCTCATCAGCATAAGCAATTCAGTTTCTGATGGAGCTAAAAATAAATCGGCTCTGAATATCGAAAGGTCAAAGTACGATTAACTCGGCCAATGAATACGTGCCTGATGCATTGAATACTTTTTGTGCAACACGGGTTTAAAAACTCAAAATTTTACATAGAATGTATGAGCTCATTAGCGCTTTTGCCACCCAGAAATTTTGCAGTTTTTGATGGACTATTTCTCCTTGAATATTACACCCAAAGAGCTAAAAATTTCACTATGTACTAAGGTTTTCTAGCTCTTTAGCTGCCTGAAGTCAATTTGTACCTAACATGCATCCTTCTTTACGCAAAGCCGTATGTAAATGAGCAAAAATGTAAACAATGACGCCAGCATGAATCCGCCTATAGGGAACTGAAGAGACGATGACGAAATAAGACGACGACGACGACCGGAGGTTGGATTTGAACAAATGCACGTGCTACGCTTGTCTCTGTTTGTGATTTCGTCGTCCACGGTTCGTCGACGACGAAATTTGTAGAAGAAAGCGGTTCTGGGGAAAACGTAAGTAAAACTTGTGTCCTTGTAACTCTTTTTAGGGGATTTCAACTGATTTTTCGAAGCTGTGTGCCTCTAAGAGTCTTATATGTCGAATAGATCGTTTTTATGTCGAATAGATCGTTTCAGATTGAATTTCGAAGTTTTTGCTCATTTTACAGGGGCGCATTTGGCGAGTGGTGTTTACGTGGCTACCTAGTGCCTGGCAGAAGAATCCGAGAAAATGTTGGCTACTGACAGCCGTGTACTTCGAGAAACTTTTCTGAGAAACGTTTGCACCAAATTAGCACCTATTTCTTTTATTATTTGTTTGATTCTTTGACATTCAGCTTCGTCGAGGTCAAACGGTGCGTAAACATCGTAAGGAAAATCAAGGTCTTTCGAAGAATAAAAGTCGTAAAGAAGAACAAATTCTTCGTCCGTCATCAATGAAACCATCGTCGTAGCATATTATAAACGAATTACGTAAGTCTTTGAACGCCATAGCCAAATAAAATTCATAATGACTTAAGATGCCGTCGTCTTCCCGCAAGACCGTCCGCTTAACCTTCAAATTTTCCCTCCGAAAACTAAATCCTCGGTCCAGTCTTTCTCGGATGTAAAGCGTCATCGTCGTCCCTTCGTCGTCGTTTCTTAAGTTCCCTAATAGGGACCTTAAAAAACCACGACGGCGACGGCAACGAGGACGTGGAAAAACAAGAGATCTAATTGGCGGAACAATAGCGCAGCATGTGCGTTTTGAAACTTTGTACATTTCTTAGCCGTCCTATGCAAAACAACAACGTGAAATCGCCAAAATTTGCGTCGTCTGCGAACCGAAACCGAAATTATTTTAATTTCCATTTGGAACTCAACGGATACTTTATACGTCATGCTGAAGTTGAGCTGTGGCGCTGTATGACTGACAGTAAGCTCCTGCAGCCATTTTTGAAATTCTAACTAAGAGTAGAAATTCATTTTTTAATCGAAGTCTTCCTTGGCGTCGCTGTCGTGGTTTCTTAAAGTCCCTAATAAGCCAAACGCCACCGAAGATCGACCATCTTGCTAAATTTCAGCTCTTGACTTGTCAGCCATGTAGATAATTGTGAGCATATCGATAAGCGTTTTAATTGGTTGAAATTAGGCTATGTGACGGAAATATGAAGCACGCTATCCAAACCGTGGATTTGACGAGGAAAAAAGCGTTCAAAATTGAGTTCGGTTTCCCATTGCAGAATAATTTTTATTTCGCTGGCAATTAACCCAAATGATTCAACAGAAACAAGTGTCCCTCACTCCAGGAGAGTTTTGGGCTATCTTCGTACGCTGATTCAAAGGTAGCTAGTCTGAATACAAAATCTTCTTGAGTTGAAAAAAACATTAACAAACAGCAAAATGCCACTCGTGTTTTGTTAAGTCACCCCGGAAAAGAAAAATGTGTATGCACTGAAATATATTATCCATGTAGTTAAAGAAGAGAAAGTCATTGTTTTTCTTGTTGTCATCAACAGGTTTATCACCGAGAGAGTCGCAGTGGACCAGCCTAAACAGCATACCGATGACGCCATCCGGATAGTAATCCTCTATAAAAATCAGGATGCTGCAGTGTCTATCAACCGACAGCTGAGAGATCTTAGCAGCAAGGTGCAAAAGACCATTCAACCCATGTTTATTAGCCGCATGCTTAATCGAGATCTAAGCCTGCGTGAGCCCAAGCCTAACATCGTAACCCAGCAACGCGTTGCTTATCTATTCAAGTGTGACCTGTGCGATGCAGGCTATGTCGGGTACGCAAAGGGCCACCTTCACACGCGCGTTGAGGGACACCGTCAAAAGGCGTCATCTATTTACAGGCATTATTCCAAAGAATACAACACTGCTGTTCCGAACAATTTCTTAGCACGCTTCAATGTAATAATGAAATGCACGAACATTTTTGACTGCCTTGTTAATGAAATGCAGTGTATTCAAGATCTTAAACCAGCATTGAATGTACCTACAGTCGGATTCTCTTCGTTATAAATATTCATGTTATTAGCTTGGCACTCTTTTATGCAAATTCGCTTCAACTTGCCTCTTCACAAACCGCATTTTATCATTGACTGCGTAACCTTGATAGTGGCGCAAGATGCACCGAAACGTTGGTTTCTATCCCTTATATTTCTTGTCTCATTTATCAATGTTGCAAGCCAAATCCCTTTCACAGGTTTGACGTTTAGGCTCCTATGAGGACTGCAACATCGTTAATCATTGTTTGCAAGAATCGACTTTTATTTAATTTTTTTTCGGGACAAAGTTGAAAATAAAAATGGCTTTTTTGTTACTGCTATGGCATTTTACGATCTTCAACCTTATGAATCTATGTAAATTTCAAAATTCTAAGTAGCGATTAGAAATCAAATTTTGAGTGTCTCCAGTTTAATAATCAATGATGGAATTGATCTACACTTTCTTATTCTTTAAACTAAATGACTTGACCATGTAGACAGGTACCAAATAATAACTTTCCGTCTCTGTAAGTTGCTGAGTTAAGGTTTTCTAGTTTTTTGTATTTTTGTAATATTTTACTTTCAAAAAGTGATTCAAAGTTTTCGTCAACTGATTTCAGAGATAGTTTAACGACTAGGCGAAATCTAAAAAAATGTGAAATTAGTTTTGGGGAGATTTTATGTGCCGAGATAACCCATGGCGTTTTTATCAATTATTCAGGTCAATTTAGGCATAGGCCCGTTAAACTAGATTTGCATAGTAGTTTCAATCATGTCCTAACAAACTTTTTCCTGAAACTGAAAACTACACCTTTTGCTGTTCATTACGAGGAAATACGCATTCATTTGCGTTAAAAGGTGACCAATCGTGTGAAAATAAAATCATTAGAGATAAAAAACCGTCATTTACGCGTTAAACAAGAATCAATAATGATTTTTGCATTTTAATCAGCATTCAATAACAATTTTGGGCATTCTTATGCGTCATTTGTCAAACAAAAGAGAAAAAGGTACTTTCATTTGCGCGAATATTCGAGTCATTTACAGCATCTTGAAAGTCAATAGAGACAATACACAAAGAATATAGTGCATGAACCATTCATTCACATTTTTATCACACTGTTTACAATTCAATAGCATTACTAGACGGCATTAGCATGAATAAGACAATTATTAATGCACTTGTACAAAAAATTCAGTGTTTTTTCTATTCAATATGCAAAAAGCGATTTTCAAATGAACACCGATTTTTCCTGAATTTACATTCCGTAGAGTTCGTCCGGTTAATTCGCTTCGAAGAAACCGAATACTACTCTAACACAGAGAGAGAATCATGGGAGGATTTGAGGACGAGGAGGAAGATAATCTTGTGGTCGCGGACTAGCTCGGAGTGAACCGATCAAAGGCAAGAGGCATTGTGGCGCGCTACATCAAGAGAGGGCAGGATCCAGGAGAGATCACGAGGAAGTAGAAACAAGGTGCGCGTGGATGATAAGATGAGAGATTGTCTAGAGGAAATCATCAACGAAAACTGTTTACTTACACTTTTTCGGATAAACTACCACTCAAATCCGAGATCCATGACCGCACCGTGGCAAGAACATTAGACGAGATGCTCTTCTGAGCCAAACTTGCTAGGCCCCTTCTTGCGGATAGAAACAGAATTGATGTGCTGAACAAGGGAGTCGACTACGCTACTTGGTTTAGAAACCTGTGTGTTTGTCGACGAATGCGGCTACAACATCTGGACGGCCAGAAGCCAAGGTACAGCGCGACAGGGAGAGAGGGCCGGCGCGGACGTGTGGGGCCGTGACCATGGCAATTCCGCTTATCAACGGACTTGTGTTTTCTTCAGCAGCTGTTGGCGGAATGAATGCTGCGTGTTTCGATAACTTCTTGGCACAGGCGAGCACAAATCTAGATCCCGATGAGGAGGTGATCTTTGTGTATGACAGAGCACCGGCCCACCAACACCCGGTCATCCCCGCCCCAAACGCGGTACTTAAAATGCTTCCTCCCTACAGTCGTTTCCTAAACATCGTGGAGCAGGCAATAAGCTGTTTGAAAGCGGCGTCAAGCTGACATCTCGTATCCGGAAATTCAAAGACGCATGGATAACGGAGATGAGCCCAGAGCCAGGAGAATCCCAGTGAGGGAGTTTCGAACACAGCAACTGCTCGAAGCTCTGCACAGAAACATCGACACTGTGACTGCGGCTAAAAGTGCGCAGTGGTACCGCTTTAAGCAGACCTATCGGCCAAAATGTTTGAATAGAGAGATTATTGAAGGGTAAACTGAAATTCAAAGGAAAATGATTTCGGAATAGGTCTTTTTCAATTGAAATTCGATGTGTGAATATTGAAAATAAAAAACGCTCAATTGTTTGTACAAGCGCATAAATGATTGTCTTATTCGTACTAATTTTGTCTAGGAATGCTATTGAATTGCAAACAGTGTGATAAAAATGTAAATGAATGCTATTTGCACTATATTGTTTGTTTAATTTCTCTATTGACTTTCAAGATGGCGTAAATGACTTGAAGGTTACCGCAAATGACAGTGTATTTTTCTCTCTTGTTTGACGAATAATACATAACAAGGCCCAAAATTGTTATTAAATGCTGATTAAAATACAAAAATTGTTATTGAATCTTGTTTACGCGCAAATGACGGTTTTTTGTCTTTAATGATTGAATTTTCAGACAATTATTCGCCTTTTAACGCATATGAATGCGTATTTTCTCGTAATAAACAGCAAAAGGTATAATCGATATAACCCCTGTTTACCCTGAAATGATGAAAAAAGTCATTTTACTCCAGCTTAGCAGTATTAAGCTGATAATAGAGGATAACGTAACATTCTCATACTGTGTGTGCGATCGACCTATCTTTAACAAAAAAAAACAACATAATTTTAAACTCCTGAGGACGCATTGTTTACTCTCTACTGAAATCGGACTTCACAACGAGCACTTCCAAAAACGTGATGCATAATTAATGATGCATTACCACTCAGTGTGTAGGTACTTGTGCCTTTAGCCTAGGTTACTACATTCTCTAACATACACTGTACAAAAACAGCCTGAAATATCCTCATTTCAGAAGTATTCGAAAGCACGTGCCTCCAAAACCTTACAGGGGCGATACACGATCCCTTTGGACCTTTGATGGATTTTTTCTTCATTCTTCCTGCTTTTACCAAATAGCCGATACACAAGTCCATGTCCACGAACTTCCTTCTTTCTTTCTCGCCTAAAGCGATACGGATGGCAGTGGTTGAACAAATCATCCTATTTAGCACCTACTGCTTTCTGAAGATAATCAGAGCATCTGTATGCTGTCTGAACGAAAAATTCTCAAAGAGGAATGGCGCTGTTGAACTACACTCACAAATCTTTGTATACTGAAAAGTATTCCAGCTGCCCCATGGCTTGTATCCATGACCCACAGTGTATGAGTTTGAACTACTGTTGGTATAGCTCACAGTGTGACTTGAACAATAAGACAAAGTTTTCAACTGAGGCTAGGTTTTTATCCTAGATTCACCTTCAACTTACATGGGTTTGATGAGAGAAAGAGTTATTTCTCTGAATTTTGAAGTAACAGACATTGTATCAGTGTTGAGATCCTTTAAAGATATTCAAAAAATGCGATATTACTAGACAATTCGTCATTTCTACGAAACAGATCTAATGTAACATGGCAATTGGTATAAAAATTGCCGTCTTCACGTTTTAACTTTAATAGTGGGTGGACAGCTGTTCAAATGATCTCATTCTCAGAATCAAACCTTCGATTGGAACGTTCATGGGGCGAATTTAAGGGTCTTGTAAACTATAATGACCATAGTCAGACTTTACGTTTTTTACCTAATTTACTACAGCTACGAAATGACATGGGCTTCAAACAACTGCGCTTTTACTGTCACGAGAAGAAAGTTGCAACGGTTTTCCACGTCATGATTAGTGATAATCCCCTGGGTGAGGCCGTGGTAAAGTTTTTCACCGAGGAACACTTAATATCAATCCGGCCCTACACTTGTGGCTCGTACACAGTTCTTCCCGATGACAACTCTACGTTGTCTAAGGATTGCAGCAAGCTAGGCTGGAATAAAATCCATCCAGACGGGAAATGGACCGGTTTTTGGTTTTTTACCTCGTCCCACCAGGAGAGACTGTGATAACTATAAAAGCGACTTAGGTTCTCTTTCTTCTGGAGACACGTGGGCTATGTTCGTACGCTAGGTACTTTATCAGACGTACTGGCTTGTCATGGAGAACTGCTCAATGACACGGATCCGTTTTTCTGGATATAAATGATATTTTGGGCGATAAAAGAAATCTCAGGTCCTCCGGTCTTCTTTCCAGCAGAAGCACAAAGCTGCTAAATTCCAATTTCACTGAAAAAAGAGTGGTTGAGAAGGCATCTCACGTGTGTGCTAATGCATAGATATATATATTGAATGTAATCGCAAAACTTAAAGAATACATGTAACCTGGCGGGAATTGGCTAGTCGCGGAATACATGTAAGTCTATTAAATGTATGTATCCATCTATGTTTGTATGTGTGTGTGTGTGTGTGTGTGTGTGTGTGTGTGTGTGTGTGTGTATGTGTGTGTGTGTGTGTGTGTGTATTTCTTAAATTTTAATCATACTCGGAGATACTAGCTCTCTCGAGCTATTCTAAATCCGAGTTTAAATAGTTTGTATGTGTGTGTGTGTGTGTGTGTGTGCGTGTGTGTGTGTGTGTGTGTGTGTGTGTGGTGTGTGTGTGTGTGTGTGTGTGTGTGTGTGTGTGTGTGTGTATATATGTAGGTATGTATGTATTTGTGATATTCAGACAGGCTGGCTCAGTTTAGCTCGAAGCTGGTTTAAATGGAGGCGTGTAGAAACAACGACAAGGCCACACCGCAATAACGGGAGGTATAAAGGCAACTGATCTGATCGGAGTGCAATTTGATCTAAAATCGTACGCGTCATTTCAAAATCAATCGAAAGTACAGCTTAACTTTGATTTCAAATCACAGGTATGATTTCACACCAAAATTGCATAAGTTAAATTACCACTTTTTCGCATCCATTTTGAACTCACAAAATTTAATCACTCAAATACAGGATTATTAAGTCGGTAGAAAGAATTTATTGATCTAATAATGAGCTGGTTGGTAAACAGTTGCAAGAGTTGTCTTTCATTTCCTGCCATTTGATTGGTTACTTTAAACAAACCTTTAAATCTGATTTGTTATTGCGTTTAAGTAAAGATATGGTATTGGCTAGGAAAGAGACGCGATTTATAGCAAAAAAATGGTGAGATTCGTCCACAAATCCCACCAATAAGAGCCAATGAGATTGCAAGGAACACGTGTGATTTCAAAGTGAAGCTATAAAGAGATATATATTTATATGTAGAGAACAGTCCACTGCTGTTGCTCAGCATTTAAGACAGATTTTACTAGTCCAATGATCATCAACTTTAACAACTGGAATTTAAGACTATTAGAGTTCAGCGTTTATCTCTTACAATCGGCGTAGCATTGTTGGTACATGCACTGAATATGTTCAGCATTTCCTACCGGTTTAAATAACCCATACTTTCCATGCTTCCTTTATCTAACCCCGAGCATGGCTAAACATGATAACGATTCAGATGACTTCCGATTCGCCACCATTAAACTACATATCGCTGGTCTTATTTACGCAGGCTTCAAGGTAGATTATCAATTTGACCTAAATCCCTAAAGATGACATGTCGATACTTCTTGAGCCACCATTAAAGTTAATAAAATCATTAGCAAAACGAGAAAGCTTAATTTAATCTTCGTTCCTAGATACCTATGAAAGCATTGCAAAGTTACAAAGCGATACTACTTCTCACTTTCGTTTATCGATTATTCTAGTCCTTAGTGGATCTCAGTGGGGTGATGCATTTTACGACTAACGGTTAATTTCTTCCTGTAACAGTTAACAGAGATGTTACAAATTAGTTTAATTCATTAAGAAAACTTAATGACTAGTTTTCGTTGTTCTAAAACAGTCATTCGCTTGCTGTTACCACAAGACTCAGCCAACCAGGACGATTTGAGATCGTGCTGTTCTTCGGCTGATATTAAGTAATTTCTGTCGGCCACAAGACAAGACTTGTAACGATCTAAGTTTTGGACACTTTCTAAACGACGCATCGTAGATAGGAAAACAATTTACGATCAACTTTATTTATGACTATTGGTTACAATATGCCAGTTTTTACGCCTGAGAGCTAAACTGTTTTGCAGTTTTACGGCTAACGCTTAACTCCATTGAGACCCTCCTGGTGAATCATAAACAAAGCAACACAGCTTTATCCGCAGCATGACGGCACGAATGGGTGTTAGCATTCAAGTTGTTATGCAGTTTACACCCTTCACTCTCAAGGTTGATCAATAAGTAATTGTACTTGTTAAATTGCCTCTTCTTCCACCCGCTCATCTAGGACGACCTCTGTTGACGAATTAAAAATGGTCATTGTGATGGTAGTCTCCCTCGCAGCCGTTTTTAGTCTCGTCACGCAACGCTTCTCTCAACAAACGGCTGCTCACATTCGAACAACATTCCTTTCCGCTACTTCAACCAATCACTATTTGGGTTACATATGTTGAGAACTGTACGCGCCAAAGTAGTCTAACCAATCATATTGTTTGTTTCATCTTCGAGTTCAAAGCGTCCTTTGAAGAAGCGTTTGATGTTGTTAGTAATACATTTCGAATTCCTAGTTTAAATGCGCAGCAAAAAACTGGAATTAGGAAAATAGTTGAGGAAAGAAAGGATGTATTTGTCAATCTTCCTACTGGTTTCGGGAAATCTCTCCTGTATGAAGCACTACCACTCGTGTTTGATCTTACCTCACAAGAGCCTGGTCATATCGTCCTCGTTTTCTGACCATTGGGGAAAGCCTTATGAACTACCAAGTGTCCCATTTGAGGGAGCTTGGGCTAAAAGCAGCTAACATAAGTTCACTTGAGGGTGGTAAACGCACTTGTGTCGAAAGCGGCGAATTTTCCTTAGTTTACGGATCCCCTGAAGCGTGGTTAAAGAACGAACGCTGGAGATTTATGCTGACGAACTCTGTGTATTCCATGCCAAAAAACTCGTACCATTGCCGTCGATGAAGCGCATGTTGTAAGGCAGTGGTAAGTGTTTCAATAAAAACGAGTCTGCAGCAAAATGTTATTTTAGATGTATGTTTTAAATTAAGCAGTATAAAGGAAAGGACAATAAGAATGTAAATATTGTAAATAGAAAATGTAAATAGTTTAGTCAGTATTAGTATTACACAGTGGTCTTATTTTGGTTATCGTTATTTTATTCTGTGTTATATTACACATGATCACCTGTAAAAATATTGTGTCTGAATACAAGACATTATCATCGGATTAGTGACATAAATTGTGTGCTACTCATACTCTATCATAGCAATTGAAAGTCTTGTCATGTGAAGTCGCAAAAGATGGAACATCTCTTTGAGATTAGTTACATTTCACTTGTGAAGAAATTACTGTATACATGTACATGTAATAGAGAAAAGTAATTTATGATAATGGTCTGAAGTTTGATTAAGAATGCTATGAAAGATTCCATGGGTTATATTGATCAATTGATTCTTTGAAAATTGAATCTCTTCATTGGTGCTGCTGCCAGTATCAAATTGTATTCTTCTTGCATATTGAGCAAAAATTTTAGACTGCTATTAGTCATTATTCAGTGAGATTGCAAATCTTTCAGACTTTTGAATGATCAGATTCGTATGAAGACATTTACATCAACTTCATTTATATCAGTAGTTGCAGCACCTGGGTACTTCTTGGGTTAAAATCTGGGCTAACAGACTTTTTCAGGGTCCTGTTTTGACATTTTTTTGCTGTAACAGTTTGTCATCATTGGCGCATACTTGTCACTAGGCTCTCATATATTGTACATTTGTGTTGTTCCAGACTATTCATAGACTACTTAACACTGCAGTGGCATACTGAATAGACAGTGTGAATTCTCAAAAGTCATGGACTACAGAATTCAATTTCCCATGAGGCAACAAAAAAAATGTTTTGTTTTACTGTTTATCTAGCTCTGATACCCCTGAGCATGTTTTTCTTGTGTTTGTTTATCCAGTGATAATTTTGAGGCATCTAAATCAATACACCATTAGAACGAATAGGAAATCTTGCCGGAGTATAACATCCCTCTTGGCTGATCGTGGTAGAAATATTAGAATTGGCTGTAGCATTAGAGGTACAAGTCGTATTGATCGGATCGAATTGTAAACATTTCGAGGATTTCCCACGGCACGAAGCTTGGATTTCTCCACCGTCGCTCTCAACGCTCAATAAGCGCTTCTTTCTGGGAAGTTCTCGATCCTTGAAGATTCCCTTCAATTCATCTTTGAACTCTTCAAGATGAACAGAGGTCTTTTTGAACTTGATCAATCGTCGGTAGCAAGCTTTACAAACTGACAACTCGCTGGTCGCTGAATAGCAGCTCACATTCACATCCAGACAGGAATTAATATTCGCCGGAAAATCAAAAGAACTTTTTCCAAAAACATAAATTGTTTCTTTTGTCTCAACTGAGGTGGAACAAATAAAAGAACGATCACTTTGCAAAACCTTCTTCAGGGTTTCCTCCAGCAAGAAACTACGATGAAATGCAGAAATTGAAACCGCGGGAATAACGATAGTGATTACAATCTCTTGTGCTCTGATTGGTCACATAAGAAACAATGTCAGCGATCTCATTGGTGCAAAGACGACAAAGGGAAAGGAATGTTGTTCGAATGTGAGCAGCCGTTTGTGGAGAGAAGCGTTGCGTGACGAGACTAAAAACGGCTGCGAGGGAGACTATTGTCATGTAGGATGTCTGTAAAGGGTGTGTACAATCAGCTTGTCTGAAATTCACAAAATAGATGCTCTTCTTTTAAAAGATGTTCTTCTTGAGTATTTACTCGGTCGGTGTAGGCGGGCATTTAATCGTTTATTGAACTGAACAATACAGAGTCAGATCATTGAAAGAAAGCAAAAGGCCCAAGTTAATAAGCCTATTGACTTATTTTACTTCTGTCAACGCATTTAGGCAAATTTTACAAAAATCAAAATTTTGTTACCGCAGCCCTTCTTTTCGTCGCCCTGCGACTTCCTGCCCGTTCTCATTCTGCCATCAGAAGTCATAGCTATCGATGTTTCCGTTTGCGAACCCAGTGACTGCTTCTTAGAAAGCTTACGAATGGCTTCTCGCACCTTGTGAAAAACAGTTGTAAAATGCAATTAGCTCCTCACACAGTAACATACCAGTGACTAAGAACATGAAAGGATCTGACGAGTCTCTAAATTTGACTTTTTATGACTAAGTTAGGAATGATGAATTAAAACTAAAAGAAGCTGCTCCATGAAGAGAAAGGTTGCGCTGCAGCTACAAGACCCCCTGGGCCTCACTTCAGCAAGAATAGGGCTATATTGCATTTCAATTATTGTTTGCAATGAGAACTTGAAACTGTAACCTGACGATTAATCTTATGGTTCATTTTTTCAAACAATTTGTGATCTTAAACAATCATATATGGTACATCTGCAACAACAATAATAATAATAGTAATAATAATAATAATAATAATAATAACAATAAACAGTTTAACGTGGAGAAACACTTAGCTAGAAGCTAGTTTACAGGTTTTCCACGAAACAACTTAAATAAATAATTACAATGCAAAATTGTACTTGCTGTTTTCTGTTTCATGACATAAATGTATTCTCCTAAAAGGTGCGTGGTGTCTTCACTTAATTAAACTTCAGCCTCTACAACAGAGGTCCCTAGGCCCCTCTTGAAATGCATTGAAACATTAGCGATATACTTAACTATCACTATTCATCTACTTTACTGGAGCAAACATACTCCCCTCAAAGCTTTGAATGATAACTTTCTCCGAGGTAAAATAAAAAAAATGTGGTCACGTACAGTTTAGGGATGGGGGGGGGGGGGGACGAACAAAGAGTATTATGGAAAAAAAATGTGGAAATACCAAACAACATCATCATGCATCATTTAACACTAAATCAAATGATCTATGGACTAGGACTGCCTTTTGCGCATTCAAGCCTTTATCAAGCAGTTTTTTGTCAATAATCTCAATGTACCTGATCATCAAGTATGCAGTGAAAGACACAAAACACGACTCCCTAAGGAAAGATTCAAAGGAATATCGATTAGAAAGCAATTTATCTCTGTACATTTTCCCCACTTAATATCAAACATGATTTAATTCTTAATAAATCGATCACAATTTTCCATGATAGGATTAATAAGTTAAGAAACAGACACCCATTCATATTCAGGATCTCCATAGCTTACCTGAGTTGAGTTGAGCACAATGAAGAGATAACGCAAAGCTTCATTGAAATATATGAATCCAAACAAATACATGACACCAAGTAAAGGAAGTAAAGCAAGAATACTCTTTAGGCCTTTCCTGAGATAAGTAGATCAACATGCATTAGTAAATAAAAGAAAACGGAAAAAGCGAAAAAACATTTTAAAAGCGATATCGACGAAACAGTACGCGTATTTAAAGCGAATCTTTATTGTGCTATTATCTGGCGTATATCACAAAGCTTTGTAGAGAGATGAGGTACGACGCGCAAAAATCATCATTTTCTGTTAACAAAAAATGTCTCTCACTTTAAAGCTTCCAAGCTGCTTTTACTATATTTGGAGGCCAGCTTCCCAAAGACAACTCGCTGAAGAATTGCAAAAATGACAACATTTGCCTGAGGAAAAAGAATACTAGGAACATAAAAGAGGCAAAACAAAAAACACTCAATTTGATTAAAGTCTCTAAAAATAAAAAGAGGCTCAAGTGACACTTCCGAAAATGCCTAAAATGTTCTGACTAAAATCGGACTTTAAAAGATGGACATTGCTCAACAACGATGCATTATATCCCTGTTTCCAATCTATTTTCCGATTATGTTGTACTAACTGATCAAGTATTAAGAACAAATAACACGAATTTACCAGTCATGTGTGTGACATTTTCGTAAAGGGTTAAATTGGCTACGATATCGTTGGCATGGGACTGAAATATTTTCCCAAGGCTTTTAAGCTCACAGCAAGTGTCAGGGATATAGATTTGATTCCATACATCTGGTAGTTAATGACAATTAATTACGAAGCAATAGTCAAAACCACTCTCTCACTACTTAGCACAAAAATTCTGGGACGTTGCGTCTAGGTGTATCAATGCGCAAAGCTAATTCTACTATAACATGCTCACAAACTGAAAAAAAAAAGTTGTAAATGTGAAAAAAGATTTTCAACTTGCAAATACATCGGCGAATAGATCGCAGATCTCTAACAACAAGAGAAGGGAAAGGAATACTCACTCTGGGAAAGGAGCGAATGCAAAATCGGTGTTATTTGAGGGATTAATGGTATTTCCCGAGAATAAACACAAAAAAACGTAAAAAATACCAGAAGAATAGCCAAAACTGGTCCTTTGAAAATCCACTGGTTTCCGTTGAGCCAGCATCTAATCAGGTGTTTTATGATGAGAGAGAGTTAGCAAATAGACATACAATTTGTCTCATTTTTGAGACATGAAAGGTGCACTCATTCTTCCTTCTATTTTAACCATTCCTGCCTGACGTAACCCATACTGGTCCAAAAACCGTTTCTTTCAGGCTGACGAGACCTGACTAAAATACAATGTCGCCTAAGATAAATCGCAACTACGATCCCTGTCACACAAAAACACCCTGCGCATGTGCCCTAAACAACTTCCATGACAACTGGACACTGGAGCAACGTCATGCTAAATGGTCTGAAATTCCCAATGTTGAATATTGTCGTTCGATTAATTATCGTCAATCAGAACGGAAATTTCAAAAGATTTTTTTTCTGTAACTGATGATCAGTAAATTTTATCGAGGGAATGGTGATGCACACAAAATAACCAGCTGTCTCAATTAAGAAGTATCAAGACAATGTGACTTTAAACATTGCAAATTGTGATGTCCTGTGTTGAGTGCTGGCGAAATAATGACAAACCTGTCCCGCTTTATTCCCATTCGTATAACCAAGGAGCCACAAGTGATGTCGGTAAATGTGACTTTCCCCATATCATAGCTTCACGGTTCAATGGCTGCTAGCAAACTCACAATCACCAGAGGGATTCCTGCAAGACATACATATTCACCAAGTCAAAACAGAGATGGTGCATTGTGAGGGCGGATCAAGAGGGTCTGTCACAAAAGATAGCTTTAGCCTCTCCAAGCAACAATGTTTCTATTTTCTTATGTTAATCTTAAGACCACAGGGTTAGCTGATTCTATGAAAATTGAGTGCTCTTATAAAGTGGCCGTGGAATTTTCCAGCCCTTCTAATTAAGATGCTGAAGTGGTTGTGGTATGGACCCTTTCAAGGAGCATACACGTTTTTATCTACACTCGTCATATATTAGTTTTCCAGGAGGGTCTGTCCTTGAAAAGCTCGTGAAAGTTAATGGGGAACTTGCACCATGGTTTCGCAGAGATAGATGCAGCATTTTGCTATTGGCAGTGAAGGCGTTGAAGATAAACCACGTCCAGAGGTCCTGGAAATACATTTTCATTCAAGAAAGAGGATGTTCACTAACTTCTTATATTCGCAGGGGGTCCTTACAAAGCTACAATCACTGCTACATGTGACATTATTTCACTTTTGCCAAAAGTTGTTCTGCATATGCAGAACATTGCACGGATTCGAAGTCGGTCTCGATACTAGTTGCATCATGACAGTGCAGTACTCCAAAAAGCTCGCCTCACACAGATGTACCTTGATGACAATGGTACTCGTTTAACCATTTCCACCGGCTGAAAACGGACTCAGATTTCCGAAAATGTTTCAAACAGTTGGGAAATAATGGTGCGACATCCAAAATTTTCTTATTAACTGTAAGAACAAGCCGGTTGATAGGAAGATGTATGTCCGCAAATAGTCTCCGCAACTTACAGGATATTTCTCTCTAGTTTTGAAGAATGTCACATCTAGAACACCTACAAAGTTACCGAGGCCCATGGACAGCAGAAGATTTTTATGCACAAACAACTTTTCACTCTTTATCCTAAGATATAAAATGTAAATTAGTGTGGTAAAATTGAAGCGAACGAAAGATTTTACGCTTTGAAACAACAACTCGCATGTGTATGTACCAATATTATCGCATGAATATCAATGAATATAAGTATATCTGCGACCTCTTTTGTCAGATATCACAGTTTAATTGGGCCATAACATACCGCTCCCACTTGTAGAGACTTTACCTTATGATTGTAAGGAGTACAAGTGACACGAACACTGCTCTTATTGATGTACACGTGAGAACCAACTCGAAGTTGTCCTGGATTTCTCTTTGCTTGATTGACTCGGGCGTGAGCTCAGGGTTGAGGATCACTTGATCTCCGCTTTACTACCACACAAAGAAAGCAATACTATAATGACGTATTTCCTTTTCACTGACCTCAAGCTTTTGACGGTAACAGAGAAATCGTCTGCTTCTATTTTTTCAGGGTAACGATTTTGACGAAAGCTCGTTTCTATAAAAGGATTACCAGTGATGCTGGATAAAAAAACACACATGGAAGGTGGGAATTTGGTTTAAAAGTATGTGCCGACAAAAGCTTAAACGGAAGAACTCATGATGAACTTAAGGACTTCCGTTGAGGGTGTAGCTGATATTTATTAGAATGCACACTGGTTTAGTGGGGAACTGGAAAAAGTAACGGTGTAAATGTATGAGTACACATAAGTACTCCAGCTGATTCACAGGTTTGTTTTTCAAATGCAACTTTTAATCACCAGTCGTTTATCCTAAAGTCCATCAAACAGAGTCTAATAGTCATTAAAACCACCTGAAGTATTCATTGTACTGATCAGATTTTCAATACAACGTCGTCATTACTCAAGCCGAACGCGAAACCGGCGACAAGGATCTTAGAACCGTCCAATTTACTGAAGAACGAGACATTACTATTACTACATTATTATTGATTAACAAGATTATGACAAAGTTCACCCCATCAATTGTAATCAGTTTACAGCCATTTGCTTCCATTATTTTTTTTTCTTTGTGGCTGGACGGGACCTTAACCTAAACAACAACAGAACGTCATTCCAATTATTGACTTTGCTCTTTCAATAATGTTCAGTTTTAGACAGTTTAGAATAAGACAATTCAGTTAGGGAAGATTCTTAAGATTTGGCTTTGTTTTTAAAGGGGTTGAAAAACATTATAACTTGATTGCATTATCAGTAGTTTACATTAAAGCAATGGTTCACTCTATCAAAACAAGTCAAAGCGAAGCTACTCCCTCAAGACTCTCATTCTTGGTGTTCTCTCTCGCTCCACACTCGTCCTTCACGGCATAGTTTATTCTCGTTCCTTAGTTTGCATTCAGAAAAATCAAATAAATGATAAATTTAAGATTTATAAACGAAACCGAGCGTTTTCTATTGCTTCTCAGTAATGATTCTACAGCCCAAATCTTTTGCCACCAGTTTGCCTTCAGATACGCTAATGTAACATTTACTTGGTAGTGCAAGACGTACCTTGTCTAAAATATTAGAACTATTTGTGGTGTTTACGACAGATGTTAGGTTGAGAAGAACTTCTTTCGATGAAAAAGCTGGTAGCCATCGAAGTGATTTGACGTTTAAACTGATATCAAACTGGTGTTTTGTGTCTCGCCGTTGCGGATGCTGCATGAATCGGTTGAATCCTCCGGTTGTGCACATCATTTTTCTGGAGGGAGGTTGGGAAAATAACCCAGAGAACACAGAAACCCCAGCCACTCTAAGATAATGAAAAGAAAAAGGAAATAAATGAAAAAGAAAACAGTTATTAGAGGTGATGGGAGCTTCACTCAGCGGAACCTCAATGCTGTTCACAAGAGTTTTCTTCTGGCACAGCGCGAGATTAAGAAAGTATATCCTCTTTCCGAGACATGTATCTGCCATTCTAAATCTTAAAAATTAGAAGGAGAGCTTTATTCCAGTCCTGATACCACTTCTAAAGCGATAGATATCGGTATTTTATTTTTGTAGAATCAGTTCTCGTTTTCCTTTGGCCTTTGTTGGGATCATTATTTCTTGGTACGTCTGTCCGATGTAGTACTCCTGCTGAGTCAGCCCCTGTTTGATACATATTATTTTGCATGGAGGTCAGCAAATGGTGCACTATTACTTGCAATAGGAGGGGTACAAACGACAAAGACTTGTTTGAAGAGTTTTTCACTTACATAGACCCGAATAAAATATTTCGACCCCACAACTACCTCAAGTGCTTAAGTGTTTACTCAACCTTTCAATGGCTCTCCATCACACTTCCATCCTATTTACCAACTCACTTGAGAGGTTCATGACATGTGTTGTTAGAGCCTGCGAGTGACGCAGCTTCCCTAAAGAGATGGCACCCTGCAGATATCAAATCTATTCGCTCTTCCTGTGTAAGAAAAATGTATGAAATCAGTAATTGGCCTTGATTGAAATGAAAAATTAGTACAGTGATATCATCTTCACGCAGTTGGCTCACCAAATTAAAGGAGGTTTTAGTCTTACAGAAGTCTGAGGTGGATGTGGGAGGCGCGTGCTCGTCAGCCACGAGAATATCCTGCATTGAAAGAAAGGAAATTAAAATGACTGAAGGGGAAAACACCAAAAAAAAAAAAAAAACTGACTGTGTGTTTAGGGTAAATATATGTGAGAAGGGCATGTAAAAGCTAACATTTCGGCCAAAGAATATTATCATATAGGTAAGTTTGACTAAATTGTCACAACATCAATCGGAAAGAACCCTTATTTTCCGTTTTCTTATGAATGACTCGCCTTATCAGGAGCGTGGGACACACAGAGAGTCCGAAACGTTATGGAGAGTGTCACATGGGGACCTAGTTCAGGCTTAATTCATTAGAGAGTGTTATTCCATTGCCAAGCTCAAAATCTACCTCCAATGCCATTTAATTGGAGTTGACTTTTTAAGATTCAACCGTTGTGTAAAAGAGAGGTTTCTGTACCTGACAGAAGATAATCGTGATATTAGCGTTCTTCGAAGTGATGGGTGTTAATAACGTTTTTACGGCTTGGACGAGGTTGTTGTAGATCTAAAAAAAAAACTGTTGTTTTGAAAACGCCCTATTGGAGCAGAAAGCTCTCGTGAAATGCCGAGAAAGTTTGTGATGCTAACCTCCTTAATCTGAAAACCAAACAGCATAGTGACAACTTTTAATAAAACAAAAAAAAAAAATCTTAAGATATAGTCTATTCCTACCATCTTCTTCCTACTTTGTAAAGTTAAATCGCGTGAAAGATCATATTAACTGCAGAAATACAGTCGTTCTGCTCGTTTGTTTGTTTCTAATTACTTGTTAGTTACGCAGTAGGAGTGGACCATAAATTCCAAATACACCAGTTAGAGATTCTGCGAGAAGCTTAACTGTCAGTCAAAAAAAGATAACAGCAGCAACTTGATTGTAAAATAAGAAGGGGTGTGGTCGTCCTATATTAACAGAAAGTAAAAAGACCAGTGAGCCAATGATATGAAATAAATTACAATACTGGTAAGATACGCAACGCCCACAAATAAATAGTTCGCAAAAAATCACAAACCAGATTATCAGCAAAGAGGAAAGAGAAAAGAAATGAAATTTTTTAAGCGTTTTTACCAACTTTGCAAGAGGGTATAAAAAGGCAGGTTACCTTTTGATTGAAGTAATCAAGAAGACCTTTATTTTCACATTTACATGTCTCGTATAAGAGTCTCCACATGATTGTATATGTGCCATAAACACACTCAAACTGAAGCGTTCCTGAAAAGACAGTTAGATGTGCAATATCAGAACGACCTAATTTTCTTCTTTGAATGAAACAGCCACCTTTCACAAATTCTGCAAGAAAAGGTTAGATACGAAATAGCAATCTTTCATGGACCCTCCGAAAAACTGTCCAGTGTCCCATTTAAAGCCACAAAACATGTTCAGTGAAACCAGGTTTAACTGAATGAAAATCAGTAACAGAAAACGAGAAACATCAGTTCCAGAAACTCCTACGAAAAAGAAATTTAAACAATGTTTAATAAAACAGGTTTGAAACGTGTTTTCTCTTAGGTGTAAAGGTGATAGAAAAGTTAAGTGTAGCCTTTGTTTGCAAAATATCACTTTCGTAAAACGCTACCGAAAAGTCTTAAGGATTAAGCCGTGTATGTGTACAGGTCAGAAACATTAGATGTAGCTCCCTTTGAGACGTTTAATAGAAAATATAATAACATTTTCTACAATAGCATTATCCGACATATTTCATTGAACTTCTTTCATACTTTAACATGGTTCGTACGCTTTTGACTTTCTGAAATTCCATGACTTTCCATGACTTTTTCCATGACCTTTTCCGATTTTCCATGACCCAATTGTTCAAATTATTTTTCTCAATATATACTTAAAGTACCATCAATTCGTTTTTTCCTTGCATGTTAACCAAATTGTAGAAAAGAAGAAGATGCTAAGACCAGTTAAATTCATACGTATAACACGGAATCTTTATTTCCGTGCAACAAAATGACACAAGTGCAACAACACGACGTAAACAGATACTTTTTTACTAAACTTTACAGTCCAGAACTATATCTTTTAAATTTCCTAAGATAAACTTTACAGTCCAGAACTATATCTTTTAAAATTTCCTTATAAAACTGTACAGTCCAGAACTATATCTATTAAAATTTCCTAACAAAATCTGTACAATCCTGACTTAATTTCCTTACAAAACCTGTACAGTCCAGAACTATATCTTTTAAAATTTCGTAACAAAAAATGTATAATCCAGACTTAATTTCCCAACAAAACCTGTACAGTCCAGAACTATATCTATTAAAATTTCCTAACAAAATCTATACAATCCAGACTTAATTTCCTAACAAAATCTGTACAATCCAGAACTATATCTTTTAAAATTTCGTAACAAAAACTGTATAATCCAGACTTAATTTCCTAACAAAACCTGTACAGCCCAGAACTATAAAATCTTAATTTCCTTACAATACAGTCATTGTTTCAGTGTTCACAATTGCAGTATGAGGTTTCAGTTTTCATCTACAATATAGAAAAATATATGAGTGCATCCTTGTATGGTAATGGTAACAAATCTATTTGTTCTATGGTTAAATGCTTGCAATTCTGGTAAATAACTTCAAGAAAGCAGTACTTTTGGACAGGTTGTCACTCGGACTTATTTATCACACTCTTCCAATTCCTTGTTTAAGTTTTCTAGTTCTATCTTCTTCTCCTTTGCTGCATTTCTGAGTGCATTTGATTCGGTTAACAAGACGAGCTGCCTCTTCACCTCAGCCTCTTTAGCTAATTTGTCAGCATCAAACTGTAAGGTGGTGATCTCTGTTTCAAGTCTCTTCTTTTTCTTCTGGAAATCAGCTTTTGCTTCATCCACAGATTTTCGTTTGTGGCTTTTGGCAACATTTTCCGCAAGCTGTCGCTGCTCTTCAAGATGGGCGTGATACCGCTGTCTTCCTGCTTTAGCAGAGGTAAGAAGCTCGTTCGAAATGACCAATTTATCAAGTCCATCAATACTCAATATGTGGTCATGAATGGTGCGTTGGGCAACGAAAGTGGTCTCCTTCATATTCTCAATCATTAGCTGTCGGTTAAAGGAAAATCCCCTTTCTACACTTGCTTGCCCACGTGAGAGACACAAGAGGAATTTCACAACGTCCCACAGTTTGGAAAGTGAACCGACAAGACCAATGTGTTTTTGGAGAAATGCATCCAATCTCTGATCTGTAAAGTCAAAGTCTTCAAACTCAGACTTGTGCACCTGTGTAGCCCGTTCCGTAAATTCACTGTACTGTGACAACAAAATGTCACAATCAACAATGCATCCAATTTGTATGTGCCATTTTGGGATGGCATTGCATAATACAAGTGGTAGAGGGGTGTGCCATTCTCGAGCTTGATGGCATTAAGCTTGGTGACACTGTTTGTCATGTCAGTGAGTAGTCGATATTCATTAGATGATGATGGAATCCTGTCTAGCCAGTGTCCTTTTAGTGCTTTGCCGCTTGAGGCTTTTAGAATAGTGCCCAGTTTCAGCGAGCACAAAAAAAGCCAAAAACTTCTCATCCTCTCCTCCACTCAGCACAGGAAGAATAACACCACCATCATGCTCTGTGTCATGTTGAACATTGTGCCAAAGCCCCTTCCATGCATCTGTATCAAAATATGTGATGCCAAATGACTGTAGGATCCACATTTCATGATTACTGAATGTGAGATCTACAACCTCGGTTTCTTCTTCTTTTATGACACCACCACCACCACCACCACTAAGTGCACGCTTTGACACTGTCTCCAGCAATATGGGCTAACAGGGATGCCAGTATTTGTTGAGTTGCTTCTGTTGGGATGGGCTCTTGTTCAATTGGGGTCTCAACAGCATCATCACTATTTCCTTGCAATGGGGCTGGTTTGAAGATGATGCTTTCTTTAGCCTCAAGAATTCTCCTCATTTGCATCCCGCCATACATGAAAGGCTTCCGAAAAGGCAAATCTTCAGGAAGTCCCTCAACCTCAAAACCACCCTTGAGGTATGGCACTCTTGAAGGTTTTCCAACCATTTGACCTAAAGGTAATGAGAAAACGAAGTCAACATATAATAGTTATGTGTGCATATGGGATTCATCATACAGGTGTTATTTTTGATGATTACAATACATTCTTCATGATCTTTTAATGGTAGCTAACATACATCATATTCATGATTCATACATGCACTTACAAACTCTCAAGATAATTTTAACCTAAAAACAAGCTTCTGTATATAATAATTCTGTTTCTACTGTGAATAGTCTATCAAAGAAAATATATGGGTAAGCAAATAAAAAGTTGAAGTTGAAAAACGAATTGATTACTACCAGTATTTGTGAACCTGTTCTTTTTTGCAATTTTAGCACTAAGATTTCGGAGAATGTAATAGTTTTCTAGGGCTGTTGAGACTTCCCAAAACTCGCCTATTTTGATGAAAATATTGTCTGGTGTATCCTTTATTTTAGAGTTTTTTTGTGATATATTTAGCATAGCTCCATAGATACCCCTGATAACAAGAATCTAAAGGATTTCAATTGGCTGTACCAGTAAAAGCAACTATAGAATGATTAAGAAACCTGTATCACTGAGAACAGAAAGTTTTATATAACGTTGGAGGACCTCTAATAATTATTCATTACGGCTTGCCCTTATAGGAAAATAGCAATATGACATCAATAACATTTTTGAGTAATTATGATATTAATGATAATGTAAAAGCTAAAATATACATTCTCAAACCATAACAAGATTGAGTATATTGGTGGTATTTAATGATGTTGGTCCCAAGACCCAAACAACAATATCTTTTACAACATCTATGAAAAATAATGTAGCCTTTATAATAATTAACTCGTGGGGTATACTCCATGTGGACTTGGGTTTGGGTGTTCAGCCAGAACCCTGAAATGGTCAACCTGAAAATCTTAAATTCATACATCGTATTTATGACAAATAAAAAGGGTTATTGCTAAATAACTGCCAGAATAGAAATTGTAGGGTGGAGGCCACATATAATTCTTTTGGTAAAGGTTGAGATTTAAAAGTGCTTAATTTGTATATAAAGCTATACTCTGAATGTGACAGAAAAAAATTGGAAATGGATTTGAATAGTCAATACCCTGTTATTTGACACAGAGCTTGAAACCATTACAACCTTTTGGATTCCAGCACAAACCTTTTCATTAATAATTATTAGTTAATTATCTGGGAGTGTGTACTCTCATATATTTGCTATGATAGCCAATATATATATCTTATTAACCAAGTACGAGGGCCGTATTGGGAGAATATCAGCCCGAGGTCTTGACAGTACGGACCGAGCGCAGTGAGGTCCGTACAAAAAAGACCGAGGGCCGATATTCTTCCAGTGCGGTCCTGAGCAAGCTTGGTTAATAAGAGATTTATTATACGACTGAAGTTCAAAGGGACACAAGCGTGGTATCATTCGGGACAGTGCCCCGTCCAATACTTAGAGAAAATTGGACCGGCAATAGAGCATTTTGATTGGTTGATTTTAGTTATTGGCCCTCTGACTGCCCGAGTCGTGTAATAAATGGGATTACACACTCCCAGAGAATTAACTAATAATTATTAATGAAGAGGCGTGTGTTGGAATCCAAAAAGTTGTAATCACAAAAACGTGCATGGAATCACACAAATGCATGCATACAATAATCATTGCAATCTTACTGTATTTTTGGTTGAATAATGCTGTTATGTCTTTATATGTAACATCTTTGTTGTCTGCACCTGCAAATAGATAAACATAATTTACTAGAATAATGATGTTACTAACTACTCCGAGGGGATATTCCAACTGGTTTAGGGAATATGGGTGTTCCACAGGATCCTGATACTATTACCCTTGTGACAAATAAAAATATTTTTTGATAATGACCTATCAGATCCGAAAGAGTTTAATTCTTGGGTGGTGGTCAATATCATTGAGGATAGTTGGTTATTTAGCATTGTAATGGTATATGAATACCCTAAATTACTTGACAGGAACTGTAGACAAAGTTGGAAATGTAGTTCAAAAGGATACCCTATTTATGACTCAAAGCTTAAGCTTGAAAAACCATACCCTGTTCAGCAGATCATTCCCGTATTCCGGAAGTCAGTATATGGCACAACCCCAAGCATCTTACACTTTACTCATGAAACTTTATTACATGTGACCTACATGGAGGTGTTAGATTTTGCAGAACTAAAACAATAGTGCAGAAATACTGCAAAAAATTAGTGAAAAGCTTACCACCAAAATGGCTTTTGAATTTAAACATCAACTCGGGATTCCTTGACAAAAAGTCTTGACCTGCAGGGGATCCAAAACCAAACAACTGTCCATCAGGATCTTTTTGTAGTACCGCAGTGCAACAGCCATATCCATCAAGAATGTTTACCTGTAAGAGACAGTTCAAAAGTTTCAAATGAACAGGCTAATATTTTTTCAGCATTATGAAATAATGATGGAGTTAACAAGAAGCTTATTTAAGCTGACAGGAAAGAATTTAACAACTCAATGATTAAGGATTTAATTCTGCGACTATTTTATTCTTTTTTCCTTCTTTCTTCCTCTTCTCCAGCTTTCTATACTTCAATCTTTGTTTTTTACCCTATTCATATGGATTTTTTTTCTCTTTGTTCGTTTTTTATGCAAAATTTATATGCTCAATTACTTACAGGATCTATCGATGTGGGGATTTGAAGATTTAACTTTTCACATTTGCCCCGACCCGTGTTGTTGAAGTATTTTGAGAACTGACTCAAATAAGTCAATGGAATCAATGTGGAATATAATATTTTGATTCTCGTCAAACGCCGAGGAATTGAAAATAATATAATATGACTCACCAGCTTAATTATTTGATCTCTTATCTTTTTGACTGTCCTTTCAATATCTTCGGGATTCAACTCGCCCGCTATATTCTGCGAACTCTTATATAAATTTATTTCTTCAGCAGTGAGTTTCGCCCACTCTTTGGCAGCAAACGAATTTTTTTCTACCATAGAAAGGTTTCGACACTGATCTAGAATTTAAATACAAAGTGTGCATGAGCGTTTAGTTTAATTACTCTCTTGTTTAGCTCTAAACTATTATCCAATTACTAAAGAACGACAAAAACCCTACTCGATCAAGCATAGCTTGGATTAATTTCACATTGGAAAGAAACATAAAGCTTAAAACGGGTTTAACTTCAGTGTAGTTTGTTCGTAGTATTATATATGGCGTAGACGAATATTTCATAAACTTTTACCTTTGCTGAACAGCTCCCTACAAAAGTTATTGTATGACGTGGGAGCTCGTATGTAGGGGATGCTTTTTACGCTTTTTGCTGACGGTGCGGTATCTTGATCACTCGAAGTCGAACTTGCCGCTGCTTTTCTCTTCTTTCGTTCGCTTCCAATCCAATTCTAAATATTCAATACCAAATAAAGAACTAATAGTAAATCGAATCGGTTTTCATTGAATTCAAAAGTGTATAACTAATTTATTTAATAGTAAAAGCGCTTGGAAGATTTCACTACGGTGCGTGACATTCGCGGCAACCACCAGTAAAAGGGTCCGAAACACACGCCTTACCAGCGAGATCACAGAAAAGGATCCAAGCAACATTCCATATTTACGCTACTATCTAACATAAATATATGGAATCTATAAAAGCATTTTAACCAATGCAAGTCTTACCTTTACAGTTTCCTTAGTCACTTTAGCTTCTGCACTGGCCTGTTCAATGAGATCGTTGTGGGCTTGACCCTTTCCAGTCATGCCTTGGTCAAAATACCGAGACAAAATGGATCTTTTAACATCAGTTAACAGATTATTTTTCCTTGATGAAGCCATGATGAAACGATTGGCACAATACTTAAGTCACGATTGACTATGATCTAGACTAGCTATGGTCACGATCAAACGCTGGATAGAGGATATGCGATCTCTTGAAGACGATCAGCTCTTGTTGACATGCCAACAGAACGACCGAAATGAAATCTGGGAATGTTTGACAACGAGAATGCTAAGAATGTATTTTGAAGTGGGCTGAGCCCAGCAAGGGAAATTTCTTTCTTCGGGGTGAGCCCATTTCCTCCGAGTGAACCGGGTGGGAAAAAAGCGTTCAAAATTGAGTTCGGTTTCCCATTCCAGAGTAATTTTTATTTCGCTGGCATTTAACCCAAATGATTTAACAGAAACAAGTGTCTCTCACTCCAGGAGAGTTTTGGGCTATCTTCGTACGCTGATTCAAAGGTAGCTAGTCTGAATACAAAATCCTCTTGAGTTGAAAAAAAAAAAATTAACAAACGGCAAAATGCCACTCGTGTTTTGTTAAGTCACCCCGGAAAAGAAAAATGTGTATGCACTGAAATATATTATCCATGTAATTATAGAAGCGAAAGTCATTGTTTTTCTTGTTGTCATCAACAGGTTTATCACCTCGAGAGTCGCAGTGGACCAGCCTAAACAGCATACCGATGACGCCATCCGGATAGTAATCCTCTATAAAGATCAGGATACTGCAGTGTCTATCAACCGACAGCTGAGAGATCTTAGCAGCAAGCTGCAAAAGACCATTCAATCCATGTTTATTAGCCGCAAGCTTAAACAAGATCTAAGCCTGCGTGAGCCCAAGCCTAACATCGTAACCCAGCAATGCGTTGCTTATCTATTCAAGTGTGACCTGTGCGATGCAGGTTATGTCGGGTACACAAGGGGCCACCTTCACACGCACGTTGAGGGACACCGTCAAAAGGCGTCATCTACTTACAGGCATTATTCCAAAGAATATAACACTGCTGTTCCAAACAATTTCTTAACACGCTTCAATGTAATCATAAAATGCACGAACAAATTTGACTGCCTTGTTAATGAAATGCAGTGTATTCAAGATCTTAAACCAGCATTGAATGTACCTACACTCGGATTCTCTTCGTGCTTAAGTATTCATGTTATTAGCTTGGCACTCTTTTATGCAAATTCGCTTCAACTTAGCCTCTTCACAAACCGCATTTTATCATTGACTGCGTAACCTTGATAGTGGCGCAAGATGCACCGAAATGTCGGTGTCTATCCCTTATATTTCTTGTCTCATTTATCAATGTTGCATGCCAAATCCCTTTCACCGGTTTGACGTTTAGGCTCCCATGAGGACTGCAATACCGTCAAGAGCAGGAGATTATGAAGAAGGACTACTTTAACATTCATTATTCATTGTTTGCAAGAATCGACATTTATTCAATTTTTTTCGGGAAAAAATTGAAAATAAAAATGGGTTTTTTGTTACTGCTATGACAGTTTTACGATCTTCAACCTTATGAATCTATGTAAATTTCAAAATTCTAAGTAGCGATTAGAAATCAAATTTTGAGTGTCTCCAGTTTAATAATCAATTAATTAATTGATCTACACTTAAAACTAAATGACTTGACCATGTAGACAGAATAATTTTTCCATGTTACGTAACATAAAAAACAGGGTACCAAATAATAACTTTCCGTCTCTGTAAGTTGCTGAGTTAAGGTTTTGTAGTTTTTTATAGTTTTGTAATATTTTACTTTCAAAAAGTGATTCAAAGTTTTCGTCAACTGATTTCCGAGATAGTTTAACGACTAGGCGAAATCTAATAAAATGTGAAATTAGTTTTGGGGGAGATTTTATGTGCCGAGACAACCCATGGCGTTTTTATCAATTATTCAGGTCAATTTAGGCATAGGCCCTTTAAACTAGATTTGCATAGTAGTTTCAATCATGTCCTAACAAACTTTTTCCTGAAACTGAAAACTACACCTTTTGCTGTTCATTACGAGGAAATAGGCATTCATTTGCGTTAAAAGGTGGACAATCGTGTGAAAATACAATCATTAGAGATAAAAAACTGTCATTTACGCTTAAACAAGAACCAATAACGATTTTTGCATTTTGATCAGTATTCAATGACAATTTTGGGCATTCTTATGCGTCATTCGTCAAACAAAAGAGAAAAAGATACTTTCATTTGCGCGAATATTCGAGTCATTTACAGCATCTTGAAAGTCAATAGAGACAATACACAAACAACATAGTGCAGGAACCATTCATTCACATTTTTATCACATTGTTTACAATTCAATAGCATTACTGGAAGGCATTAGCATGAATAAGACAATTATTAATGCACTTGTACAAACAATTCAGTGTTTTTTCTATTCAATATGCAAAAAGCGATTTTCAAATGAACACCGATTTTTCCTGAATTTACATTCAGTAGAGTTCGTCCGGTTAATTCGCTTCGAAGAAACCGAATACTACTCTAACACAGAGAGAGAATCATGAGAGGATTTGAGGACGAGGAGGAAGACAATCTCGTGGTCGCGGACTAGCTCGGAGTGAACCGATCAAAGGCAAGAGGCATTGTGGCGCGCTACATCAGAGAGGGCAGGATCCAGGAGAGATCACGAGGAAGTGGAAACAAGGTGCGCGTGGATGATAAGATGAGAGATTGCCTAGAGGAAATCATCAACGAAAACTGTTTACTTACACTTTTTCGGATAAACTACCACTCAAATCCGAGATCCATGACCGCACCGTGGCAAGAACATTAGACGGGATGCTCTTCTGAGCGAAACTTGCGAGGCCCCTTCTTGCTGATAGAAACAGACTTGATGTGCTTAATAGGCGAGTCGACTACGCTACTTGGTTTAGAAACCTGTGTGTTTGTCGACGAATGCGGCTACAACATCTGGACGGCCAGAAGCCAAGGTACAGCGCGACAGGGAGAGAGGGCGTACCGTCAAGTGTGCGGCCGGGGCGGACGAAACTTGACCGTGACCATGGCAATTCCGCTTATCAATGGACTTGTGTTTCCTTCAGCAGCTGTTGGCGGAATGAATGCTGCGTGTTTCGATAACTTCTTGGCACAGGCGAGGACAAATCTAGATCCCGATGAGGAGGTGATCTTTGTGTATGACAGAGCACCGGCCCACCAAAACCCGGTCATCCCCGCCCCAAACGCGGAACTTAAAATGCTTCCTCCCTACAGTCGTTTCCTAAACATCGTGGAGCAGGCAATAAGCTGTTTGAAAGCGGCGTCAAGCTGACATCTCGTATCCGGAAATTCAAAGACGCATGGATAACGGAGATGAGCCCAGAGCCAGGAGAATCCCAGTGGGGGAGTTTCGAACACAGCAACTGCTCGAAGCTCTGCACAGAAAGATCGACACTGTGACTGCGGCTAAAAGTGCGCAGTGGTACCGCTTTAAGCAGGCCTATCGGCCAAAATGTTTGAAAAGAGAGATTATTGAAGGGTAAACTGAAATTCAAAGCAAAGTGATTTGGGAATAGGTATTTTTCAATTGAAATTCGATGAGTGAATATTGAAAATAAAAAACGCTCAATTGTTCGTACAAGCGCATAAATAATTGTCTTATACATACTAATTTTGTCTAGGAATGCTATTGAATTGCAAACAGTGTGATAAAAATGTAAATGAATGCTATATGCACTACATTGTTTGTTTAATTTCTCTATTGACTTTCAAGATGGCGTAAATGACTTGAAGGTTACCGCAAATGACAGTGTATTTTTCTCTTTTGTTTGACGAATAATACATAACAATGCCCAAAATTGTTATTGAATGCTGATTAAAATGCAAAAATTGTTATTGAATCTTGTTTACGCGCAAATGATGGTTTTTTGTCTTTAATGATTATATTTTCAGACAATTATTCGCCTTTTAACCCATATGAATGCGTATTTTCTCGTAATAAACAGCAACAGGTGTAATAGATATAACCCCTGTTTACCCTGAAATGATGAAAATAAGTCATTTTACTCCAGCTTAGCAGTATTAAGCTGATAATAGAGGATAACGTAACATTATCATACTGTGCGTGCGATCGACCTATCTTTAAAAAAAAAAAACAACAACATAATTTTAAACTCCTGAGGACGCATTGTTTACTCTCTACTGAAATCGGACTTCACAACGAGCACTTCCAAAAACGTGACGCATAATTAATGATGCATTACCGCTCAGTGTGTAGGTACTTGTGCCTTTAGGCTAGGTTACTACATTCTCTAGCATACACTGTACAAAAACAGCCTGAAATGTCCTCATTTCAGAAGTATTCGAAAGCACGTGCCTCCAAAACCTTACAGGGGCGATACACGATCCCTTTGGACCTTTGATGGATTTTTTCCTCATTCTTCCTGCTTTTACCAAATAGCCGATACACAAGTCCAAGTCCACGAAGTTCCTTCTTTCTTCCTCGCCTAGAGCGATACGGATAACAGTGGTTGAACAAATCATCCTATTTAGCACCTACTGCTTTCTGAAGATAATCAGAGCATCTGTATGCTGTCTGAACGAAAAAATTCTCAAAGAGGAATGGCGCCGTTGAACTACACTCACAAATCTTTGTATACTGAAAAGTATTCCAGCTGCCCCATGGCTTGCATCCAGACCCACAGTGTATGAGTTTGAACTACTGTTGGTATAGCTCACAGTGTGACTTGAACAATAAGACAAAGTTTTCAACTGAGGCTAGGTTTTTATCCTAGATTCATCTTCAACTTACATGGGTTTGATGAGAGAAAGAGTTATTTCTCTGAATTTTGAAGTAACAGACATTGTATCAGAGTGTTGAGATCCTTTAAAAGATATTTAAAAAATGCGATATTACCAGACAATTCGTCATTTCTACGAAATAGATCTAATATAACATGGCAATTGGTATAGAAATTGCCGTCTTCACGTTTTAACTTTAATATTGCTAAAAGTGTTGTAACCAAACAATCTTTATGTGAATAACCTAACCATGAATTTATGAGCGGCTGAGGAGATTTCTTTCATTTTGCTTATGTTTTTAATTGATTTTTCCCTTCCATAGCAAATAGAGCTGTTTACCGTTCGTGCAGGCACATCCATCCATCAAAAGGTGATGGCGAATATTCTATTGACCCCACAATGACAGGAAACACATCGATCGCTTATTGTGACATGACAACTGATGGAGGTAAGCTCAAATGATCATTGACTCAATCTGTGCTGTTCAATAGCAAAAGAACTATGCCCAGTTCAAGACACATGTTCAAATGCCAATTTTGGTCCTGCGCCTGCGATCATATTTCGAGTCGCAGAACTCCAAGTAAACGACTTCCTAATAAGCCAATAGAGCTTTTGTTCCATCAAAAAGCACTGTATCTTCAAATAAAACAGATTTGCTCCAAAAAATGGAAGAAATTAAACAATTGAAATTCCTTTGGTGGTCAAGTGTTGTCACAAAGTACATGTGCATCCACAGCGAAATTACTATTATCCAATTAGAAATTACTTGATAATTGGATGTTCAAAATCGTCATATTCAATGCTAATTTTCATATTGTTTTCAAGAAAATCTGAACTATGGCATAGTAACAATTTTTTAGTTGTTGCAATTTGTAAACTGCAAAAACCAATCATTAAAATAATTTGTTTTATTTTAGTGAGTGGACAGCTGTACAAATGATCTCATTCTCAGAATCAAACCTTCGATTGGAAAGTTCATAAGGCGAATTTAAGGGTCTTCAAAACTATAATGACCATAGTCAGACTTTAAGTTTACCTAATTTACTACAGCTACGAAATGACATGAGCTTCAAACAACTGCGCTTTTACTGTCGCGAGAAGAAAGTTGGAATGGTTTTCCACGTCATGACTAGTGATAATCCCCTGGGTGAGGCCGTGGTAAAGTTTTTCACCGAGGAACACTTAATATCAATCCGGCCCTTCACTTGTGGCTCGTACACAGTTCTTCGCGATGACAACTCTACGTTTGTCTAAGGATTGCAGCAAGCTAGGCTGGAATAAAATCCATCCAGAAGGGAAATGGACCGGTTTTTGGAATGTCCAAAAGTATCGTATCAATAAAAAAATGCACTAAGACGTTTAAATTCTCATAAATTTACCTCAAGTCCCACCAGGAGAGACTGTGATAACTATAAAAGCGACGTAGCTTCTCTCTCTTCTGGAGACACGTGGGCTATCTTCGTACGCTAGGTATTTTACTAGACGTACTGGCTTGTCATGGAGAACTGCTCAATGACACGGATCTGTTTTTCTAGATATAAATGATATTTTGGGCGATAAAAGAAATCTCAGGTCCTCCGGTTTTCTTTCTAGCAGAAGCACAAAGCTGCTAAATTCCAATTTCACTGAAAAAAGAGTGGTGGAGAAGCCATCTCACGTGTGTGCTAATGCATATATATATATTGAATGTAATCGCAAAAGATTCTCGTTAAGAATGATTTTCTTACAGACACGAAAATCGTACACTTAACGATACTCAAGGAAATATGATCTTCTCTAGAGCTTAAAGAGTACGTGTAACCTGGCGGGTTTTGGCTAGTCGCGAATACATGTAAGTCTATTAAATGTATGTATCCATGTATGTTTTTATGTATGCATGTACGTATTTGCGATATTCAGACAGGCTGGCTCAGTTCAGCTCGAAGCTGGTTTAAATGGAGGCGTGTGGAAACAACGACAAGGCCACACCACAATACCGGGAGGTATAAAGCAACTGATCAGATTGGAGTGCAATTTGATCTAAAATCGTACGCGTCATTTCAAAATCAATCGAAAGTACAGCTTAACTTTGATTTCAAATCACAGGTATGATATCACACCAAAATTGCATAAGTTAAATTACCACTTTTTCGCATCCATTTTGAAATCACAAAATTTAATCACTCAAATACAGGATTATTAAGTCGGTACAAAGAATTTATTGATCTAATAATGAGCTGGTTGGTAAACAGTTGCAAGAGTTGTCTTTCATTTCCTGCCATTTGATTGGTTACTTTAAACAAACCTTTAAATCTGATTGGTTATTGCGTTTAAGTAAAGATATGGTATTGGCTGGGAAAGAGACGCGATTTATAGCAAAAAAATGGTGAGATTCGTCGACAAATCCCACCAATAAGAGCCAATGAGATTGCAAGGAACACGTGTGATTTCAAAGTGAAGCTATAAAGAGATGTATATTTAAATGTAGAGAACAGTTCACTGTTGTTGCTCAACATCTAAGACAGATTTTACTAATCCAATGATCATCAACTTTAACAACTGGAATTTAAGACTATTAGAGTTGAGCTTTTATCTCTTACAATCGGCTTAGCATTGTTGGTACATGCACTGAATATGTTAAGCATTTCCTACCGGTTGAAATAACCCATACTTTCCCTGCTTCCTTTATCTAACCCCGAACATGGCTAAACATGATAACGATTCAACTGACTTCCGATTCGCCACCATTAAACTACATATCGCTGGTCTTATTTACGCAGGCTTCAAGGTAGATTATCAATTTGACCTAAATCCCTAAAGATGACATGTCGATACTTCTTGAGCCACCATTAAAGTTAATAAAATCATTAGCAAAACGAGAAAGCTTCATTTAATCTTCATTCCTAGATACCTATGAAAGCATTGCAAAGTTACAAAGCGATACTACTTCTCACTTTCGTTTTTTGATTATTCTAGCCCTTAGTGGAGGGTCTCAGTGGGGTGATGCATTTTACGACTAACGGTTAATTTCTTCCTGTAACAGTTAACAGAGATGTTACAAATTAGTTTAAATCATTAAGAAAACTTAATGACTATTTTTCGTTGTTTTAAAACACAGTTATCCGCTTGCTTTTACCACAAGACTCAGGCAACCAGGACGATTTGAGATCGTGCTGTTCTTCGGCTGATATTAAGTAATTTCTGTCGGCCACAAGACAAGACTTGTAACGATCTAAGTTTTGGACACTTTCCAAACGACGCATCGTAGATAGGAAAACACTTTACGATCAACTTTATTTATGACTATTGGTTAAAATATGCCAGTTTTTACGCCTGAGAGCTAAACTGTTTTGCAGTTTTACGGCTAACGCTTAACCCCATTGAGACCCTCCTGGTGAATCATAAACAAAGCAACACAGCTTTATCCGCAGCATGACGGCACGGATGGGTGTTAGCATTTAAGTTGTTATGCAGTTTACACCCTTCACTCTCAAGGTTGATCAATAAGTAATTGTACTTGTTAAATTGCCTCTTCTTCCACCCGCTCATCTAGGACGACCTCTGTTGACGAATTAAAAATGGTCATTGTCATGTAGGATGTCTGTAAAGGGTGTGTACAATCAGCTTGTCTGAAATTCACAAAATAGATGTTCTTCTTTTAAAAGATGTTGTTCTTGAGTATTTATTCGGTCGGTGTAGGCGGGCATTTAATCGTTTATTGAACTGAACAATACAGAGTCAGATCATTGAAAGAAAGCAAAAGCCCCAAGTTAATAAGCCTATTGACTTATTTTACTTCTGTCAACGCATTTAGGCAAATTTTACAAAAATCAAAATTTTGTTACCGCAGCCCTTCTCTTCGTCGCCCTGCGACTTCCTGCCCGTTCTCATTCTGCCATCAGAAGTCATAGCTATCGATGTTTCCGTTTTCGAACCCAGTGACTGTTTCTTAGAAAGCGTGCGAATGGCTTCTCGCACCTTGTGAAAAACAGTTGTAAAATGCAATTAGCTCCTCACACAGTAGGATACCAGTGACTAAGAACATGAAAGGATCTGACGAGTCTCTAAATTTGACTTTTTATGACTGAGTTAGGAATGATGAATTAAAACTAAAAGAAGCTGCTCCATGAAGAGAAAGGTTGCGCTGCAGCTACAAGAACCCCTGGGTCTCACTTCAGCAAGAATAGGGCTACATTGCATTTCAATTATTGTTTGCAATGAGAACTTGAAACTGTAACCTGACGATTAATCTTATGGTTCATTTTTTTAAACAATTTGTGATCTTAAACAATCATATATGGTACATCTGCAACAACAATAATAATAATAATAATAATAATAGTAATAATAATAATAATAGTAATAATAATAATAATAATAATAATAATAACAATAATAAACAGTTTAAAGTGGAGAAACACTTAGCTAGAAGCTAGTTTACAGGTTTTCCACGAAACAACTTAAACAAATAATTCAAATTGAAAATAACGTTGTTAAGAATCCCAACTGGCCGAAGGCAAACCAGTTTGCTATATTAGAAGCATGGCCGAGGATTTGTAACTCTGGGCTACCGTGAAACAAATCCAAGTAGTGGCCAGGGCGGGACTTGAACCCGGGAGCGGCGGATTGCAAGTCCGACACGCTGACCACTCGACCATGCTGCCTTCTGCAAGACCCTTTTTCCCTTTCTCCTCTTTCTTCTCCTTTTCCTCCTTCCCTATTACAATGCAAAATTGCACTTGCTGTTTTCTGTTTCATGACATAAATGTAGTCTCCTAAAAGGTGCGTGGTGTCTTCACCTAATTAAACGTCAGCCTCTACAACAGAGGTCCCTAGGCCTCTCTTGAAATGCATTGAAACATTAGACATACCCCCTTCAAAGCTTTGAATGATAACTTTCTCCGAGGTAAAATAAAAAAAATGTGGTCACGTACAGTTTAGGGATGGAGGGGGGGGGGAGGGGGGGACGAACAAAGAGTATTATGGAAAAAAATGTGGAAATACCAAACAACATCATCATGCATCATTTAACACTAAATCAAATGATCTATGGACTAGGACTGCGTTTTGCGCATTCAAGCCTTTATCAAGCAGTTTTTTGTCAATAATCTCAATGTACCTGATCATCAAGTATGCAGTGAAAGACACAAAACACGACTCCCCAAGGAAAAATTCAAAGGAATATCGATTAGAAAGCAATTTATCTCTGTACATTTTCCCCACTTAATATCAAACATGATTTAATTCTTAATAAATCGATCACAATTTTCCATGATAGGATTAATAAGTTAAAAAACAGACACCCATTCATAATCAGGATCTCCATAGCTTACCTGGGTTGAGTTGAGCACAATGAAGAGATAACGCAAAGCTTCATTGAACTGTATGAATCCAAACAAATACGTGACACCAAGTAAAGGAAGTAAAGCAAGAATATTCTTTAGGCCTTTCCTGAGATAAGTAGATCAACATGCATTAGTTAGTAAATAAAGAAAACGGAAAAAGCGAAAAAACATTTTAAAAGCGATATCGACGAAACAGTACGCGTATTTAAAGCGAATCTTTATTGTGCTATTATCTGGCGTATGTCACAAAGCTTTGTAGAGAGATGAGGTACGACGCGCAAAAATCATCATTTTCTGTTAACAAAAAATGTCTCTCACTTTAAAGCTTCCAAGCTGCTTTTACTATATTTGGAGGCCAGCTTCCCAAAGACAACTCGCTGAAGAATTGGAAAAATGACAACATTTGCCTAGGGAAAAAGAATACTAGGAACATAAAAGAGGCAAAACAAAAAACACTTAACTTGATTAAAGTCTCTAAAAATAAAAAGAGGCTCAAGTGACACTTCCGAGAATGCCTAAGATGTTCTAAAGACATTTAGAAGTTACTTCAGAAAGACTAAAATCGGACTTTAAAAGATGGACATTGATCAACAACGAAGCATTATATCCCTGTTTCCAATCTATTTTCCGATTATGTTGTACTAACTGATCAAGTAGTAAGAACAAATAACACGAATTTACCAGTCATTTGTGTGACATTTTCGTAAAGGGTTAAATTGGCTACGATATCGTTGGCATGGGACTAAAATATTTTCCCAAGGCTTTTAAGCTCACAGCAAGTGTCAGGGATATAGATTTGATTCCATACACCTGGTAGTTAATGATAATTAATTACGAAGAAAAAGTCAAAACCACTCTCTCACTACTTATTACAAAAATTCTGTGACGTTGCGTCTAGGTGTATCAATGCGCAAAGCTAATTCTACTATAACATGCTCACAAACTGAAAAAAAAAAGTTGCAAATGTGAAAAAAGATTTTCAACTTGCAAATACATCGGCGAATAGATCGCAGATCTCTAACAACAAGAGAAGGGAAAGGAATACTCACTCTGGGAAAGGAGCGAATGCAAAAGCGGTGTTATTTGAGGGATTAATGGTATTTCCCGAGAATAAACACACAAAAAAACGTAAAAAATACCAGCAGAATGGCCAAAACTGGCCCTTTGAAAATCCACTGGTTTCCGTTGAGCCAGCATCTAATCAGGTCTTTTATGATGAGAGAGAGTTAGCAAATAGACATACAATTTGTCTCATTTTTGAGACATGAAAGGTGCACTCAATCTTCCTTCTATTTTAACTATTCCTGCCTGACGTTACCCATACTGGTCCAAAAACCGTTTCTTTCAGGCTGACGAGACCTGACTAAAATTCAATGTCGCCTAAGATAAATCGCAACTACGATCCCTGTCACACAAAAACACCCTGCGCATGTGCCCTAAACAACTTCCATGACAACTGGACACTGGAGCAACGTCATGCTAAATGGTCTGAAATGCCCAATGTTGAATATTGTCGTTCGATTAATTATCGTCAATCAGAACGCAAATTTCAAAAGATTTTTTTTCTGTAATTGATGATCAGTAAATTTTATCGAGGGAATGGTGATGCACACAAAATAACCAGCTGTCTCAATTAAGAAGTATCAAGACAATGTGACTTTAAACATTGCAAATTGTGATGTCCTGTGTTGAGTGCTGGCGAAATAATGACAAACCTGTCCCGCTTTATTCCCATTCGTATAACCAAGGAGCCACAAGTGATGTCGGTAAATGTGACATTCCCCATATCAGAGCTTGACGGTTCAATGGCTGCCACCAAACTCACAATCACCAGAGGGATTCCTGCAAGACATACATATATTCACCAAGTCAAAACAGAGATGGTGCATTGTGAGGGCGGATCAAGAGGGTCTGTCACAAAAGATAGCTTTAGCCTCTCCCAGCAAAAATGTTTCTATTTTCTTATGTTAATCTTAAGACCACAGGGTTAGCTGATTCTATGAAAATTGAGTGCTCTTATAAAGTGGCCGTGGAATTTTCCAGCCCTTCTAATTAAGATGCTGAAGTGGTTGTGGTATGGACCCTTTCAAGGAGCATACACGTTTTTATCTACACTCGTCATATATTAGTTTTCCAGGAGGGTCTGTCCTTGAAAAGCTCGTGAAAGTTAATGGGGAACTTGCACCATGGTTTCGCAGAGATAGATGCAGCATTTTGCTATTGGCACTGAAGGCGTTGAAGATAAACCACGTCCAGAGGTCCTGAAAATAAGTTTTCATTCAAGAAAGAGGATGTTCACTAATTTCTTCAATTCACAGGGGGTCCTTACAAAGCTACAATCACAGCTACATGTGTCATTACTTCACTTCTGCCAAAAGTTGTTCTGCATATACAGTCAATAGCACGGATTCGAAGTCGGTCTCGATACTAGTTGCATCATGACAGTGCAGTACTCCAAAAAGCTCGCCTCACACAGATGTACCTTGATGACAATGGTACTCGTTTAACCATTTCCACCGGCTGAAAACGGACTCAGATTTCCGAAAATGTTTCAAACAGTTGGGAAATAGTGGTGCGACATCCAAAATTTTCTTATTAACTGTAAGAACAAGCCGGTTGATAGGAACACGTATGTGCGCAAATAGTGTCTCCGCAACTTACAGGATATTTCTCTCTAGTTTTGAAGAATGTCACATCTAGAACACCTACAAGGCTACCAAGGCCCATGGACAGCAGAAGATTTTTATGCACAAACAACTTTTCACTCTTTATCCTAAGATATAAAATGTAAATTAGTGTGGTAAAATTGAAGCGAACGAAAGATGTTACGCTCTAAAACAACTCGCATGTGCATGTACCAATATTATCGCATGAATATCAATGAATATAAGTATATCTGCGATCTCTTTTGTCAGATATCACAGTTTAATTGGGCCATAACAATGATACCGCTCCCACTTGTAGAGACTTTATGTTATGATTGTAAGGAGTACAAGTGACACGAACACTGCTGCTACTGAAATACATATGAGAACCAACTCCAAGTTGTCCTGGATTTCTCTTTGCTTGCTTGACTCGGGCGTGAGCTCAGGGTTGAGGATCACTTGATCTCCGCTTTACTGCCACACAAAGAAAGCAATACTATAATGACGTATTTCCTTTTCACTGATCTCAAGCTTTGACGGCAACAGAGAAATCGTATGCTTCTATTTTTTTTCAGGGTAACGATTTTGACGAAAGCCCGTTTCTATAAAAGGATTACCAGTGATGCTGGATAAAAAAACACACATGGAAGGTGGGAATTTGGTTTAATAATGTGCCGACAAAAGCTTAAACGGAAGAACTCATGATGAACTTAGGGACTTCCGTTGAGGGTGTAGCTGATATTTATTAGAATGCACACTGGTTTAGTGGGGAACTGGAAAAAGTAACGGTGTAAATGTATGAGTACACATAAGTACTCCAGCTGATTCACAGGCTTGTTTTTCCAAATGCAACTTTTAATCACCAGTCGTTTATCCTAAAGTCAGTCAAACAGAGTCTAATAGTCATTAAAACCACCTGAAGTATTCATTGTACTGATCAGATTTTCAATACAACGTCGTCATTACTCAAGCCGAACGCGAAACCGGCGACAAGGATCTTAGAACCGTCCAAATTACTGAAGAACGAGACATTACTATTGCTACATTATTATTGATTAACGAGATTATGATAAAGTTCACCCCATCAATTGTAATCAGTTTACAGCCATTTACTTCCATTATTTTTTTTCTTTGTGGCTGGACGGGACCTTAACCTAAACAACAACAGAACGTCATTCTAATTATTGACTTTGCTCTTTCAATAATGTTCAGTTTTAGACAGTTCAGAATAAGACAATTCAGTTAGGGAAGATTCTTAAGATTTGGCTTTGTTTTTTAAGGGGTTGAAAAAACTTGACTTCCCAACTCGATTTCTGCGGGATTGATTGTAAACATTATAACTTGATTGCATTATCAGTAGTTTACATTAAAGCAATGGTTCACTCTATCAAAACAAGTCAAAGCGAAGCTACTCCCTCAAGACTCTCATTCTTGGTGTTCTCTCTCGCTCCACACTCGTCCTTCACGGCATAGTTTATTCTCGTTGCTTAGTTTGCATTCAGAAAAATCAAATAAATGATAAATTTAAGATTTATAAACGAAACCGAGCGTTTTCTATTGCTTCTCAGTAATGATTCTACAGCCCAAATCTTTTGCCACCAGTTTGCCTTCAGATACGCTTATGTAACATTTACTTGGTAGTGCAAGACGTACCTTGTCTAAAATATTAGAACTATTTTTCGACAGATGTTAGGTTGAGAAGAACTTCTTTCGATGAAAAAGCTGGTAGCCATCGAAGTGATTTGACGTTTAAACTGATATCTAACTGGTGTTATGTGTCTTGCCGTTGCGGATGCTGCATGAATCGGTTGAATCCTCCGGTCGTAAACATCATTTTTCTGGAGGGAGGTTGGGAAAATAACCCAGAGAACACAGAAACCCCAGCCACTCTAAGATAATGTAAAGAAAAAGGAAATAAATGAAAAAGAAAACAGTTATTAGAAGCGATGGGAGCTTCACTCAGCGGAACCTCAATGCTGTTCACAAGAGTTTTCTTCTGGCACAGCGCGAGATTAAGAAAGTATATCCTCTTTCCGAGACATGTATCTGCCATTCTAAATCTTAAAAATTAGAAGGAAAGCTTTAGTCCAGTCCTGATACCACTTCTAAAGCGATAGATATCGGTATTTTATTTTTGTAGAATCAGTTCTCTTTTTCCTTTGGCCTTTGTTGGGATCATTATTTCTTGGTACTTCTGTCCGATGTGGTACTCCTGCTGAGTCAGCCCCTGTCTGATACATATTATTTTGCATGGAGTTCAGCAAATGGTGCACTATTACTTGCAATAGGAGGGGTACAAACGACAAAGACTTGTTTGAAGAGTTTTTCACTTACATAGATCCGAATAAAATATTTCGACCCCACAACTACCTTAAGTGCTTGAGTGTTTACTCAACCTTTCAATGGCTCTCCAGCACACTTCCATCCTATTTACCAACTTACTTGAGAGGTTCATGACATGTGTTGTTAGAGCCTGCGAGTGACGCAGCTTCCCTAAAGAGATGGCACACTGCAGTTATCAAATCTATTCGCTCTTCCTGTGTAAGAAAAATGTATGAAATCAGTAATTGGCCTTGATTGAAATGAAAAATTAGTACAGTGATATCATCTTCACGGAGTTGGCTCACCAAATTAAAGGAGCTTTTAGTCTTACAGAAGTCTGAAGTGATGTGATGTGGGAGGCGCGTGCTCGTCAGCCACGAGAATATCCTGCATTGAAAGAAAGGAAATTAAAATGACTGAAGGGGAAAACACCCAAAAAAAAAACTGACGGTGTGTCAAGGGAAAATATATGTGAGAAGGGCATGTAAAAGTTAACATTTCGGCCAAAGAATATTATCATATAGGTAAGTTTGACTAAATTGTCACAACATCAATCGGAAAGAACCCTTATTTTCCGTTTTCTGATGAATGACTCGCCTTATCAGGAGCGTGGGACACACAGAGAGTCCGAAACGTTATGGAGAGTGTCACATGGGGACCTAGTTAAGGCTTAATTCCTTAGAGAGTGTTATTCCATTGCCAAGCTCAAAATCTACCTCCAATGCCATTTAATTGGAGAGCTGACTTTTTAAGATTCAACCGTTGTGTAAAAGAGAGGTTTCTGTACCTGACAGAAGATCATCGTGATATTAGCGCTATTCGAAGTGATGGGTGTTAATAACGTTTTTACGGCTTGGACGAGGTTGTTGTAGATCTAAAAAAAAACTGTTGTTTTGAAAACGCCCTATTGGAGCAGAAAGCTCTCGTGAAATGCCGAGAAAGTTTGTGATGCTAACCTCCTTAATCTGAAAACCAAACAGCATAGTGACAACTTTTAATAAAACAAAGAAAAGATCTTAAGATATAGTCTATTCCTACCATCTTCTTCCTACTTTGTAAAGTTAAATCGCGTGAAAGATCATATTAACTGCAGAAATACAGTCGTTCTGCTCGTTTGTTTGTTTCTAATTACTTGTTAGTTACGCAGGAGTGGACCATAAATTCCAAATACACCAGTTAGAGATTCTGCGAGAAGCTTAACTGTCAGTCAAAAAAAGATAACAGCAGCAACTTGATTGTAAAATAAGAAGGGGTGTGGTCGTCCTATATTAACAAAAAGTAAAAAGACCAGTGAGCCAATGATATGAAATAAATTACAATACTGGTAAGATACGCAACGCCCACAAATAAATAGTTCGCAAAAAATCACAAACCAGATTACCAGCAAAGAGGAAAGAGAAAAGAAATGAAATTTTTTAAGCGTTTTTAAGCGTTTTTACCAACTTTGCAAGAGGGTATAAAAAGGCAGGTTACCTTTTAATTGAAGTAATCAAGAAAACCTTTATTTTCACATTTACATGTCTCGTATAAGACTCTCCACATGGTTGTATATGTGCCATAAACACACTCAAACTGAAGCGTTCCTGAAAAGACAGTTACATGTGCAATATCAGGAACGACCTAATTTTCTTCTTTGAATGAAACAGCCACCTTTCACAAATTCTGCAAGAAAAGGTTAGATACGAAATAGCAATCTTTCATGGACCCTCCGAAAAACTGTCCAGTGTCCTATTTAAAGCCACAAAACATGTTCAGTGAAACCAGGTTTAACTGAATGAAAATCAGTAACAGAAAACGACAAACATCAGTTTCAGAAACTCCTACGAAAAAGAAATTTAAACAATGTTTAATAAAACAGGTTTGAAACATGTTTTCTCTTAGGTGTAAAGGTGATAGAAAAGTTAAGTGTAGCCTTTGTTTGCAAAATATCACTTTCGTAAAACGCTACCGAAAAGTCTTAAGGATTAAGCCGTGTATGTGTACAGGTCAGAAACATTTCATATAGCTCCCTTTGAGACGTTTAATAGAAAATATAATAACATTTTCTACAATAGCATTATCCGACATATTTCATTGAACTTCTTTCATACTTTTAGAAAGGCATATAAACTGCAATATATTTTTTGTACAGCAAAGAAATTATTAAATTGGTCAATTTTTCAGTGCAATCGTAGTCTTTGCTATTCTTTTCTTTTACCAATAAAAGATAGGCTGATCGAAGGGAAATTCCCTTTGCTCTTTTTCTGGTAACGAAATGGGGAAGTTATAATCAAAGAATGAAACTCGGGAGAGAAAAAAGTGCCTTCCAAAGGATATTTGGAATGATCGGGGTGCGGAAGAAATACACCTAAGATTGCAGTGATTAGACTTTGTTACCGCAGATATAATGAAAATCACTGATACTCCACATGGATCCATTGCAGAAAACCGTCGTATTTCCTTTGCAGAATAAGCTGATCTTGGTAACTTAAGAGACATCATATTTTTCGAGGCACAGTAACCTAAAACAAAGTTACAGCGTTAAGAGAAACTCAATAAAATATTAAATCAGCTCTCCGGCAAACCTCCTAAAAACATTATTTTCACGTCTTTTTACAGCACTAAGGTTGCCACAGCTCTTCCTTTCCTTAGGATCTCATCACGATCTTCCACACAAATTATGCGGTTACACGACAAAACTTTCCGGATTCAAAAGTTATCGGATTCAAAGTTGCCTCTTTAAATTCCGGATTCAAAATCTCCGGAGACACGACCAAACCAGGGAGTTTTTATTTCGGATTCGTCCACTTTCGTGTAAACGACAACATCAATCCAGTACTAAAACGTTTCGGATTCATTATGAATCCGGAACAATTTCCTCTAGTGTAAACCTAGTCTAAAAGGGAAACAACATAACTACCCAGTACTACTTGGAGTTTCTCTTTAGGGTACAGAAAGTGGAGAGAGGTTTAATAAAGAGTAGGGAGGAAGCTTACTGGATATTTGTGGTTCTACATGGGGCGCTCACTGGAGGAGTTGACTTACGGAGACGGGGCTACACTTGTATAAACAGTTGCAGTAAGACAAAAACAACAGAACGAATCAGGCAACTTTTCGGCCTCTGAGACGGCAGAGTCTTTTATTTCTTTCGTCCACCACGTTCTTTGAGTTGTAGCTGCACTACACTGGCTGGAGTGACATTGTAATATGCCAACGAGTTGGAATCTTTGATGAAAATTCCCTAAAAGAGGCAAGAAGACATATTTGAGGATTTACAGAAAATGAGAGACGAATTGGCACATTGAAGTTCGTCCTGTGCCAAAACTTTGGATAGATGTGGTCGAAAATAGAAGGAAATTATTGAAAGGTTGACAAAAACCTCGCTGCTTTAAACTGTCTGATCTGCTTTCATCCTTAGTTCTATTCTACTCTGCCACTAGGAAAATTGAAAGATAGACTAACAAACACTTCTCTTTCCCGTCAAAATTGCTAAATTATAACGCTGATATGACCTGTCAGATGTATGCAACACAAAAAAATCGTGTTTAAATTTCTCCCGTGCTTCACAAAAACGAATGTACAAAGAATGAAACAAAAAAAAAAAGCCTCAGTAAACACTTGACCTCAGAAAACGAAAGAAAAGACAACAAGCGAAACAGTGGACCTTTCCGGCCGCATTCTCAGCCAAAGTAAACGATTAACTCTTCGGCGACTTGTTTCTGACACGAATTTCAGAAAAGGTATTGAATGAGAAATTGAACGAGTAAAACAGTTTAAGGGAAGTGAAAGCAGCCATCTTAAACCAATTCGCTTTTAGTCCCGGCCATGAACTGTTACGCAAGTGTTTGCTCTTTTCTCTTAAGTCAATATTTGTACTTGAGCAGACGTTAATAAATGTATGTCTAGTCGTAGGCGGATTGTCAACGCGGTGAATAAGCTTCATCACCGGATCAGTTTAAAGAGATAAACCTGCTAATCTATCGCCTACTAAAACTATTTGGGAGGTCGCACGAGACTTCGTGACTTTCACGTTACAGTTGTCAGATGTAAGGGCGTGCATGGCGTATATGGTCAGAACGTGGAGTTTAATAATTCTACTGTAATTTATCCATGAAGATTTTTAAGAGAGGTCAACAGTTCGCACAAAAAAACAAGATGGAAATTTTTCTTGACTTTTGCTTGAATCTACTTAAAAGCTGTGACCCACGAGAGCACCGTGCACATTAGCCAAGTAATCTACTAAAAAAACACTCTAGGAAAACCTGATGCAGCAGAATTTTACTAAAAACCCTGTCATATCCTTGGTAACGGTTACCTTATTGAGTTATCTACTCTAGCAAATTTCCTTGTTATCACTTCTTATTCTTGAAAGGTCTCCTCGTCGAAAACCTGGTATTAGTCGAGCCAGCTTACCCAAGAGAAACTTGATTTTCCATCTATGCAGTCAAGAAAAACTTGCTCGTGTATAAAGGAAGATCATTCAACTAATAACTGTTTTCCTACTGTATCTAGCTATACAGGGAGATTGAAAAAACTCTCACCCCAAGCTGTAGTTTCTGCTTTCCAGCTGACACACCAGTAATCTCGTGCAGTTTAGCCTTGATGACAGAAATCTAGCGAGAAATAACCAAAACAAAATAGCACCGAAAAATTGTTAAGAAAAATAGCAAGGTGTAAGAAATTAAAGCGGTCAGGAAAAAAAAGATGAAGCTAACACTGGGAGAGCTGAGGTTTAAATTTACAGGGTCTGCTTCCCGAAATAGTCCTTTAGATGAAAGCTAAGTTTTCGAATTATTCTGAGTTAATTTGCCAGCTTTCTCGCGCGGACATGCACTTCTCTCGGTACCAGACCCACACTTAACGGCAAAGTAAGACGAACTGTGCTGCCGTCCAATTTCCACTCGGACTTATCGGGCATGTTAGGGATCTGGACACCAAAGGTGACCGGGTTAGGGTTGGAGGAAAGGAATTGATCCTCAGGAACAAGATTCGCTTCAGCCGGCTCAGTTCTGGACTTCTTACCAGCTGCGTCATCTCCGTATCTCGCTTATTAAGCGGGGGAGGTGCAACAGGTGGACTGGGATTAACAAACGGCGGGGGCGGCATGCGCGGGAGACCGCCCGGGGGTGGCGGGGGCGGTACACCTAAAGATAAAAAATGAAAGTAAGACGTTGTTGGAAGGTCTTTAAGAGTAGACGGAAACAAAGGCTGGAAAAAAGAAGAAATCAATGCACGCTGTACAAGACAGACACCTAGAGGTGCTTTCATATAGCAGTCTCACAAAGGTAGGGAAAAAGAAAGAAAAGTGAGCAAGCTTTCGTTAGCGCTCCTGTGAGAACATCTCGTGAAGTCTGGAAGAGTCAGGTTGGCCCGTCTTGCTTGATAGCAGGAAGTTTAAACCTTCTATGGGTTTCGCGAGTGCGATATTCTAGTGTAGCAGCGCTAATGCGAGTCCGCGAGCACGCTATCACAAAGAGGTATCACTGAAAATGTGTCAAATACTGACTGGTGGTTTTAATAAATGCGTAATGGAATCGAGTAATGGCTTTCTTTCACCAGAACGATCAAATAAAGCTCAGTCGCCAAAAATATTTAAAAAAGGATCAAAAATAGTTGTAGATACCGAAGATTTTCACGCGTCATGAACAACAAACCAGAAAAACGTAGATTGCAATTCCTAAACATCTCATTTCTGGAAAATCGCCCCTGGACAGACGACTTGGTACTTTTTTTGGATGCTTTGCTCATTAAAATTTACTTCAGTGATCGATGGTGCTTACCCATAAACTGTGGGGGTGCACCAGGGGGAAGCATGGGTGGAGGTGGCGGTAGATTCATCATCGCGGACATGGGGGGCGGAGGTGGCGCTCGTGATGCGGTCATCGTACCCAGGGAGGGAGGGGACGGGATAGCTGTGGTCGGTAGTAGCGGGGCATCGGGAGGTTTATCTTGCTCTGGTACCTTTGGTCCGATTCGTTCTCGTTCTTCTGAGGGCCTGAAGGGCAACATAAGAACTAGGAATAAGTACTTACATGTATGGCCACTGTCGCTTCGAAGAACACGATATCAGCAAGGATCCATGTGACCATGGCTGTACCGTTTAGTTAAAGCTGTGACCCAGACTTGAAAATGTTCCTTAGGGTTTTTTTCTTGACTGTCCTCTTGGCCGACCAAATTAACAATAACTCGGATATTAAATAAAAGTTATTATTATTATTATTATTATTATTATCATTATTATTATTATTTGTCCGCGGACATTATCTTTTACGAGATGAGGACAGTTTACTGAGGGCGAAGTTAGAAGAAAACTGTGAGCTTAGAGGAACAGATAATGTCCAAGGACAAAGATATGAGCATATGTTCGCGCCAACTGGAGGCTACTGTGTTTAACATCCTTTCAAATATTTTTCGATGCGCGGGAAAAATGTCTACCAAAACCCCATATTTTGCTGAGTGGGATGTTTATTTTTCAGTGTTATCTGGTACGACTTTCATAAACAAACAAACATGTCCAATCTCCTATAACGATGGCTAAACGCTGTCTCTTTTTGAATTAAAAGTTTGCTAACGAACGCTTTTATCGTGTTAGAGGTAAGGTATGAAAATTGGGAATATCACTTGACGTATATCCTCACCTTTTCACCAGATTTAACTTAGGAATATTCGGTCTCGCAAAGACCAATCGCACACGAGCAAAAATATTCGATGGATTATTATAAGTAATCATTGGATGAGGTTGAGCAAGATTTCAAGAATTATCAAAACCGAGGTCTGAGGTATCTTCGGCAGATAACACAGAAACGAGGTTTGATTCGCTCTCGCAAACTGTTGCTTCTTGAAACAACTTAGATGTCCGCTGACGGAAATCTTGCGCAACATGGAGCATAGAGTTAAGTTCATACTCACGTGAGTCCCTTCGATTTGTGTATGGCCTCCATCTGTTGTTCAATTGTCACGCCTTGTTGAGCCAAGCGCGACGTGGCCGCCATGGAAGCAGTGTGACCATCCCATGTGACCTTCTCTGGTTTTCGGATGTCTTCTTCCCCGATCTTCTTACCGATGACAGTTTCTTCGTCACCAGCTCCAAAGATGTCGGTACGGCGCTCGGCCAGCTGCTTCAGACTGCTTCCAATTGACATACCTGACAGACAAATGGAAGTATGCTTTAGGCATCCAAAGAAATTCAAAATGGCCAGAATTTAGCCAAGACTTTGTCTAGGCTTTGTCATGGTCAATAAAACACACAGAGAAAGAGAGAAGACGGAGGTTGAAAAAGGAAACAAACAAAAAAAAAGACTGGCTAACAACTTGGACGGAACAAGCTTGATAAACTTCCAGACGCCAAAGATCAAACGAACGTTGATTCTACTGAAATTGTTTTGGGCTTTGGAATTTCACCGAGACGTCTGCTCCGCGAGATCTCGCTCGAGGAAAAAAAATTACCTACTTTCCAAACTCGTTTTCGACGCTATGCACTTCGTAATCATATTGTTTTCAGGCACAATAATTAATCTGAGATGGCCTCACAGTGCCTTCACACAGGCGTCTCAGAAAACAGACTTCCAGTCAATAGTCTTTTCCAAAAATAGCTTTAATAAAACGACCCTCCCCCCTCCCTTCTATTTTTCTTGTTTTAACCTCATAGCGTATTCACACCGAGCAGATTGAATGACCATTAGCAATTCTCTTACCTTCGGCAAACACTTGTTCCTGCTCTTTCTTCTCCTGCATCACCCTGTCTCTCTGCTCCCTCCAGCGTGGATCCAACAGACTAATCTTCATGTGCTCAGCCATGTTCTCTGCAGGGACCCGCTCGCCTGTGATTGGTGAGATCAGGAACTTGTCCGTCTGTGCCAGGGGTGCAGACGCTTTAGGAGCCTTAGGATCATAATTTCTCCGGATTTGGATGTTCGATCCAGGGGCCGTGGGAGGTAGGGGCGGTTTGGGGCCGGGCTCCAAGGGGATCGGTGGAAGAGGTACCTCATTGATGTCTGTGCTTTTCAAGAAGATTAAAACAACATGGCCGTCACGGTCTTTGCAAAAGAGTCATAAACACTAAAACAAACACACTAAACGCTTTTGCGGACAACCTCGTATGTAAACAACTCTTCTCCCATTCTCCTTCACAAAGTCTTGTTTCAATCCCCGTCCAAAATTTGATATTTGAACTTTCTCATAAGCGGATGCCGACGAGGGTGTAGGTACCATGTAGGTTGATGAAAAGGTACAAGCACTGTAGGTAGTAACTTAAGATAGGATTGTCTTACCCCAGTTGGCTCCTTCATAGGAGGGGGAGGTGGAGGAACTTGTAACAATGGCGGCTCTGGTTCATCGACTTCCATCTCCACATCCATGTTGACTTCCATATCATCTGGCGTAGGACCATCATCCTACAAACAGTAATGATAAACTTTTCAGTTTTGGCCTTGAAAAGAACATGAAACATTAAAGCAACTATCAAATTTAAATTTTATCACAACCTACACACCTGAACTTGTTCATAGCGTTCGTGTGCCAATATCCTGGCTCCAAGCTGTTCTCTACTTACTGGTGGAGGCAGGTTGGCTAAAATAACACAACACAAGGATCTTAATAAAATTAATAGAAACAAATGTTTTGACAGAGTAATGCTTAATGGCAGGTGTAAATGGTGCTTTTCTGTGAAGGTTTTCGACAGCTTTCCCCTTCAGCTGTGAAACTAGGACAACTGCAAATTGTAGCTGTCTCTACGGACAACCTAAAAACAGCATTTTTTCAAAAACATCACTCACTTCCAGTGTTTCTTACATCAAACCATGAACACTATAACTCTCAAAATCTGAATGTTAAATCTCCCTTCTAGCTACTACTTGTTTCCCTGTAAATTAGTAAGACAATTTGGTAGTACACCTGTACATGTAGATCAAGATAACAAATTCGAACAGATGAGTTTGAGTAATGGCTCCCCTGTTTACTTGATAATGTATGAATACCAAAGGGAGAAGTTCTATGTTTGACACTTCTGAGAGTTAAAGGGTTCAACCCTCGTAGAACTGTAAAATGAGTATATTGGCTCATATATCATAATGGCTAAACCAACAAAAAGTCTTAAATTGCATTATCCAATGATCAAGTTTTTAATAATGTATGGATACCACAGGGAGAAGCGGTGGATGTTAGACACCTCTGGGGGTTAAAGGGTTCAACCCTGTTAGAATTGTAAAGTGAGTAACCAACCTGTTTCGTTGTCTTTGAAGTCCACTGTTTCCAACACAACAAAGTCATGCCTGTCCACTGATGCAAATGCAACTAAATTTGAAGAAGGAAAATAATCAGTTGAGGAATAGTTCATTCCCATACAATTGAAAAATAGGGCGCTTCACTAGTATCGCAGAGGTCAGTGGTTCAAGTCCCATACAGGCCTGATTTTTTTCAGGTCTGATTTTCGCTATTGCATAAATAGCGCTCTCTACTGCGAGGATCATGCATCATACGTATCTTTATTTAATCACTTTCACCAGAGTGTGGTGAGGGTCGCACAACAGAGCGAGGCTCCAAATTAAGTGCGCCCTATATCCCACCCATCCCACCCCAGGGGAGGACATCCATCACACAGTAATCTCGTGTGTGGGAAATTAACGTCTCCTACCCCAACCCTGCAGGAGACGGGACCTCCATTTATTCGTCCCTATCCTATCTATAACCGCAGTTCAAAATATATGAACTTCATATATTCATTGTATCATTCTTGCAAAAGTTTACAAAAATGTTTCCGTATAACAAGCTATTCCTGTCATTTCCAAATTTTCAAAGATTGAGTTTCATGGTGCTTTCTAAAATATACTGCTATTGTTAATCACAAAGATGCCAACCTCTTTCTTTTTCTTTTTCATCCTCCAATTTCTTTTTTTCTCTCTCTTGCTGCTTAATCCACTCCACACGATACATGACACGATCCAGAATCTAAGAAGATGCAAAGTATGTCAGCTACTCTGACTGATAACTGAAATACAAAAAAACCTTGTCCACAGACAGACTGACAGTTTTCTATTAATTACACCAAGACAGCCCACTGATGTATTGAATATGCTTGTGAATATAACTGATTATATATGAGGGGAGCCTGTCTCCTTTCCGGTTTTTATGTGGTACATAGAAATGTAGTGTATCATAAAAATATACCCACCCCCCCTCCCCCCCCAAAAAAGTACAATACGGAAGAAAGTTAACTTTCAGACATTTGAACTACATATTTCTGGGTGGAAGATTAATATACTGACTACTAATTTTCCCAAACGAAAGAGGATTACAATTCACTTAGCAACAAATCATCATTAAAAAATTGATATTAACTCTATTTAAGTGTAGAAGACTTTTGTGATACCTCTGGGTTTGTAGGCATCCTTTTGCAACTTCTCTTTGATATCACTTGGGGGAATTAAGACCTGATGAGATGAAAGATTTATTGAACCTGGTTACAACACCTACTGCAGTACATGATTGTGTTTGTGTGAAAATAGTGTGAAACAAAACATCACTAAACAAGGCTCACCTTTGTATACTGTTCCACAAGCTTGGTGAAGTAGTTGAACAAACTGTGCTGTGGCGGTAAGAAGTCAAACTGATAGTTTCTCTGTAATAAAAATGATGATTGTGATTGCAAGTCACAATGGCTGTTTCAAAAAGCAATCTACATGTACAACTGTTAGATATATCATTATTTTTCATTCTAGTAAGAGAAGTGATTCTCTCATTATCATTCACAGTGTATTTATACTGATCACTGGTTTACACCAGCCTTTTCCCTATGGATCTGCTGATTGGTCTCGATTGATCAACTATAATTCACTTACACTCTACTAAATGAAAAATATAATAATTTTAGCTAGTGCATATACATCTGAATTGTCTCATGACAGTAAAGTGCCTTATGGCAAACATACTTGCTCTCGGTTCATGAGATTGGTTAGGAACTGATGCCCATTCCTTGCCACAAACTGTGCAGTTAGTTTTACAATATTCCTGTGTGTTTAAAAGGGATAAAAAATGATGACTTGAAATTACCATGAAAGACCTACATCATTCTATATCAATTCTCTACACTGTCTTCCTCTGTTTTTCCTTATTTTTGCTTTTAGAATATGGTGTTGAATCAAAAAGTATTCCCAGGTTAATATTATCATAGAATTCAATAATTTCCAATACTGTAACAGTACCTTAAGGAGGCTAGGCTACAAGCATATGTATCTTGCATCAATACAAACTGAACAGAAATATTTAACATGCCATCAGGTTTTCAGTATAAACAGATTATAGTTGAATTCAACTTTACTAATACATGTAAATAACAATTTATGGTAAAATACACCCAAGGTTACTGATTTTACACCCAGAAAATTCTGAAGAAAAAAGAAAAGGAGTTAGCATATTATGAAGGTATTTTATTACTCACAGATCTAATGCAGATATGGAAGGTGGATCAGCCATAAATTCAAACTCAGGGGGAGGTTCTTTGGGTACAGGTGGCTCTGAAATTGCCACTAGTATCTGCATCAATGGTTTTGGCTGAAACCAAACACAAACAGAGTTCAAATGATGTAAATGTGAACAGTAATGCATTCATCCATCTTTGAGCATGCTCAAAAATTGACAATGGATATAACCATCTAACGTTTTACCAAGCTGCAACCATTTTGGTCATCTGGAGGCTGGAAAGATTTAGTTGACACAACTTGCTCTACAAATCACCAACTTGAGCCTCAAAACTTTGTAATTGAAACTTTGGAGAATTGAGTATTGAGTTTCACTCCAAGACTGTCCACTTACTGTACAAGTGACTAACACAGTAGGCTGTAACAATGAATTCTCAAGATTAATCCACATCAGATCTACACTATGTAGCTTTCATTTGGAGAATTTGCACTCAGATCTCAGAAGTGAAAGAGTCAATACAGATCATAAAGATCCTTTAAAAATGTTCCTACCTTTTGTGGAACAGGAGCTGCTGGGATGACCTCCGGTTCTGATAAATAGTTTATGATCAATTTAATGCATTAATTATATTATAGCAGACCAAACTACATGTACATGTAGGACAAATTAAGTTCCAAAGCAATTACAGGTCCAAATCTAGTTTTCTTTGCTGTTTTTAAAATATAATAACTGTATATCGATCTACACTGTATCATTGGGAGGGTAATAATTATTTTTCACCGATTGCGTGTTTAAAAATGCAAAAACAATTATTTTTTATCAACTGCATACATAGAATATCCAATACCCAATAAAGGAAATTCCACTTAGTGTGGTTTGAAATGAGGGAAGAAGATAACTACACATTACGGCAACAATCCATAGATAAAACCTTATGAACTAGTTTGAAGTACAGATAAACACAAGACATAGATACACTGTACAAAAAAAAAGAAAGAAAGAAAATGTAAAAACAGTGGGACCAATGTGTAGAAAAAAAATGGTCCCAATAATTCCAGGTAAAAATAAGTGTGGGCAGACTTGGCTCTTCTGGAAGGAAAAAACTAAAGGATCCACAGAAAAACCCTTGCAACAAAGATACATGCAGGGGCCAAAAAAACTCAATCAATGTGAGACCCTTGCTCCAAAAATCAGACCTGGATCAGACCTGGGTCATGTCAATGGAATGTTACAACTCTTCTTACTGCACCATCCAAGCCCTCTTCCAAAGACAAGTTCAGACTGTAAATGGTTAATTCTGCATTACCGCATATCATACTATACCTGTAACACAAACTGTTCATTCTTATGATCCTCTTTTTCTTTTCAAACTATACAAGTGGACCTGATGTATCATGTTCCTATCTCTCACCTTTGTCATCCTGCTCTTTAATTTCTGTAACTTTTTGTTGGAAGTATGCATGGTAGGGGTCTCCAGGATTCAGGAAATTAAACTTTGGATTGTTTATTTCATTCTGTCTGATTCGCGATTCAAATTCAGGTCCTGCAACAAATAGATAACAGTGACACAATAATTACTTACACCAATCCACTTTTCTCAAAGCAGTAAAATCATCAAATGTAGTGGTTTTAGAATGGTGGAAAGTGACTGGAGGATGTTCTCCATATTGCAGAACAAAATAACTCAGTGCATCAAAATTTAGCTATATAATAAGGTAAAGGATACCTGCATTTTGATTGGTTCTTATCTATGATATGTTGCTGGACTACTGCATAGATGATGTCACCATCAACAAAATTTTACTTTTTTAAATAAAATAAGTGGATTCCATGTTTCCATGTGCATGTATCTGTTCAGCAATGGATCACTGATGACACCACAAGCAACTGTGGTAAGAACCACTTCCTTGTTCTGGCCACATTTCAAAATCATCAATGATCTATTACTAAACAGATACATGCCAACGCAGAATTGATCTGTTAAACAGAGAATTCTGCATGATCACCATAGAATTCTACCATCTGCAATCCCTGATCACCACAAAGGATACCAGTTGCATTTTAGAATCATGTTTTTCCCTGAACACTGTTACTGAACAGTCAGAGCTCTGTGCTGTAAAATATCTCTTTGTTTAGATGCATTTAAATCACACAGAGACAAATGCTGTTCCATTGAGTGTCAAAAATAATATGGTATTACATTGTTTTTACTTTACTTTGTTCTGTGACTACTCAAGAAAACTTGTTCTCCCTCCCAACTGATCTAGTCCAAAACTAAAACCAAATGCCAGCCGATCACCACATTTCCTTTAAGTAGAGCAGGTCGGTGTGGTGACTGTATGGTTCTTACTTAGAGTTCTTCTCTTCTCTTCTCTCCTTGAGATTCTTTCCTTTATAGTGTCACATGACACCAAATCAAAAGTGGATGCTCTATTTAGGGAGTTTTTTTGTCAAACTTGTAATAACAAAGTAATTTATGGTCATCTAGCAAATCAAATACTTATGGACCAAACAAGACTCCACTCTTATCTGTCACACATTTACAACTATACACACGTGTATGATCCACACATGCAAATATAGCAAGAGTACCATATAACCCCATACATTAATTATGTATTCCACTTCTTTGTCTTTCACGACAAAACTTTAAAAACAAAGTGTACTAGTCTGAATGCATAATTAATGTATGGGGTTATATGGTACTCTTGCCCTCACGTCTACTGTTACCGTGGTGTCGATATACTGATACACGTTTATTTTATATGTGTTGCTACTCACCGTTCCTGGCAACAAAGCTCGCAGTCTTGTCAACGATATCTGAGCCTTAAGTTAAGGTTTACATGTATTTGATATAACTACTTTGAATAAAATGCTCTCATTACCGACCAGTTAAGAAAGAGCTTTGCTTCGTTCTGAGAAATATATTTACATGTAGTCATGCACGTCACCTTGAAGTTCTGCACCACACTATATAGCAGCGTTGAAACTATCATCTGTCACAGGCCTTTTTCTGAAAGGACATAATTTTCATTTCGTTTGATCTTTCCAAAATGAAAGCAACGAGACAATATGATCAGTCTTCCTACAACGCGACGTCTAATTAGTGAAAGACGAAGTTGGAAATGCCTGACCGTATTCTCGCCATCAAGTGGCCACAAAACGTGGTATACACAAGGAAAGATACTTCTCACCTCCGGTGGAGGGTAAATAACTCCGATGGCCGGCATCCTGTGAGTAGAAGATTACTGCAACAACTCAGAACGCTATAACTCCTTCACGAGGCGGCCATCTTTCTGCATGACAACGAGGTTACTAAATTCCACACATGCATGATGTCGAGGCTATGAATAGCTGTCTTGCTCCAGACTTCTTACGAGCGAATTTCCGCTATAAATATAAATAAGGAAAATTCTAAAATTATGGGATCCGACGTTCGATTCAGAGAAAGAGGGAAAATTATCGGAAATAAGGGAGAAAGGTAGTCGCTGCATTTTCATTCATACTGAATACATTCTTGTTAAATTCAATCAGAATACAGAGAGGTCCAGCTGAGAATGTTACAGTTTTGAATCAAGAAAACGATTCACATTTAAGTATTGAAAGCTTTATGAAAAAAAAAAAAAAAAAAGTACTGTACCCTACCCGAGTTTTTATGCAACATTAGGGTCAAATAACGCACTTGACACGTTTCTTTTATCCAAGGAAGCGAAAACGAAAAATGCGTGGCTGGTTCAAAATAAATTCAATGTTTTCAGGAACCACAGTGCTCTTTCGACCGACTTCTCATCTGGCTAAAGTTTTCGAAGGTTGAATTATAGGAATATTCCTTTCCAACTATGGAGAATTCGAGTCAATGGAGGTTATCAATTTAAATTGCAGCGAACGTGGTTGAAGAACTGTATCTGGCAACTTTGCCGCGCTTTTGAGAAACGCAGGCATCAACATGGGCGGCTCATAGCAAACAGTAGAGCCACTGATGAATCAAAATAAATACATGTTTACCGCTATGCCGGGCAAAAAATGCCGACAAACAAGACGCAATTGTGATATCATTCTCTGCTCTAATTGGATAAGTAGGTCGCTAGTAATGTTTTTTTTTTAAGATAAATCACGACGAGCTTTTCACTACATCAAAAGTATCCAACCCCGAGATATTTTAGAAACTCGACTAAAAAATTCCTTATCTTCGGGCTTTATCTGATTATTTTGAGTGTACTTCAGACAAAGTTTTCTAACCATCACTTCCATTTTCGTGTCTTCTAGTAAACACAATGTCGTAGAGATAATTTCGAATTAGCCACAAACCGCGGAAAACAGCACGCTAAGTCAGACTTGCAAAATTTGCAACTCTAATGTTGGTAAATGCGTAGCATGTATCTACAGAATCATGCACAAGTTGCATTTTACACTTGACGATTTATTCGTTGTGCTTGATATATATTTGGTAACGGTATTGCGAAGTCAACGCGTTTGAATGAAAACCATGGAATACACAGCACGACTAATTTTGCATTCCTGCTTTTCACAAAGATTTCTTTCATTGGAGGCAAAAACGGCAGGTGTTCACCAATCTGTATAACAGATACTTGTTCCTGAATAGAAAGTGGTAAAGTGAATTGACTTTGATTGTTCGTGCCCTAATCCTCGTTTGCCTCCACTCATAATAACAAGAGAGATGGAGATTCATCACGGTATTATTTCCTGTGGAACAAACTTCTTTGAACTACAAATGACGACAATTTCGTCGTAATTCGCTGTTATCTAAAGTCCTGTTCATTCTCTGTTTGCTTACATGTTATAGAGTATCACACCCTTATCAAATGAGTTTTATCTTAAGATCTTATCTTCTGATATACCTAACGTACACACTTGTCATTTGGGCTCAATAATCTTAATGCTCGAATTAATCAAATGCTTAGTTCTGTATATAGACATGACTTCTCCTCAAAAAAATTTGGAACTGAAAAGAAACGCAATAAGACAACGCAAAGTTTCTAGACAAGTTTGTTTTGTAAGCCTCATCAATATTTCACTTTCTGTTTGTAATCAATACTTACACAATGTGAACGCCGCTGACTCGAAACAATCGCAGGCATCAAGGGCGTGACAAGAGTTAGCCAATGAAACAACAGGGTATTACCTCGTCCTGTTTATACGGAATACAACAGGTGAAGTCGGTCCTTTCCACACATGCTACATTCACGTTCGCTGCAAGCTTTCTTATCCTGCTAATCTCACGCATTGGCTCACACGGGCAGATGCGCCAACTAGCACTTACTAACCTCACGCAAGGGAAAGATGACAGAATCTATGGTAAGTGAGCTTGTAGTTGACGTGATTTCACACTTTCTATCCGTATTCAGTGTTGACACACACTTCGCAGATACAGCTGTGTTTGGGAGGAGGTTTACACCACACAGAATGATAAATTTGCAAATTTTATTACCGAAATGTGAAATTTGTTATCAAACCCACACGAATATAACCTTTTTTTTTTATTTTAAAGCAAAATCAAGGACAGTAACTACAGACACAGTAATTGAACATGTCGATGAGCTTTGCGAAAATTAAATCACAGCAAGAAACTTATCTTTACTTTGAGCGAAACAGCTAAAATATTTATGCAGATGAAATCTAGTTCAACTAATAAGGTTTGTGGGACGATTTCGTATCTCTTCCTTCCTTATCAAAATACTAAATTTACCGAAATATGTCGCCAAAAACTGGGAAAGTTTTACAAGTTCAAAATACTTCTATGAGACGCAATCGAACGACCAAAAGTTGGGTAGTCTGGCTTTTAGAAAATCAAGTTTTAAAATATAAAAATTAGCTTTTGTCTTTGTCGACAAGATAATAAAAACATCTATGAAATATCCTTACAGGCAAACAGCAAGTGTTAGCTGGAACGAGGAAAAAACATTTGCGATTTTGATTACAAAGTTGAGATCACAGCGATCGGAATTTCTCAATTAAATAACGGGAACCCACTAAGAGGTTGTTAGTCGGAGTTTTTAATTTTCTATGACATTCTTCGAGATTAACCGAAAACAATTTAAAATTCAACTTGACAGTGAGTTTCATTCATACACGCTGGTTGAGAGAAGAATAGACCATTGTTAACACTTGCGGTCTTGAAAATTGTTGTACCCTCACGAAATCTTAGAAAGTGAAGAAAAATCAAACTTGGCTTGCATGAAGGGCGACCCCAAGGTTGCCTTCAATATTTCGTTTAAGAAGTGTATGATTCGGAGCCTTTAAGTGATATTTAGAAAACTTTTGCGAGTTGTTTTCAAGTAACGGATGACTGAGTTCCAAAGCGACCTGCTTAAGTTATACACACGCCACACGCGACGTTTTTTAAGCGTAAGGAAAACTATTCAAAACAAGAAATCCCTGCGTGATCTATCTGACGTTAGTTGTCTCTTTAACTGAATGAATGAAAACTGCTCCTGTACGAGGCAATCTGTCAAATGGAAATGGTGATAAAAGTTTCGTGTTCTGTCTAATGTCTCTACACCCTTATTCTGTGACATATTTTTTAAGCTTTCTAAGCGTATTTGCTTAAATTAGTGGCATGATTCTAATTGAAAAGGTCCTGCTGCGAGAAGTGCCGTGCTCGGCGTGTGGGCCAAGAAAAGTTGAGAAAAACTCATCATCTATCATCATTCATTGAAATATGCCTGTCCTCCTTGGAAGCCAAGACCCTTTTAATATTTTATGCTCTGAGCACACCACACTGTCTTAAGTAATGAAAGAACTACAGTTGCTGGAAAAAATTCATTTTATAGAGAAAATTAATTTCTATGTAAAATTAGCAATTTTGCTGTGTGAAAAAAATTTTTAAGTTTTTCTCGCAAAATAACCTTCAATTTGCCATCAACCAAAAACTTTTGTTATCCTTGCGCGTGGCTTAATGGATTGTGATTAGCACGGATCAGGATTTATCAAACAGATCGCATCGTCTGTAAGGCTTCCTAGTTGTCAAACTGCGAGCTAGTTTAAAGAGATAAAATACTTGACGGCTATTATCACTCGTTTTCATGGGAAGCTAATGAATACTAGATTTTAAAATATCGAGGACTCAATTGAAAACTGCTCTAATTTGGAACTTGAATTGCACTTTTTGAGCGCTGTGTCTTCACAAAATCACGTGGCAGCAATTTTTACGTTTTATTTATATCTTATATTTCAGATTTGCTGAACTTCAGTGGGGTAATTACACTAAAGCCCCTCTTTGACTGTCTGGGAACGAGCCTTGAAATCATTGAATCTGGGAAGACCGCAGATTTTGGAGAGCATTATTTATGAACAATCCACCTTCACTAAACTCCACCAAACCAGCCGTTCCACACGATGACTGAAATCAAGATCCTTCTAAGATATACCAAAATATCTCCTGATAAAGCCAACCCTAGGATTAACTAATCACATCATGACGTAAAGATAAAACAGACATCCGAGAAGGCAGTGCATGGAAATGACCCAAGAGTTGCCGTAATTTCAGTAGTAATGGAACGAATAGTTTATTCAAAAGTTATATACTTACACAGTATAACTGCCCAAGCAGCACTTTCACCCATAACCCACTACTAAGGAAGATGTGATTCTGATTAACATTCTGATTTTTGCATAAGGCAATTTGTAACATCAACGGGTCTTTAGATAATTTCTCTGATATCATTTTTCCTAAGAAAAATCACGGCTTTATTCAAGCAGATGAGTCATTGTTACTACTACCTTTTTTAGTTTACACGGACTATTGTATCAAATCAGATAGTATTCAGCAACAATTCAGTTCACTTTTTTCCATGCCTGCGACTAAGTCACAGCACTCTCTTCAGCTTATGCCTAATTCACACGTTTCAAACGCAATGATTTAAACAGATCAAACCGATCCGCAAAATGTAATATTATGATATCAATCATTAGCTAACCATTGTTTTAATTGGACTCATTATACTAACTCACATACTTATTGACTCACTCTTAAATTTATGAACTAACTAATTGACTAACTGCACAACTAACATACTAATATATACTAATACATACTAATGTACTAACGACTAATAACACAACGAAGCAGCATCTTTCTCTGTTTTCCTATATATTATCCTAGGTAAACATAACATAACCGGCTCGCTAACTTTCTTATTTAACTAACACACTGGCTCACTAAGATCAGCAGTATAACTTTATCTAACATACTGATAGCTTGAACGGTGCCTGGGAAATATGTTCTGTTCTGCGCGTGTCCCTTCTTTATCAATTATTCTCTTATTAACAATTTACCAATTGACAAAATAACCAACTAATTTAGGTATTAACTAATTAACTTACAAATTTACTAACTTGTTATCCAACCAACTAATCAACTTACCAACTAACTAACAGGATAACCGACTAACTGATTTACTAACTGACTGAGTAATAACCCAACTGACTAAAAAACTAACTAACCAATTAACTGCCAAGCTAATTAACGGGCCAACTACCTGGCTGAGCAACTAACCTACTGACCAACTGACCATTTAACTACTCGACTTACTAATTTGTTATATATTTGTGATAAAGACACCCGCCAATATCTTTGAACGTAACATAACGAACTAAGTTAACCCTCTCGCCCTTTTTCTCCGTGAGTATGATTCGTTACCTGTCTCACCTATTACGATGGTTAGTCAATGTAATCAGTCTAAAAATAAACATTACAACAAGGTAACTATCTGATCATAACTAACTGACATTAACCTGCTCACAAACTTATTTCTAATATGCTGCATTGCCGATATTCCCAATCTAATTTCCACTCTAACTCGCTCTATACTAGTCTCTTTAGATAACTCCGCTTTCTACTAACTCTCTATCCTCCGCTAATTTCTCTCCTAAATCATTTCTTTGTCTAATCCAACTTTGCTAATATCTAGTTCTCTCCTTCTCGATAAAATTTTCTTTCCTTCTCTACCGCAGTTTTCTCTTTGATCAATACTTTTCGAAAGTTGTTTCCAATAACATTAATCTCAGTGATCTAACCAAGGGCAAACTTCTTTATTACTGTTCCTTATGGACGACTAAGATCCACAACAATTTCTGATGTCTCTATTGAAGCCTTAATTTAACCAAAGTGTTCGTTGATCGAGTATCAAGTATCATTAAATAGGTAGATTTCAGAATCTTCTATCATAGTTTATTCAACTCTGGAGTGGAAAGTTAGAAGCTCAGAGTCCTTTTTTTCAATTTTTTTGGTACAGTTTACTTTCGGAAAATTAAAATAAAAATTGTGAATTCTACTTTGAGAGAAGGTCAAAATAAATCCCTAAGACGCAGCGTCTTTACTCTTAATAGACTTGTTACTATATAATCAAACCTAGTATAAAGGTTTATTAAATGGTTCGCTGTATTCTATATATGATTTATTTATCTCTTTATTGCCCTGATTTACAAACAGTATACTGCTGTCAAATAGTTAATTACAGTCAAATGATTAATCAACGAATTTCTTCCTCAGAACTTTAGAACGACTGTAGCGGCACTTTATTCTGAATATCAAGCACCGAAAAAAGCAAATCGTGCTTGATTACCTTGATAATCAAGTTTAAAAATTAGAACGAGGAGAAAGACATTCCCAAGGAGAAAAAACTATTTACAATCGTCAAGGTTTACTGTTTGTTTTGGGTTTCAAAATACTACCAAACCTTACCAAACCTTACCAAACCTTACCAAACCTTACCAAACCTTATCAAACCTTACCAAACCTTACCAAACCTTACCAAACCTTACCAAACCTTACCAAACCTTACCAAACCTTACCAAACCTTACCAAACCTTACCAAACCTTACCAAACCTTACCAAACCTTACCAAACCTTACCAAACCTTACCAAACCTTACCAAACCTTACCAAACCTTACCAAACCTTACCAAATTGACATACAACAAATTACTGGGCTTAAACGTTAGATAACTTCCATACAAACCGCAGATTGGACTTAAATATATCACTTATCAGGACTTCTCGTCAACCTTTCTACAAATTGGTGATGATAAGGCAAAGTTGCGCTCCATCTCCGCAAAGAAATACCAAATACTGCCAAATAGTGATTGTAAAATCAGAATTCTTTTCTTCGCTGATCCAAGATAACACAGAAACATATTTACAGTTTCAATTTGGTGGACTAACCTATCGTAAATGTTCTTAGCTACTAATTAATGTTAACTTGGAAACATCATGCCTCATTCAGCAACTTTTAAATAATATGAGTTACACTCATCCTACGCTACGCTTTCTGGGAAATAATCCATTAATTTTCCATTTCTGTCATGGATCCTTATTCTTCGTGTTTTCTTGAGTTCAGCTATAGTTTGTTGCTAAATCCATCACAGATTACTCAGTTTTGAAACTTATCAAAATTCCCAGACCCAGTAATACATGAGCCATGATCTTACTGTGATGTGATTTACTCACAACATCCTAGAAATATAATACGGAAAGTAAGCAATGGAATTCCTTTCTTCGATCTCATCTCACTAAACTTTCACCAGAGCAGGTAATCTTTACTTCTCGGCTAAATGATGTTTCTCAGTTGAGGTGGAGTCTGCTTCAGAATACTCAGGACAAATTATTAAGTATTTATAAAAATTGAAGAGGGGAATCCCCAAAGCTTAAATTTTCCCACACTGTTTGTGTTATCCAAGCTTACTCTATTTAATAATTTCCCGCGTATTTACAGGCAGATTGTCTATCTAAAGTAGCTTACGAGTTAATGGAATATCAAAGCCAATTACGCTTCTATTTAGTCCTTATCAGAATAGTGCCAAATAAAATGTTCGCAGTGCTTCATCTCAACCATGTAAACGCATTTGAAAAAGCTCACGCAATAGGCGACATGAACGAAAAATGACGCAATAAATCCCTAAGACAAAACGATTTCGAAGTATCTAAAAATTGTTTCCTCAGAGTTCCTCCTGATGTGGAAAGAGATAACGGTGCTGCGTAAACGGTATTGTAACGCTGTTTCCAAAATGTACCCTCCTTTTCCCCTTTTGATTGCCTGTCGATGACTCTCTAGTATCGATTTCATCAGCAATGGCATTTTCAATACGTCTGCAAACCTTATCTACCTTTAAACGGAGTATGGGCAGCTGAAGGGTATCAATGGTCTTCAGCTGCTGACTGATTTCATCAACGAAAGCCTTGCTTTTGAGACACTTGCTAATTTTATCAAATAATATCGCGCGACTCCCTCTTTCGGTTCTCTCTCCTTTTCTGATTATTTCTGCTTTCCTCCCGTTATCTTTATTCTCTAATAAAACGTTAGTTCCATCAGCCTTTCCAACAGTTATGTTCACAGGCTGCCCATCAGTCACCACCTGTTCAGCTTCCTTATCTATCTCCGCAATCTTAGCTTCAGCGAGGGCCTCATTTAAGGTGGAAACAAAAAAGTTCATTAAAACTATGGTAATGCTAAAAAGAAGCGAAACTACAAAAACGTGTCCGAAAATTGGGACACCTTCAGCCAGTTCCTTAATGGGCCGAGCCTTCACTTTGCCAAGAGTTATCTCTAGCTGAAAAGCGAAGGCTCGCCAAAAGCTCGAGTACCTGCCAATGGATGGACCGAAAACTAAAATGCCCGTGTGCAAAAATGCAAGAAATATGATCGATAAGACTAGACAGAACGAGGGAAGGTCGTGCATCCAGATCCGAAGAGCACAAGAGAACAACCGCGTATAGAAATTAAAATAGGTAAGTTTTAGTAGCTTGAACGTTGTTAGGAAAGTGAGAATGGCGAGGAGACTGTTTTCAACTTCTGCGCATAGGAGAGGTGTTTCAAAGTTTGTACGTGCAAATATGTTTTCATTCAGCCTAAGCACAATCATAGTCATGAGATAAGACTTCATGAAGCTTGATACAGCGAGTAGAATGGTTGTTGCGAAATGACCAAGATCAAGCAAACACCAAAAAGAGCAAAAGTATCGCCACCTCCTTCTAACTATCTGAGCTATTGCTTCGCCGATCATGAAGAGAACCATGGCTGTAAAGAACACGAAGCACATCCCTTGAAAAATCTGTAGGACGGGTTCTGTGTTGTATAACGAGATGGTATCGATGCTTCTTTTAACCGTTGCCTGGCCTGTCGGGAGAAATTCGACAAAGAAAGACGAGACAGCCAAAATGTTGGTCCTCGAATTTAAGAGCGAAAACTCTAAGACGATGGCTCTTGTTTGACGATCGATCCAACTTTCTGATTGCAGTAGATTTGTTATCGCACGGGCAGTTTCTTCTTCGTAGCCCAGCTCTGCTAAATACCCACCGCCACCATACCAAGCATGGCGGCCCCATTTTGAAGAAGATCCAAGTTCCTTTCCTGTTTTGTACATCCATGGAATTGGACACTGATTAAACTGGAGCGGCGAAGTTCCGGCCTTTTTCGGATAAAAAGGTTCTCTGTATTCATTTTTGCGAGAGTAGGACTCCAAGCAGGTGTGCTGCCACCAGTTTGGGCATGGAACTAAGAAGAAAATTAGAACTCAGCGTTACTATTTGTCCATGCACTCAGTAATGACAAAAAGTCTAAGTAGGTATACCTTTTTTCACTCTCAGCTGACGTATTCTCACCATTCCAATCACCATCGATGCCAGCTCACTACTTTCTTGATTTTTTGAGTAAAGATATGTGATGAACGACTCATTTATCCAGTTCCAGAATGAAGTTTCATCTTTCACCTACAAAAATGAGTACAGAAGAATGATGCAGACGAGTTCTCCAACTCAAAGCAGAAGATATCATTTTCTCATGCGTATTAATTACTTTAGGTTCATGTACATGCAATGATACCGGAAGTCTTTGTTGGTTATCGGTTCATAAGAGGGGAGTTCATTCTAATACTATGTCATAGTAAAATTATTGCTGAACATATTAATTTCTTCTGAACTGACTAAGGTATCTTTCATCCCTGCCAACAGAATCTTTACCGATCTCCCTACTTAACAGCCAATAACAAGGATAAACGATGCCGAGCGTTATATCTAATTGCAGTAGATAGTTTGTCGGTAGCTGTTGGTTATAAATTTCTTAAGGGATGCATGAATTGTTGTTATTTTAAATCAATTCATTTCCTTACTTCCTCAAATCTTTCCGTATGGTCCGCCAAAGATTTGAAGAGCAGATATCTTGAAAAGTCCCTGTTTCCGTACGTAAGGACACCAACAACTACAAGAAAGAAAATGTAAAGGAGGGTCTGTCTTTTCATCAAGCGACGTCTAGCCATTGCCACACTCTTTCTCCTCGATGCCGACAATTCACCTGACTTTGTGGATGCTGAGCTTCGATTATGATCTGCAGTTTTCCCAGAGGACTGTTGACTGCAAGATACCTTTCTAACTCTGCACTTTGAAAACATTGACGCCAGCCCAGCGAGCAGAAAGCACTTAAGGGGCTGCAATATAAAGATATCTTGAAAAAAGGAGACAGAAACTGACGAAATCCACTCTTGGCCTTTTTCGCTTCCCCATATGAGACTTTAAGAAACAGTCAAACCCGCTGACATGGCAGTCACCAGGCAAAGTAAGCCCCACGTCAAGTAAAGCAAGCATCGCCAAAATCGATTCTGAGGACTTGCTGAAGCCTTCCTAAACAATGTTATGATTATGTGAATCGGCAGGGTGAGAAGGATACTCTGAATGCTCGTGATAGCTTGTCGCGCTGAGAATCGAAGCGGTCCTAGGTTAATTGTTTGAGAAGGCTGGTTACCCCAGGAATAGAACATAGCATTGGCAGCCATTGTACAGAAGAGCAAACAGAGGCACGATGAGATTCTCTGAACTCTAGAGAAGCAACTCCCAGGGATTTTGGTTATGATCGACATCCAGAGATGCCCATCGGAGAACATTTCACGCAAGTCTCTATCTGTTATGCTGGCCTGAGCGTTGGAAGGACTCCGGATACATTCATTTGATAGAGATTCATCCTCCAAGCTTAACCAAGTGTCAAATGAGAAATTCCAACTTTTGTCGGTCCCCGTATGAACAATCTTAATGTAATCCAAAAACCAAGAGGGATTATTACCAGAGTTATCATGGCTGACGTGAAGTTTGTAGATATCACCAAGGTCTTTGTCTAAAATGGCAGCGAACCTGTGCTCAGTTCCTCTTGCAAACTTCGGCTGGAACCCGGCATCGAAGTCTTGTTGGATGGTGAGGGTACTGCTCCTTCCTTCGACTCCAAAGAGTATGAAGGACACGCTAGCGGTTGTACCGGATCCTAACCAGACACCAGTCCTAACGGTCAACTCGTAACGACAATTAGCTGACTCCGATGCTCGATAGAACACTGGGGGCTCTGAATCTTGCACCTTAAAATAGAAGTTTAAAGTAAATTTAGTTGTCGTAGTGACTCTCGGGATTTGGGGTGTGGTGATTTTTCTTAGTGCTGGGCCATCCGTTACCATGTAGGAAAACAATCCTTATCTCAGAGAGGTTGTCACGAAAAATCAAACATTCACCGGCAACAGTCAATGAATCGAATTGGCTTTTATTCTAGTATTAGGTAAGCCTATAGGTAAAACAAACCAAGACATATGTAGATTGTTGAAAAATTCTTTTGTTTTAGAAAAAATTGATGAAACTCAATTCACGCATAATTAGCTTCATTCGAAGGTCGAATTTAGCCCATTTTTAGGAAGAGCGAAATTTCCATGAATTTAAAGCCCTCGTATGCATGGCAGCACAACAAACCCAGAAAAGTAACTCTACAAACTGTAAGTTTATCATTTCAACTTCTCATATTTCAAATATAAAACGTTTATTTCACTTAGCGGCATATAAAAGTAATTTTTTGAAGCTACCCTACTTTTCACAAGACACCTAAGTAAATCGATAGAAAACTCTTATTTTATTTGAAATTTAAATAGCGATTCCGCCTTTTCGTGGAAACATTGGGGAGGCAAAAGTCTGTGGAATAAGTAAGTTTTTCACTGCTTTTACAAGTAGGAACGAGGCCTCCAAAAATGGGCTAAATTCGACCTTCAAATGAAGCTAATTATGCGTGAATTGAGTATTATCAATTCTCTCGAAAACAAAAGAATTTTTCAACAAACTTCATATGTCTTGGTTTGTTTTACCTATAGAACTACGTAATACTAGAATATGAGCCAATTCGATTTTATTTACTGTTGCCGGTGATTAGTGAATTTGTCTGATTTTTAGTGACATCTCTTAAGAGCAATTGCTTAAAAAAATAAAAAGTAGCACATGCTTCAAACTTGTTTTGGCGACTTATGTCTCACTACATCGTGTTTAGAGAAACATATTAGATAATTTTCCAATAAATCCTAAAGAGAATAATCGTAAAAATAGCTGCATAAAGCAACATCTTGCCAAGTTCTTTAATTGTCAAAATCGTCATTTCAATTAACCTTGGCTTTATCTTTTCGGTCTTCCCTTCTTGCGAAAACGATCGCAACCAGGTGGAGAAGAAAAGTTGCAAACAGGATCACAAGGACGAGGAACTTTCCGCTGTCATCTGGTGAACGAAGCGCTCTTAAAGTTTTGAAAAAACTGACGTGATTTGGATGCACCAGGTAGGCTCCGCCAAACGACGTCAAGTGGTTGCAGGCACATTTCAAACGTGAATTGCCAATGACCTCCGCAACCTTTGAAAGAAAGCTACAGTCAGTGTGGTTGCAAAGGCAAATTTTACGATAGATGTGTTCCTTTCTGAATCAAAAATGCAAATACAAAGACAGTGAATTACACCAAAGTAAACTTTCTCCACGCTGTGTTGTTTGGTAATGAGACTTCTCGCGAATCGCTAGCCAGTAGTGTGGCTACGTATGAAATAAAACTTGGTTCGAGGCGCCACAAAAAAGACGGAGGGTAAGCATTGCTTTGATTTCATCATTTCATGTTCACAGTGACAGTTACAATCGCTGCATAAACTTGTTCAAGCAATTTTGTTACTTGCATAGCTTCACTTTTCCAAACATTACTTACTGACTTGAAAAAAACAAAAGAAAACAAAAAAGATACCCTTCTACACCCTTTCCTAAATTAAAATATCATCAAATATGGTTTCTTACAAATAACATCGATAAAGAGAAATGAGCAAGTAAGAGTAGGAAATATGATTATAGGTTGAAAGTAAAGGTACATTTAGCTTAGTTTTTCAACGTGATCGCAGGTAGGTCGACAGTAATAGAATCTATAGAGCGATAAACGCATTTATTATCCATCATTTTTCAAAGCGATTTATTGCTAATTCTTATTTCCTCACCCTGCATCCTGTAGTTTTCCAAGCAGATGTTTCTGTTTCCCAGAAAAGGCAAGCTGACTCACTCACTTGGACACGGATATATTTTACTTCATTCACTGCAGGTGGTTTTTTTATCGTGATACAGGTAGCCTTGCCTCGTTCCAGTCTGGACGACTGAGTCATTTTCCTCGTCTTTCTCTCTTTGATACTAAAAATAGCATCAACGCGGTACCTTCCGGGATTGATCGCCCTAAACGATACAGCAACATTACCGTGGCAGTGTATGCGGCCTCTTTTGGTCCACTTGTCCCTAACGTTTTCACATTCTGAATAATTCTGATTTGTGGCTGAAATCAATTTCACTTTTGAGATGACCAAGTCGCTGCTTTGAGGCAAAAAGGAGACATTAACGAAGGACTGCCCATGCTGAACGATGATGTGATTTATTATCATTTTACGGTAATTGGTGGACCCTTTTGATATATTGTGAGTAGCTTTCTCGGCAAGGGGTAATATGACGGTGATTTCACGTGAGGGATCAGACATGTTTATAATGTCTCCTTTATCGTCTCTCACTTCTAGCCCTGCAACATGTGACGTCACCCTCTCGCTAGTTTGGTCCCAGGTGAAAGGGTTGAATGGAGTAGTCCACAGCTACAAGAGAAAGGTGCAAAAGATAAATGAATGAGCTCCACCAAGCCTCCTTCTCTATTAATACTGCCATGGGATGAGGCTTTAAGCTTCCTAAGTCTTCTCACTCTCCCAAAGAAAAAAAGTAGATTGAAAGTTAAGGGGCAAGGTGATAATGGAGTAATAATGCATATGGTTATACCGTGGTTTTGTTTTGTGCCTATTAACTTGGATACTGTTCTTTGTCGCCTAAACGCTTAAGTGCACAACTTACCTTCCCAGAGCCGGGTAAGTAATGATAAATCAACATAATTAACATTAGATAAGCAAATTCTGTGTTTCAGTTCTCCAAATCTTTGGCTTTGCGGGTTCGCACGACTTTGGGAATGAAGTCAGTTACTGGGTTTTATTCCTTGTCCCTCCTTAACGTAACAAATCCAACGTATAAAAGTGACCTTATCTCCTACCTCCAGGAACGAGATGATTTTTCCATTTGGTTTCAGATCAGGTATTATGAAACTGCTTCCATCTGCAACAATTGTGAAGTTATTCACTTCACCTCCACGAAGAGACACAACTGTTATGCTCAAATATTTTGAATGTAATGTATAATTTCCCGGCATGGCATTTGTCAATGACAGGCGTAGTACTCGAATAATCTGATCCTTCAGGGAGAGAAGGGTCTTTGTGGCGTTTAAATTCTGAGGATGTAAGAGAAATCGTAACTAATTCTTAACCATAATACCATACGAGGTATCAAAACCTCACAGCGTTGAAATTTATGTTTGTTAGAAATAAGCGACTGATAAACTTGACTAGCATGCAGTGTCGATGAGTTGTATTGTTCATTACAGAAAACTGTCGGCACTCTTACTGTCTTGAAATCTCTAAAAACCTAGGCATCTAAAATTTGTTTACTCACTTAATCATGTGTTTATACCATTTTTTAAAGGAACTTAATATCAAACAAACCTTGTTCCATACCGTTCTGTCGTAGTGTGAAAAATTTGACTTTTTTGATCCAATTTTAAGTGCTTTTCCAAGGTTGAAGAGAATGTTCTCTACTAAAGCTGCGAAGCTTGAATTGAGCCTTGATTCAGATCTTCTGATATCATCACTGACATTCTCCACAATGTTATTCAAAATATTTGTAGTTCTTAACTGAAAAGAAATGTGAGAAATGCACTGGAAAGTTTTTAAGCCCTTACCCTGGATATTACCGGCGAAGACTTATAACTTGCACTTATGGTGGGATATAATTCTTCGAGTGAGGCTAAATAAATTTTTTGAATATCACACTTAGCTCTGAGCTCATTGCTCCAGATCAAACACGGAAAAATCATCAGGTGGCTTTTGATAACATACATACATACATACAGATACTAATTGACCACTCCCCATGGGAGCTTTTCAGGGCCAATTCCCACCCAGCAACCACCCCAGGGGAGGACATCCATCGGACAGTAATCTCGTGCATGGGAAATTAACGTCTCCTACCCCTAACCCTGTAAGAGACGGGACCTCCGTTTATTCGTCCCTATCCGAGAAGACTAGAATATCTAACCATTTCTTGATGTTATAGAAAGGTTGCAAATTCTTCTCAATCATTTTAAGACTAGGGTGTCTAACCATTTCTTGTCCATAACGTTCGCTTAATAAAAGATATTCTATATACCAGGCTAAAAGATTAGGAAAAAAAACTATTAAAAAATTTTTAAACTAGACGTTTTCGGCTGTTTACATCATCATTTTATAATAATAATAATAATAATAATAATATAATATAGATCGATTTCTATAGCGCATTTCCATGTAAATGCTCTAATGCGCTTTACAACATTGTGCGAGGGACTTTTCCAGACTGCAGGAGGCAGTTTACAATTAATAAAGGAGAAATTTTACAGATGCCCCCTCCCCCCATTTCCAGTAAGCAGGCCAGACCACATCACAGTAATCTCGTGATGTGGGTTCTTTAACGTCCCCTGCCGAAATTAACTAATTGATAGGTGCAGGAGACGGGACCTCCGGCTTTACGTCCTATCCGAGAAGACGAAGCAATGGGAGTGAAGCGTCTTGCTTAAGGACACAACGTCAAGCCCCAGCCAGGACTTGAACCCGGGCCATCTGACCCAGAGTCCAGCGCACTGACCACTGGACTACTCACGCCTCATCATTTTCAACCCTTATGATGGTAAACAGCCAAAAACGTTTGGTTTAAATATTTTCTAATAACTTTTTTCCTAATCTTTTAGCCTTCTGTAGAGAATAATCATTTCTTGATATAGAAAGGTAGCATATTCTCACTTGTTTTAAGACTTTGAGTGTTGGTCCGGCCGGGGCTCGAACCCTCGACCTCCCGCACATCAGTCCAGCGCTCTATCCATTGAGTTAACTGGGAATAACATCTATGATTTTTTGGAGATTCAGCAAATGAGCTTTAAGACTCTCTAACACAAATTTTTGAAAACGAATTATCTCAAATTAGACGAAAGGTCATCTCACAGGTTTTACTAGCCAATGTGGATTGCAAACGTCAGTTTTAAGATGAACTTACTTTATTATTTAGAAGGGTAATGTTTGGTTGACGACGTGTTTTCCTTATTGACATTAACTTACTATTTCAAGTTTAACAATTCATTGTACCATCTAAACAAACGAGCTAAAAGCTTAAATTAACAAAGATATTGCTAGAAATTAAAATTACTTACGATATACAAAGCATAGGGAAACTCACCAATGCAGAAGTAGAGAGATCTTCCATTCCACCCAACAGAGTGCCAAGAAGTAAAGAAACCCTAAGGACATCCTGGGCAGTTTCCATCGTCATGTCTGATGTCAAATTAAGCACAATCTCCTCCAGCTGTACAATCAAGACAAATAGAGTTTATGTCGCAGCGATTCTTTATTTTCTAAATTACACCGTGGGATAATTTGGAGTTTTTAATACACTAAAATCCAGCAAGAACCACCTTACTCAGGAATGTGCGAGTATGAAATGTGATCATTTAGAGAAAGAAACTGATTTTGGTTCACTCTCTTAGGTGGGCTCGGACTTCTTCCAAGCTAGGATAGTACTGGTAAGTAAAAACCAATTCTAAAAAAAAGAACGTATCAATCGGTCCGATGTTGGAGTTTGTCTTTTCTGGGAATATTAGCTGTACACGTCAGAAATTTAAGCTGAAACTAATATACCAACCTGAGGACATCTCTGAACGCCTCCATTGATTGAAAGTAAACTTTCTAGCACCAACCATGTTCCAAGAGTTTTATTTCCCTTTCCAATGTATTCATATATTTTCTCAATCCAGTCTTCGCAAGTTGATGTTGTGGATTTAACCTGAACAGCGTAAACATTTCAAATATATTCAATAGTTCAAAAAATTTCTTCAGCTGATATATGGAACGGAGTTTATTCTAATTTAAAAATAACCTAAACCCTTTCAAAGCCGTTCGATGAGGAGGCGGCGTGGCCGAGTGATTAGGGTGCTGGACTTGTAATCCGGTGTCCTGGGTTCAAGTCCTCCACCCTACCACTCACTGGATTTGTTCTCGGTTGCCCCGAGTTCAAATCCTCGGCTGCGCTCTGTAAATAACCCACTGGTCTGCCTCCTACCGGTGGGGATTTTTAAGCACTTAGTTAGTCTACATTATGGCTGAAAAGCCCCTAAGAAGGGGCTTTAATTTACGTATTTATTATTATTATTTATTTATTTTATTATTAGACTGGTTCAAATTTATGTCAGCCCAGGCATCTATAATTTCGTTTCTTCGTGGGAATCTTGAAAGGCATATCACTCAAGTTGTAAAAAAAGACCCACCAACCTTTACGTTTAAACTAAACTCTCTTCTGGCTCCTCTGACATTGATAATCACAGCCTCTATCGTAGAAATACCGCTGACTAACACCGTATGATAGCTACGGTCACTTCCTTCGTATAGTACCACGCGTAGGCCATTTGGAAGAGTGTAGCCAAACTGGTATTTTAAATCATGAAGAGGATTTCCACCAGTGCAAGTGATTTTGAAGCTCGTGTTAAGACTTTGGCCTTCATTCGGTTTAATTTTACACGACTCTGATCAAGACAATAGAAAGGGAAATACAAAACATGAATGCTCGCTGCTGTCTCTTCTCGCTGACTCAATAGCTTAATAACTTAATAGCTCAATAGCTTAATAACTTAATAGCTCAATAGCTTAATAACTTAATAGCTCAATAGCTTAATAACTTAATAGCTCAATAGCTTAATAACTTAATAGCTCAATAGCTTAATAACTTAATAGCTCAATAGCTTAATAACTTAATAGCTCAATAGCTTAATAACTTAATAGCTCAATAGCTTAATAACTTAATAGCTCAATAGCTTAATAACTTAATAGCTCAATAGCTTAATAACTTAATAGCTCAATAGCTTAATAACTTAATAGCTCAATAGCTTAATAACTTAATAGCTCAATAGCTTAATAACTTAATAGCTCAATAGCTTAATAACTTAATAGCTCAATAGCTTAATAACTTAATAGCTCAATAGCTTAATAACTTAATAGCTCAATAGCTTAATAACTTAATAGCTCAATAGCTTAATAACTTAATAGCTCAATAGCTTAATAACTTAATAGCTCAATAGCTTAATAACTTAATAGCTCAATAGCTTAATAACTTAATAGCTCAATAGCATACTTTACTAGTTCAAAAGGAAAAAAGGTAAAGAACTATAGGACCTCAATTAGAAGTTCTGTATTTAGACTCGTCTATCATCAAATATATGTATTTGTTATTTACCATACGGGAGGTCCGTATCGGGAAAAACTGTGTCCGAGGTCTTGGATACCGCTCGAGGCGTACGGCCGATGCTAGAGATGTTCTCCAAAGTGACTCAACACAAAACGGATACCGCTTGCTGAAAACGGGCCGGATGGGAGAATACTGCCCGCTCTCGGAACCAATCAGATCGCAAGATTTTTTAGATTGTTACCCGCTCGCGAAATCAGTCATTTTTTTATATAACATCCCGAGTCTCAGTTCACGTTATAACTATATATTACTACCGATGTCTTTTATAATCATGTTGTTGTGGAAATGGAGCTTAAACATTCAAATTGATCAGCTGTGCCATTAACTACGCACGGCTAGCTGGTGAGCAACGAGCATATCTAAACATCTCTCAGGCTAAAGAACACCAGAGTATTAAAATAAAAACTTGCATTTAATAAAGTATAAGGTTAAAGTTATCTTCCAAAGAGCAGAATGATTGCTTTTTGGCATATATGCGTTCCTAATATTCCGCCTCTAACGCTTAAAGATGGCCAAACATTTTTGGCTTACTTGCATTACAGAAGTAACGCTTTTATTGACATGAGGAAAATAGTATTGCTGTGACGATAGTTTTTCGCGTGGGAATCTGAACTTTTCGCGAACGGCACCACAACAACAACGTGGGGAACTAGCTTTGTAGAGCGACTCGGCACCGAGAACGGTAAGGCGACCTCTTCGAGCGAGCTTGTACGGACGTCAAGGACGAGACAATCTTTTGGTTTCGCAGTAACTTTTGTTCTAGGTCAGGCGAACAACTGACATAACCTCTAGTGTACTCAAGTTGGTAATCGCGGATGTAATCGCGATGTAATCAACAAAGCTTTAAAATGTACTTTAGTACTATCGAGCGCGTGACTCCATTTGAAGCTAAACGATCTACTGCACCTCGCAAAATTATCTTGAAAGGAAGTTTTTATTTGTAGTAAAAAAAAAAGAAAAATGGCGGGTGAAGGCAAGGTTTTTAAACCCGTCAGAGTTTAAAATGATTACTTTCAAATTCGTATCAGTTTGGTTTGTTGGTGACGTTGTGCTAGCCTTAGCTGAGGCATAATATAATGATAATAACTTTTATTTACATAGCGATCATATCCTGTACTCTTGGCGCTTTGCAACACTGTACGGGGGACTTTACCAGACTGCTAAGCAGTTTACAATCAAAGGCGAATCTAATAGATGCCCCCTCCCCCCAATTCCCAGTAAACAGGCCAGACCACATCACAGTAATCTCGTGAGCGGGTTCTTTAACGTCCCCTGCCTAACCAACTTAATTAATCGATAGATGCAGGAGACGGGACCTCCAGTTTATTCTTCCTTATCCGAGAAGACTAGAATGTTTATCCATTTCTCGATGTTATAGAAAGGTAACACATTCAGTTATTTTAGGACCCTGAGCGTTGGTCCGGCCGGGGCTTGAACCCTCGACCTCCCGCACAACAGTCCGGCGCTCAACCAATTGAGCTAACCGGGAGGCGGCATCTGTAATGAAAGATATTGCTAAAAGTTTGGTATTCAATGCAGATTTTTCATAAGGCAAAGCAAAAACGTTTCATACAATTGGGTTATTGAGTAAGTTAGTCATCATGTATAAGTGCCAAAGGCATAGGCGACGAAACCGAAGATGATGAAGTGATCGTGGAGCAAACATTAAAACCGCTGAGCGAAGTTAGTAGATAGAAGAAAATCCCAACCTTTCTTAACAAATCTTAAAATGAACTGATGACTGACCTTTTCATTACGTAGAAGAAAGTTAGAACAAGGATTTAAAACTCTCGACTAGCCTACGAACAGACTCTCGTTATTAGCACTACAGCTCGAGCGTTCGTTCGCCCGAATCAAAAAAAGAAAAGCTTTGAGAAAAGCGAGCGGGCGAGAGGCCTAAAAGTGATCTGGCCTTGATCATTAAGGACCATTGCGCCCGTGGGCAAGATGAAGCGAATCCTGTCTTCTGATTGGCTACCCGCTCGGGATTACCCGCATCGATCCCGCGCATGAAAAAAAATTGAATTAGAACTACGTTCGTAACTCTTGTACAACGTCAGCGATGGAAACGCAAAAAGCGACAGAAGATAGTCAAAACAAAGAAAACAGAAACGACTCTCGTGAGTTTGTTGTGCTACAAACACAGTTGGCTTTTTTTCCCGACTCTCGAGGTAAACAAGTCATTCCCAATTCTCAATGAAGCGAGATCTTTTTGCAATGTAATATATCCTTTATCAAACAAGCTTGTTCGGTCAAGATGGCTGGATATTAGCCTCGTTCTTTTTTCACATTTTTATGGACCTCTGTCCATAAAAATGCAAAAGAAGAACTCGGGACGTCTTGACCCCACGCTTGGTCAATAACTCATATGTCGTAAAGCCATTTTTTTCTGATTCCAACCTGTAGATAGGTTTCAATATTTTGACAACTTGATTGTTAAAACTGAGTGTCGAACCATAAGTCAATTAGAATTTGAGAAAAGTATAGCAAACAGTAAGCAAACCTCAGGTGGAGAAGTTTTGTTCAGATATTACGCCGCAAAAAATTTGCAATGTATCTTGTTCATATTCTCGATTTTGTGAATGCCCTTTTAGTTTTAAAAACTGAAACTGGCAGATCCAGCCGTGTATCGATGGATAAATTATTTGAAATGTCAAATCGCGATGAAAGCCACAGATAAATATTGTTTGGGTTATGCCAGATCCCATGCAGGCTTCTCACTGGGCAGCCTTACTCAAGGCCTTAGACTTGCTCGCAAGCGGAGACACGCTCATGCCTGGGTAATTTTCTTAGATTAATAAGTTTTGTTGAGCACACGTCTTACTTGCACACAGACGCTGCTTATACACAAACAAACCTGTTGTTTTATTTGAAGAAGCAATGGTGCAGTTGTAGCTGGGTCTTGGTGGCCATTTGTAAAGTTTTGTATTATTACATGCTCCCGCAGTCTCAGTTGCTGTAAGAAAAGAGAAGCTACCCATTATGTTGCTTCTTCAAGCTGTTAAAGCAAATAGTTTGTACACAAATGTTCGATCTACAGATCCTTTCGATGTTTACCGTCTTGTGGTTAAACTTTTAATCTTTTGGATTTATCCCTCGTGGTTACTTTATTTGACTACACCGGATTTATATCGAGTACCATTTTCGGCATTCGTGATAAGAAGAAGCGCGACATCTTTGGATCATAACCTACGTCATTTAATGATGTTACACCATCTGTTTTATACAGACTTGCACAGGTATGAAACATGGAAAAGGGGGTTACACCTATTTGAGTATTGAAACAGGGAATATTCTTTCAGAGATGTATTTGTTTAATCCGTCTTAAAATGCGCATTTTTTACACAAACGTTCTTTTTTATCCGCCAACTTCGGTTAAGTAATTTACTGTTACACAGTCAACAAGTGTAACTTAACTTTACAAACTTTGATCTATCTCAGATATTTTAAAATAGGTTCTTTACGTGTTTCTTTGGTTACCTTCCAAGAGAAAATAGCCATCCTCTGCTGGTATTCGACTGCAACGGTAGCTTACACCATGTTTCAACGATAAAGTCCCAGCAGCCATCTCTCCTTCAGGTGCTATTATCTGAATGACTCCTCCTGCTCCCCCAGCCAAAGGGTACTTAACCTCGTCTGCCTTAAGATCTTGTCCACTCCCTCCATCCACAATTAGTTTTCCGTTTTGATGTATAATTACCTTTGATTAATCATAGCAGAGTTTTTGTTGAGTTTCAACACTAACTACAATAAATTTAAAATGGGTAGATTTCGAATTGCTACTGAAATCACATTTACCTCATGTATCTAATAATTATTATTTCATACAAAACTGAACTCTATCATCGATTTATATATCAGAGGTCCTTTGACAGTAACCACACCTGATTATATTAATTCAGGTTACTGACCTTAGATGCCTTAAGGCGAATAAGTCCTCCTGAGCCCCCAGAACACACTCCTGTGGGGTCATTTTGAGCTTCAGCTATAATAGAGGCACCTAGAATTGAATCAATGTCACTTTCGGTTAACACGCTTAAACAATGAATAACCATTAATTTCCGTATCAAGGAAGAGGAATCGTGGCTTCCGATCGATGCCTTTGAACTGTTGTGTTCCTCAGTGTACCTTCAAGGGTTATCGGAATGGAAGAGGAGACAAAGTTTCATTCTTTAACTTTCCAAAGGACCCAAACTCCTCTGCATTTTAGCCAGAATTTTAGTTCTTGCACTTTTAAACTAGCTGGAGCTCTCCCCCTTAGTGATGAACCAGGAATATTTGCTTCTGAAAGCTTTAGATTGTTTGAAACCGAGCTCATTTTGTGTTAACCAAGATAAAAGCCTCCGAAAGAAGAAAAACACAGTGGCTCGACGGACCTCGCTTTCGTGCAAACTTGTTACTAGGCTTCTTAAGCAAATTATCATTATGCATAGCGTGTATTAGTTTCCGTTACTAGGAAGATGAATCGTTTTCCTAATTCTTAAACTTCAACATACATATAGAAAGAAAGTCTACAGCCTGAACATTTTTAACGTCAAAATAAAATTTTTGTAAATCTCGAGTTTGACATTTGTTGAGCACCATGCTACCATGAATTTTAAGTGCACTGAGTACTATGCAGCCGTGATCATTTGAGCTTCGTGTAAAGCGCTTTTCTTCTAACGATTACACTTTTCCCATGAGGGCTGCACTGTTTATGAAATAATGAAATATAATGAAAAAGGAATATGATGAGTGTCATCTCATTGCACTGATTAAATTTACGAAGACGAAACTTCGGTAAAGTAAACTTTTTTCCAACATTTAACTTTGACGGGACAGTTTAAAGGGCAAACAAACAATGTATCTACGGATGGTGTTGTTGTGGATTGGATGATTGGCCTGATCAAAATTTTACGAGATTTTGCTGTCGATGTCGAGTCAGCTACTTAATAAAAAAAATTACGTCGTCTAGTTCTTTCGAAATAACCGAGCACTTTGTCTGGGTATCAGTGGATAAATTCTTTACAAAAAGAATAACTTTACCACGTAGGTGTCAAGTTAATCACATCGATTGAGTCGCGGATAACAAATTCAACTTATTTTGATGACACTTTTGGACATGGTCTTACTATTGTCAGAAGGTAACAATTTTTGCAAAAATTAAATTAAGTTAACACGATCGGCCATGGATCGATCAAAGGACTTTGCTCGTCCTTTACCTATGACTATCGCTCCATTATCAGCCACAAGTTCCATAGCTCCTCCACCAGAAACGCTTCCTGGATTTTCCACGCATGAACCTGAATGATAAAAAAAAAAAGGAATTAATTCATTGTCAGATAAAAACAATGCAGCGCTTTCTGGCCGGGATGTATCAGGCAGTCAAGCATCTTCGGCTTCTTAACAGGACTGAAACATTTCTTTGGTTTGATTCGGTTCAGTGATCGAGACACTCGATACTGTTTCCGAGCTTGTCGCATGGAAATCTATGTGACAAGCCGAGTAAATATCTCGACTATTATGTAATAGATATAAGAAATAGCGATATCTGCGGCAATTTATAGGCTACATGGATGTGCTGTCGTTATTTAAGTATTTTTCTCTATTTGAACAGTTGCCTTCAAATGAAAACAGTAATTATCTCACCTCCACTTCCTCCTAACAGAGAGGCTGTGTTGTTTTTGTCATACGGTTTAGGCAAACTAAAGTGGTTGTTGCTACCCACTGTTCTTCCTCCGTTTCCTCCATGACTTGCGCCTGGTGTACATTTTCCAGTCAGTGAGATTTTCGTGTTAGTTATTTTTAATCCCCCAGGTCCAAGTCCTAGCAATTAGTAAACCACGAATTAAAACTTCATTTGAAAAGAAGTAAATCATCATCACTCGCAAAATGTGAACATAAATAACTCCTAATGTGGGAGTATAGGCAAAAGATCACGCCTATTCCTAGACCTATGGTTATCACGAAATTTCCCAGTTTGAAAAAGCAACCAGGGAAACTTGTAGACACATAAAAAGATAAAGGGAAATATATCCGTTCATACGTGAATGATGAAAATAGTAATGATAATAGTAATGATCATAAACTTTATACGCCCACGATAAAAACACATAGCTATATACCAGGTGATAAACCAGTGGCCCTCGTAAATAATGAATTGTTCAAACCTTAAAACTACCAATGTGAAAAATATAACAAAAATAACATAAACGAACAGCTAAAATATGTAAGAGTGCAACTATTAACAAAAATAATTTTAAAGCTATAAATATATTGACAAAAAATTGAATTAAAATATAAAATGGTCTGAGTGCCTACAACCGTTTATTCATACATTGACTTCTTAGTGTTGATGGGTTTTTACCACTCGCTTGGCCAATTAACAAGAGGTACCACGACTCTGTCATTTTCTTCTTTATTCTCTACTCTTCTATTGTTGCTAATATCTTCTACTACCGCAGCTATTTCTCTTTTCTTTTTTTAGCAAGGAGTGCCCGCGTATTTAATGCAAAAATCACAGACATCTTTGGGTTGGCTGACCGTGGCAGTTTCCATAGTGCATTCGTTGTTTTGCAAGGGGGGAAATCGGGTGGCTCGCTCCGAAGCACTTGGCGAGCACCAAAGAACCAATTAAACGCCAATGATTGAGCTGCGCACGAGAATCACGCGCACAAATAGGATCTTCAGTGTGGGTAAAACTCAAGGTCAGTTTTACCAACCCAAACATGACCACCTATGAAACTAATTATTCTCGACCATAACAAGCGATTAAAATGTCTAGCACGACAAGAAGGAAATCCGCGAACTGAGCCAAGTTCAAGCACACACTAAGAATAAGTGATCAAAACTATAAATTTATCAAAATAACACGAAGGCGTAAAAAGGCGAGACTCAATAAAACAAAAGGTAAACTCCTAAAAATACTCGAAATAGCAATCCTTTAAAATACTCTAAAACATTAGAGCTAGCTGTTGGGAAAACATCTTTCAGCGCGTGAGGGTTTTTTCATTCTCCTTTGTACTCTTCGCCATTTTCCTTCCTCTGATTGCCGAAAGAAGGAAAGTTTTGTTTTCTTTTTTTAAAATATAACTTTTGAATTGCTTATATATGGTTCGTCTTTTTTCCCGCTGTTAAAAGATGTTGGTCCAGTAGTCGGTACTTCTTTCGCGCTTTTATATCCGCTGCTACGTATAAATTTTCAAGTGAATTTGGGGGAGAGGGAGGGGAAGGAAAACCTTCCCCTCTTTCTCCCCCGTTGCCAATTTTTTCACTTAACACCTACTCCCTCGGCAAATATTTCCTCGCCCCAATCCTCCACATTTACCAAATCTAAGATGGCGGCCTAATACGAAAATGTGCGCTCGTGCGCCCAAAATACGCCGGCACTGCAGGCTATAAGCGAACGGTCGAGTTAATTAAGTGCAAATGTGCCCAAAAATCGAACATTTTCAAAATATGGTGGCAACAGCCATTAAAATCGATTGGACTCATATTCTCGAGTTACGTTGGCCTACGAGCGAAACAAACCACTGCATACTTCATTTGGCTGAATATAGATTTATTTTCGACAAACTCAGTCGATAACAACTGAATTCAGCCAAAATGTGGCTTTTGAGGCTCAAAACTTCAGACGCTTCTCGAAGCGTCGCGTTACAAAATGAAAAAACCTGGATTGATAAAAACCAAATCTTGAAAAATAACATCAAAAACATATGTTGATTGCAATTTGAGCAATTCTTGACCATTTAATTACACAATCTAATTGTATTTATCCGACCTACCTCCAACTAGATTAACAGTAGGTCAAGAGTAGCCCGTGATTTAACTACGTGCCGGTTCACGAAACTCCCCGCGTGCACCCATAACTCTATAGACGCACGCTAAGCATGAAACAATTCTTAAATGTTTCATGGTACTTGGATGGATGAAGCCTATTTTAGGACAAAAAAGAGTGAAAGATCTGCAAAGGGAATAGCCCATCATGCATCACTGCAGATGTACAACAGAGATAAATGTAGTGGTTAAATATTTGTTTACTTAAAAGAAGTTTTATAAGGGTGAAACCTGGAAAACCACGACTTTCGCTGAAATGTTTGTATTAGCCAACGTTCAACAGCTTTATATCCGTACTGTTTCTTCCCCAGAGGCTACTGTGCCTTGTTAAGTTACTCGTGCCGGTAGTAACACTACGACCCAGGCAGCACACGTTCACATTATTCACACTCATCTTTCCCCGGCAGTGGTCAAAAAAAAAAAAAAACTCACGCCTGGAAATGAAACCATTTCCGCGTATCTCAGAACTCAAGAAACGCTTCGAGTAAACATTGCACCAGCTGATACAGCAGGCTCGAGTGCGAGTCGGTATACTTACATCAGTCAAATACGGTACTTGCATTTTGGAAACAGTAGCTTTGAAAAATTCACTCATCTAGTTAGTTATTTAGAATTCTTTCCCAAGAAGGTAGCCAAGTAAACAGTGATCTATCCCCATCAAATATGGTCGGGTCCAAAGCCATCAATGCATTATATGGCGAAATATCATAGAGCGTAGCTGATGCGTAATGCCAAATTTAACATAAGCCTGTTGTCTGGTCAGACCAGAATGTTCACGCCCGTTGGAAAAAGACTGACATCTAGATTTAACAAGTAAACAAACCCATGTTTTGCCTATCTCCTTCATATTTCCTTCAAAGATGATAAATTTACGAAGTGAATGACTACTTCTTGTTGAAGTCCAAAGCCAATCAATGCTTTATATAGCGATATATTATTGCGCATGGTTTGATATATCAAAAGGAACTCGGCGCCTCAAACTTAGAGCCTCTCGTCTACCCCAGACCAAGCTTTCCACTGGGCGAGGGACAAATTGTCATGGTATGTATGTTGTTTGGCTAAGAATTAGGTCAACGTCGTAGTCGGCCCGGAAAATCGAGACAAGTGGAATGGCTCTCAATCCACCTTAAACAAGTAAGAAGAGGTATAACTACTGTTTCCCGTTTTCTGGATCGTTTCTCGAAGTCACAGTGCGCTCTTACTGTAGTTTTGAACGAGCAGCAGATATCCTTATAAGAAGAACGACACGCACTGCTTTTGCAGAGTTCACATCTTTTCTCTGCATGCAATTCGTTTTATGCCAGTTTCAAAGTAATTTCTGTAGTTAATCAAACAATCTATAGCGATTAAAATAGTAAGGAAGAGAAAAAAAATACGATTCAGTCTTTCAGCGTCTTAAAAAATACTTATAAGTCATTTAAAATCCTGACCTCCATTCAAGGCAATTTTCATCTCGACCGGTTCCTTCTCACACAAAGCCCCAAGTGTTTATAGATACTCAGTGTGGTATCAGCGATTAACGATCAAAACACCCCTCTGAATTTCATTAGATAGGTTTGATTATAACTCATTTTTAAAACAACATACCGTCAATCGAAGAAAATTAAGTAAGAGTGCAGGGAAGTTGAAATCTTATCAACAGTAAAATACAGTAATATTGTAGCAGGCAGTGGTTTTAATCACCGAACTAGATTTACCTTTCGTTCTTTTTGTCCTAAAATGAACTTTATCAAACGAAACAATAATTCACTAAATAAAAATTTAACTCAATAAGGATCAGAGTTAAATAGTTGTTTGCTCCTGTTTCCTATAAGTAACACTCGACCATAGCTCCTGTAGCCACGTACTTCACAGTCCAATATTTTTGCGGAGTTGTCGATTTCAGTGGACCTCATTTTGAATTAATTAGCGTTATTCCGCACACGAGTAACACGTTTCTGAACGAGCAACATTAATTCCGCGAACGTTTGGTTCGCGGTTTGGTTGAAGACTATATTTAAACAAAGATCTCTTACGTGAAGTAATTACATCCTCCTTTTCAACGAAATGGAAATGGAGAAACCCCCTGATACGCTTTGTAAACTCATTATCATTGGGTGTTGACTATCCTGCCAAGTTATATATATATATATATCGCTATTATGGGAGCGATGCAATAATTTCAGGACTGCAATAACCTTTTGTGATACAGCAATATGAACGGTAAGATGATATGTTAAATAAGCTGTAGACTGGATGTAAAAAGCGAAACAATTGAGTTTGCGTGGGAATGTGTACATTTTCGAATAACTGACTGCAACAACGACTTCGCCAACTTTAAAATTTGATTAAATCGCACAGAATCATTACCCCAAAGAAGTCCTTTGGAGATCGAAAAAAACCACACTTCGCCTTCCAAAAGCCAGATTTTCAGTCGATTATTTGATTTACCACATAGTTAAATAACAGGTTGCTTTTGACCTATTTTTAATCTTGTTAGAGGAGGGTCGGATAAATTTAATTAGATTGTGTAAATAAATGATCAAGAATTGCTGAAATTGCCGTAACACATGTAATGATGTTGCTTTTCAAGATTTGGTACTTTTTATCGGTCCAAGTGTTGTCAATTCGTGGCGCGACGCTCCGAGATTCGTCTGAAATTTTGAGCTTCAAAAGCGGCAATTTGGCGAAATTCAGTTGTTATCGATTTTCTCCAAAATAAATCGATATTCAGCCAAACGAAGTATGCAGTGTTTTGTTTCACCATGAGGCCTACCTAACTTGAGAATATGAGCCGAAGCGATTTTTTGGCTGTTGCCACAATATTTTGAAAATGTTCGATTTTTGGCCACATTTGCTCTTAAGCGCTTTTATATCCGCTGCCACGTATAAGTTTCCCAATGAATTATTCGTTGCCTTCAACTTGATCAAGCAGCCGTTATCACAAAAACCTTTCCAGCAAAAATCTCCTGCTGTAAAAAGTCTCCTAGTGCCTTTCGTTGCAGAGGAACTATCAATTATTGATTATCAAGGTTACCCACGCGATTAAGAGAGGATGTACTTTGTCTCAGCCAATCAGAATTCTGCAATTTTTCCCAGTATGTGGTAATTGTTCCAATCATAACCGAAAAATACCCGAGATACAAATGTATGGAAGGCACTATGTGCATATATCCACAGATTTTCCAAAGTTCGCTTATAAAGATGCATAGTTTTTTAGTTTGAAATTTATACCGCCCTTTGTCATCTATCAACTTTTAAATAATGACGTTGTCAATGTTGCTTGAATAACAAAAGCTTTTTGGTTTCGTCCCTCGATTGGATGTGTGTCCTTTTTCCACTTTGGATCCACTACTTGATGTTTTACTCAGTTTAAGAGATAGAGATCAAATTGAAATTTTCTCTGCTTGGCGGAGGAAGAGCATCTAGCGCAAATGCTTGAGCTAAAGTGAATTTGAAAGTGTGCGGAGTGATTTTATGAATATATCCGTGGTGAAGTTTCTCAGGTGATGTTTGAAATTATAAGAGATATCTACTTTCGAAAACTATACTTAATGTGCTCTTCTTTTCATTCTTTCCGTGCTGTTTCATGCATTACTTTTCTTCGGAAAACACATCTTGGAATTGTTAAGTGAGAAAGATGGAAAAACATTGGAAAGAAAGGGGAAGAATTTTTTCAATCAGATAGAAAAATTTGGCGAAGTGAAACAGTTTTGTGCCTACGAACAAATTGTCCCGACAGGTTTTGTCCCTTAACAGTGCTCGTTTTGTTGAGTGAAAGTTTAGGTATATAACAAAGCGCGTTGTCCAATTAGTCCAATTGGCGAATAGATGACGCATAAACTGTCCCATTAGTGCTCAAATCGAGTTGTTGACAGCCTTCAAAATTGATGATTTTCAAATTTAGATTTGTCATTAGATAAAGTTCTTTGGGCATCTCTATCACAAGGTTTAAATGCAAAGGTCGACTTAATAATTTCGACAGAGAACTAGACTTTTCCGGCAAAAACTTAAGGCATTCAAAGCGCGTCTCACCTGGGTAAAATTTTGACCAGCTGACCGTCTCTCCAGTAGAATTCTGTGTAAATCCACCAAGACATGTTGTATCAAACACTCTCTCCCCACAAGTCATGCTCACATCAGTGTGTATCGAGATGTTTCCACTGTGACTCTTTAAACTCAGAGCATACTTCCCGAACACTTGAACTGTTGACCCGCTCCAGAACTCAATGTTACCACTGAACTCTATGTGAGCAACAAGATGGCTGCCATGTGCCGGAGAGCTTCTTTCCTGAAGTGTTGAGTTGTAATTAGCACCCGAACTGCAGTTAATGGACGGAGTAGTTGTGTTAATTTCAAGAAATTCGCCTTTCTTTATTATAAAGGAACCAGCTGAAAAAGAAAAGTGGTATTTTGCTATGACTAAAAACTATTCAACTGGTTTCCCTTGATACGGATGTCCAATTTAAGCTATAAGTAGAGCGGTTGTACACTTTTTCAGTTAAACAGCAATATGGTCTATTTGTCAAGACAAATTCTTGCAGTTTTCTCTTAAACAAGACTGGTAACAAATCATCAAACCAAGTCATAAGGCTTACATTCATTTCCTCAAATCACACATGCGTGAATGAATTTCTCTTTCCTTTCTCCAACAACATTTGTCTGAACATGACCATTAATTACCTTTTGCAGTTAGTACATGACTTAAAACCTATTTCGATGGAAGCACCTTTGACCCGAAATAGCGCTAAAAATATATAAAATTCAACGTAGAAACTGTGAGATCTTGCTAAGCTCAGCAAAACGCAAATGCTACCAGTTCCTATTCAGTCAACCGTAAAAAGTTGTTATTAGATCATAACTGTAATTAGTGTTAAACTGTAACCGTCTCCTGTCATGTTGTGCAGTTGTTATCCACCAGAGCTTTTCGAAAGTGACTAATTCCTGCCTAGCCAATCGTTGTAGTAGATTACGTGATTCTTTAGATAATTCATAGCATTACCTAATCCTTTGTACATTAGGCTTAAATAGAGCTGTTTTGAAAAGCTTTCTTTGTTCGAGCCAGCTCTGGCCAGGAGAAACTCAGCCATGTAGCCAGTTCTGGTCAAGCCAGGTCAGGCCAAATTAGGACCACGTCAATTCAGTAGCGTTTGCAGAATAAATCTACATTGGAACCAACCTTACTTTTGTTAGTCCTTGTCTCAAGGATACTCAACAGCCGTAATAGATCCCGGCCCCAGGAAAACCTTTTCCCAGAGGAAGTTTATTGAGATTTCCCCGTCCATCCGTTTATTTGTGAAGGCAAAATCCAGTTTTCACATAGTAACGCACATTCTGCTTTTTTTCTTAAACAATATCTACTATTCATAGAACTTCGACATTCGGCTTTCTCAGTCGAAGTTGGAGTCAAGCTACCTTCGAATGGTATCCTGCTCGAACAAGCTAAATCAGGTGAAGATCTTTTACTATGGCCAAGTCATGATTTCGGAGAATTGCTGAATAAATTTACGGAAAACCGTGCTTCCAATGTTTTGCTGCTCCGGTTCTGGAAAAAAAACACTTTTCACTACTGCTGGATAAGTCGTCCACTAAAACTATGTTTGTTGAAAAGTTACAAAGTAAAAAAGCCGGTCACAAACAACGATTTCCTCCTTCTATTCCGCTCGCGTGTATAGCGAAAAAGGAATAACCTACTGGAGGACACTTTAAAATCAAACTTGAATTTTAAATATGGCATCAAAAGATTTAAACATAAACGGTGTTCTCAAATTAGAAACTGATCTATTTGTGGTCGACATCTATGAAACAAACTCTAGTCTCTTATCGTTGTGGCCTGTCTAACATGTTCTAGGCATGATTGCTGAAGAACTTTAATAATAATAATAATAATTTACATTTACATAGCGCAGACCTCTATATGAATATATTCAGTCGCGCTTCACAATAAGATAAAATTATGGCAAAAGTAACTAAGATATAAGAACCTATTGGAACCTACGAGTCTCTGCACTCAAAGAGAACAATAGCCTAGCCAAGTGAATAAGAAACATGAGTAAAAATAAAAATCTATTTGAAAGCTAGTATTAAAAAAATGAGTTTTGATAGCAGTCTTGAAGGTGTCCAATGTCTTTATGTTACGAATTGTCGAAGGTAATGCATTCCAAAGATGAGGTGCAGCTGATTGGAAGGCACGATCACCAAGGGTTGGACGGGTCCTGGTGCTTGATAATTCGAGTAATAAAGACTCGTTTGACCTAAGAGAGTACCTGGATCGCTTTTTGATGCCAATTAAATCAGTCAAATGGTTAGGGGCTAGACCATATAAACAGCTAAATGTCAAAAGGAGAATCTTAAACTTTATACGGTAACTAATCGGGAGCCAATGAAGGTGGAAAAGTAATGGCGTAACATGGAAGTATTTTGGTGATCCAGTGACCAACCGAGCTGCGGAATTCTGTATCCGTTGGAGTTTCATGATATGTGAATTCGGGAGGCCATATATTAGACTGTTACAATAACCTGTTCTACTGGTTATAAAAGCATGAACCAATGTTTCGGTAACTGAACGACTGAGATATTTCCTAATTCTACGTATGTTGAAAAGATGATAGAATGCGGATGAGCAAGTTCTGTTAATATGACTAAGCATGCTCATCTTCGAATCAAACCAGATTCCTAAGTTTTGAACTTCAAATGATGGAGCAGTTTTGGAGTCGCCAACCGATAAGATACTGATGTTACTGACTTTCTGAAGTTGTTGTCGCGTTCCAATCAGAAGACATTCTGTCTTATCCGCACTCAGTGTTAACTTGTCCGTTTACATCCACTGACTAATGTCAGCGATATATGATTCCATTGCAGTTAAAGTAATCCTTGCATGCTGGGGGAGGGGGCGGGGGGTAAATTCGAATTAGCCCGATTTTACTTTGAGAAAGCCGGAACTTTGGCTCTATTTCTAGAGATAACACCACAAATTATGCCAGAGATGCTAACTTGCTAACTTGTCGAGCCCTAAAAAATGAGTCTTTATATATGAGATGAGATGAGATGAGATGAGATGAGATGAGACGTCGCAAGTGGTAATTACTGATGACTTATTTTTAGTAAAATAAAAAGTGTCCTTGTGCGTGAATTTATCAGCTCCAAGGGAAGAGTTTGATTAATATGCGTCCACAAATTCAGATGAGAAAACCATATCTCTTGTGAACAGATAGAGCACTGGTCATCTTTTACCGCAAATTAAAAAATCCGCTTTCCTCCGGCCTCATTTTTATCACGTAGTACAAAGAAAAAAAAAGCAATTTCTGGTCGACAGAATTACAAAATTTTGCCGCGTTCCTGTTTAACGTATAGAGTCTGCGTTGATATTACGAAACAAGTGATTAAGACAATTAAAGACTTCCCTTATTCTAAGAATTAAGCTCACGATCGTTACTGACTTCGTCAAACGGTTCCGTAATCTACCCTTCTTTGTTCTTTATTTTCCGCTTAAATGAAATCTATTTTCTGCGAAGGGATGATAACTGAACGAAAAGTCAACAACGGAAATGGAGGAAATTTTTCAATACTCGTTTTTCACTTTTTGAGCCTGTTTTCAGCTCTGATAGAACGTTTTAGAATGATCTCTCTTTTCCGATTAATAACAGCATGATGAATCTTACGAGTTCTTTTTATTATTGTGTTATATAGATACGACAACGTCCATGCATTGATTAAAATTGGCGAGGAAATTCTTCCCCAAACAGGTTTCATGTCTTAGAAATGCTTTTGGTTATAAGCTTAATATGATAATGTACACACATAAAAATTTTCACAAATTAAAAGCGAAACAAATGAGCACTTACGATTTACGAGACTTTCAGCGACAAGGATGAATTCCTGTTAAAAATGAATTGAGACTTAATAATGCATCGACTAACCCCTTAGAATGTTTAAAGATCATTCACTGACCATCATCCATGTTTGCCTTAATTTTAACAACTCTACTTTGTTGGAGACGTTTCCTTTAAGAGCTCGCGAAGAACATACCTTAAGTGCGATGAAGAGGAACAAAAACTTTGTCATCGTTTTCTTCAAGGTGCCACTTCAGATGAACCCAAAGTTTTGTACATATTTAAACGATTACACTTCTGTCGGCTTTTTTCATTATGCAGACAAAAAGTGGTCCCGTGAGGGCTGCTACTTCAGCGACTAATTTCAGTTTGATATCGTTTTGCATATGTCAATCATTCAAAATTTCAGCTGGCAGATCAGAGATCAAGTAAAATACTGTTGACAGTTGGGAAGATACATTGGAAAATTTATTGCAAAGCTGCTTTGATGTTAAATACAAATTACTCAACCAAGTTTTTCTTAGATATTGGCAAACCTGGATGGATCAGTAATGCGTAAAATAAAAAAGCCATCCATGACCCGAGGCAAAAAGCATTCAAAATTGTCAAGCTGTTAGAAGGCTGTGGAACCTATTGTTTGAATTTAAAGAACATTTAAAACAACTTTTTCAGTGAAAAAACAACGGTTGGAGTTTGGACATAGTTTTAAATCAACCGCGGTTTAAAAGTTTTTTCGGAGAACGTTTTGTTGGGAAGCATTCCAGCAGCAATGCCAGCCGCCACCGACAGCAGAAAATGGTGGCTGACCGCCCTAATCTGTTAGTCAATCAAGAGGGTCTCAATGGAAGGGAGGGTAATGGAAGGGGGGGGGGGGGTAATGTTGACGGATGAGCCCTACTGACGGTTGACGGCTAAATTTTAGGTCAATTGACGGTTAATGTTTTGAAACGAATTAAACGCGCGAATTTGGCTGTAATTTTTCATAATGACGCGTTTGTGAAGGACCGCTAATTTTTAACACCTTCAGTATAAATAAATGACTTACGTTTTACGACACCGGAAGTGTTTCTACACCGGAGGTCAGTTCTGTCGCTAACCAGTTTTACCCGCGAATAGAAATTAAGGACATAAATGTATTTTTGTGAGATATCAAAACTTTTATATATACACAACAGAACTTGACCCCAATTAAGGCAATCGTTTAGTTCTTAATTAAAGATATCTAAGACATTTGACAGCTAACATTTTGCTTGCTTGTTTTGACAGTTGACGGTAAAAATATTGCGTTTATGACGGTTAATGGTTAATATTTTGGCCATTTGACGGTTGACGCTTAACCTCATTGAGACCCTCAATCAAATGACGGTGAGAATTTTCCCAAAAATTCCGTTTATTTACATTACTTTTAAATTAATTTTCTGGGTATTTGCGGGCAAAAATGTATTTTTAGCCGCTTGCACGCTCACCTGATTGTTCAGGCTGTTTTGTTATTTGATTGAGTTCCTATCTCCCAAAAGTCATGAAAAGTGATTATAATAGCACTAATACCGTTTTATGTTGTAAGGTATGATTATGTTTTGTGCCCTCCTCAGAGCGAACCTTACATTAGGTATGGTTGATGCAGTTTCAGACAATTTTCTTAATTCCCCCATCTATATATGCCTCAGTCGATTAGGTGGCTAGATATTAAAGTCAGTTGATTTTTAGATAACTCCCCATCTTATTGAAATTGTTTTTCAAAAAGACAGACGACTGGTCGAGGTTTTCAACGAAATTGGATCTGCAAGATAATGGTTAGATTCTTGTCCAGTTATTGCCTCCATCAGTGGTCAACCTCACAACTACACAGTAAACTATCAATGAAACAATTTATTGTAAATTGATTTAGCAGCATTTCGAACGAATATAGCTGATTCTAGATAGTTGTGAGTGATGTAGACAACCGAGTAAATCATTTTTATGATATAACGAGAATGAAGGGGGCCTTAAATAGTTCCCTGTGGAACAACAAAGTTAAGAAACCTCTCGGCTGATTTACTGCAACCGAATTTACAGGTTAGCCTACTGTTACTCAAACAAGAAGAATAACCAGATATTATGGTCCACAGTATAAAATGCCATTCTCAGATCAAGAGAGACATTGAGTGGATATGCCGATGATTATTGAAACTTCAAGACAAGTTTTCCTTTTTGTTTCTAAGGATATCAAGTAAGTGCTTTGTAAACTGGAGGCGGTTTTCTATTCAAATTTCAAAAGGAAGAAGAGGGTGATTTTCTAAAAAAATACAATGGTCACCTATCAAGCCTGAAGAATTTTGGTTTCCACGTGACCGTACGACCGATCGTTTGTACAAGGTGCTACTTATAGCATGCACGAACTGTTCAATTGCGGGCACTAATCTTGGCATAATTATTCAGAGGGGAACCCCCAGGTAGAAAAAATGGGTAAGGTTATATGTGCGACTAATAAATAGGGTGCGCTTGCACTTGCACAGCAGCCTGATGAAGTGCGCAAACTCGTGTGCGGTCTCCAGGTGCGGTCTCCAGGCGCAAAAAGTTTGGCATAACACAAGTGCTTCATGTGGGCTGCCTGACGTGAAGCCCGCGTGGGCGCTTTTTTTCAGTGGGAAATCATGCTGATTGAGTCGATTTAAACCATTATTTTCCGGCAATTTGCGTTTTTATATCACCTTACAAAGTAACGATATCGGTAGAAAAAGCTATGTCAACTGGGGAATTTATCCCAAATCAAAGTTGTGGAAACAGGGTTTAAGTGAACCGAGACGGGAAATAGAGGAAAGAAGCCAAAGCGCAGAGCGAGTCGTGAGCGGCGCTAACGAGGGTGAGAAAGGACTCGACCAAGTAGACAGAAAAACGGAGAAGAAGAAAGCGAAAGCAAAAAAAAAAGAAATTGAGTACGGAGAGTACTGGGGGAGGAAAAGATAACGACCCTAAGGAAATAGACTGAAAAAAATTAACAACACGGAGAAAGTGAACTACAAAAAAGCCGAGGAAGGATGTGAAAAGGTGGAGAGGTAAGTTGAGTCTTATCTGAGTTTTTTTCCAAGCTGATGCCCCAGAAAATTCGATTTTTTTTCATTTGATACGATTTTCTGTTTATAACTCATAGTTTTGATGCAGACAAAAAATTAAATGACGTTGCAGAAAAACTATCTGGCATTCGTCCTTTCAGTAAAAACCTTCGCGCCGGTTCATCGCTCAAACAACACTCAGAGTGTTTGTATTCGCCAAATTTTGTTTTTTTACTTTCGTTTCTATTTGTGCGAAAGTATTTCTATAATATTCTTATGATCTTCGCACCTTCTTATGTTAATTCTTCGCGCCTAAAACGCTTTATATGTTGCTATTTGCATGATCGTTCATATTTTCCTTGATAATGGAGTCACGACTACTCCGAAATTAAACGTCGGATTTTATCGTTCGTTTTTACAGTTTTATGTTTTAGGAAATCTCTTTTGATACTTTTGTTTCGTTATTTAATTCAGTCGTGGGTAAAAGGAAAAGAAGCATTTTGCCTAGAAAGTTTTTAGATAATAACCAGCGGCGAAATTACAAGCAAGCTTCCATCATTCACGCTTAGGTTGTTCGTTTGAGAGATTCGCTCCTATGTCGAAGATGCGTGAATGGTTTTACCATAGGATTTGAATTCGTAGCCTTTCCGAAGATTAAGATGAAATAGAGGTTTTGCACAGCAGCCATGTTGGATGACAGGAACAATGAAAATATTTTGCATAAGAAAGAATTTTTTTCCCATGTGTAAAATAATCTTTTGTTCCTGCCATCCAACATGGCTGCTGTGGAAAACCTCTATTGAGGTTGAGTCAGCGAGGTTCATGTTTACTAGTGAGTTTGTCCCGGTAATTTGATTTTGACAATATTGTCATGTAAGAACCCGTCAAAGATGTGGTACAAACAAACTCAATGGTTTCATGGACTTATTTCCGCTGCGAACAGCATTGTTTGGTTGTCATCCTATATCTTGAAGCTTTCTACTCAATTCGAACTTCGTAAGGCATACCATTCGGAAATGGTATGCCTTACAAAACATGGTGCAGTTTTCTCCTCACCCAAAATCTCTAGTAAAACGTAATTGTCGATGCTCGAGTTAGCTTCGAGTTTCATGAACATGCTTATGACACGTTCATTCTTCTACTAACACTGGAACGTGGAGAATCAGTCTGTAATTGATAATTTGGTTTTATCAACTGAGTTGATAATGTGAATTAGCCACCGTAAAGGGTTTCAAAGCTGACGCTTCGGCCGTTAACCTTCGCCAAACGCTCCGCTGACGAAGGGCTAACGCTCGAAACGTCAGCTTCGAAATCCTTTACGCAGGTAAATTCACAGTATCAACCCAGTTAATAAAACCAAATTACCTTGCTACCCCTACCCACGCGCCACGGTTTCTTTTGAAACTTACTCCCTTTATTCATCTGTATTTCACAGTCATCGCAATTTATAAGAAAAGTCCGAGCTATGTTCGTGTATATATTGAAACGGAGTCACAAGTTGGTAACCACGAGGTTGGACTATAATAGTTGTTGTTTACAGTTTGCGAATGGGACAAATCTTTTGCCTTTATCTGTATGTTAACCGGCACAGATATATTCTGTTGAGTTCATTGAGTTATCATCTCCTCGAAGGAACAAATTAAAATGCGAATCACCAACCGAGTCCTCTCTGCGACAGTCACGCGTGGCAGAGATCAGTCCTACCTGAAGAGAGTCCTGCACGCAAAGTCTTACAGAGTCCCTTCTATGTTCGCTACAAACTTTCGCAATTTATCGAACAAGGTAGACGAATTGTGTCAAGACGCCATTCGCAACAAAACATATGTCTGTATGATGCACGATCCTCGCAGTAGAGAGCGCTATTTATGCAATAGCGAAAATCAGACCTGAAAAAAATCAGGCCTGTACGGGATTCGAATCCCATAATTTTTTGACGTTAACTTCTTGAGCACTATCACAAAAACGGGAAAACTTGTCAAATTAAAAACGTGTTGAGTGGTCTGGGCTGTCACTATTGAGGTGCCTATGACATCGAGGGCAAATGGTGATAAAAAATATTCCGCATTCTTGACAGATAATTATTGACAGGTAACCTGCAGTTTTGTGAACAAGTTAATCGAAACGAGTTTTCATCAGACGAGATGTCAGTTGGTAGAATTAGCAATATGGTTAAATGCCAGTCTAGCAGAAAGGTAATCACTTGTTTTACTGATGACTTGTTTTGTAAAATAAAAAAGTGTTCTTGAACGCGAAGTTATCGGCTTTAAGGCAAGAGTTTGGTAAACATGGAATCAACAAATTCAGATGGAAAAACCATTCCTCTTGTCAACGGACAGACCACAATCATCCACAAACAAGGAATCGAAACATCCACAAACAAGGAATCGAAAAACAACAGACGGGAAAACCATTTCTGTTGGAGCATTGGCCGTCTATTAACACATATTATTATAATCCGCCTTTCTTCGGACTTTTTTCCTTTACAACGTCATAAGAAGAAAAATCGGTTTCTGGTGGATAGGATTACAAAATTTTGCCACATTGCAGTTGAACATTTAGAGTCTGCGATAAAGTCTCTTAAAGACTTCCGCTCATCCAAAGGAGAATATAGTTGACGATTATCACTGACTTGTCATTCAAACGATTCCGTAATCTGCTTTTTATTCTTCTCTATTTTTCGCATAGTTGAAGTAGATTTTCGACAAAGGGATAACAGCGAAAAGTCATAAACACGGAACTGGGGGAAATTTCTCAAGACTCTATTTTTTAGGCCCTTTTTTTAGCACCGATGATACAACGTTTTAGCGAAAACTTGGTTTTGAGTTTCATAACAGCATGCTTAATCTTACAAGTTGCTTCACTAATGTGTTACACCGATACGACAACGTCCGTGCCCAGATTAATATTGGCGAAGTAGCACCCCTTCTAACAGGTTTCCCATCCCATTGTATCAGTAGAGCTCAATAAGATAACGCACGCGCAAAAACTAATCACAAATGAAAACGGAAACATATAAGTACTTACGATTTTCGAAGCTTTCAGCAACAAAGACGAATTCCTGTTAAAAGTGAATTAAGAGAGACTTAAAAATGTCTCGGTTAATCTGTTAGAGAGTTTAAAAGATTATCTTGTGGCCATCATCCATATTTGCTGTAAAAATTCTACATTGTTAAAGACATTTCTGTGAAGCACTAGCGAGGAACATACCTGGAGTGTAATGAAAAGTAACAGACACTTTGCCATCGTTGTCTTCAAGCTGCCACGATGGATGAACTCAAAGTTTTGTACATATTTAAATGATTACACCGCTGTAAACGTTCTCGCTATGCAAGCAGGACATCCGCCCATTAAGGCTGCTACTCGAGTTATTAATTTCATTTTGACACCGTTACGTAAACAGTGTGTATGGTCCGACAAATTTTGCATTTATCATTTATCAACAAGTTCATTCGTCAGACTCTGAAGTAACGTAGTTTTGGTAGTTTCGTCATGAAAAGACATGGTGGAAAACTGTATTACAACGCCGCTTTGAGAATAAAAGCCAATTATCCACAGACAACTTTCAGATCTTGGATTTCGTTCGCAAACCTAGTTTTATTAATGATCCGATTTAAAAATTTCAAATTTGTCAAGCTGTTTTCAAAGCTGTCGTGCGTATCTACTGAATATGTTGTAAATAGAAGAAGGCACCGGTCAGTACTGGGATAGAGTGGAAGTTTTAAATATCGGCGTTTCAAAACGTATTTTCAGAAAACCTCTTGTTAATAGGGGAATCCTTGTTTACAATATTTGCCTCATTAGCATAAGCAATTCAGTTTCTGATGGAGCTAAAAATAAATCGGCTCTGAATATCGAAAGGTCAAAGTACGATTAACTCGGCCAATGAATACGAGCCTGATGCATTGAATACTTTTTGTGCAACACGGGTTTAAAAACTCAAAATTTTACATAGAATGTATGAACTCATTAGCGCTTTTGCCACCCAGAAATTTTGCAGTTTTTGATGGACTATTTCTCCTTGAATATTACACCCAAAGAGCTAAAAATTTCACTATGTACTAAGGTTTTCTAGCTCTTTAGCTGCCTGAAGTCAATTTGTACCTAACATGCATCCTTCTTTACGCAAAGCCGTATGCAAATGAGGAAAAAGGAAATATTTGCTTGCAAATAGAATTTTTATGCTTCTTCTCCCCGTTGTGTACTTTTTATTTCTTTTGGGGGCCTGGGACTTGGGGTGGCATTTATTTGGATTATACCCAATACCCTTTAGGATACTTGTGCTTGCCAAGTGACCAGGCTCCCATGTGAGCGTCACTCCGTTCCATCTTGATGGTGGTTAAAGACGTGGTTTTTCATTGGGTTGTTCATATAACTTATAAGGGAGAAAAGGCATAAATGTAAACAATGACGTCAACATGAATCCGCCTATAGGGAACTTAAGATACGATGACGAAATAAGACGACGACGACGACCGGAGGTTGGATTTGCACAAATGCACGTGCTATGCTTGTCTCTGTTTGTGATTTCGTCGTCCACGGTTCGTCGATGACGAAATTTGTAGAAGAAAGCGGGTCTGGGGAAAACGTAAGTAAAACTTGTGTCCTTGTAGCTCTTTTTAGGGGATTTCAACTGATTTTTCGAAGCTGTGTGCCTCTAAGAGTCTTATATGTCGAATAGATCGTTTTTATGTCGAAGAGATCGTTTCAGATTGAATTTCGAAGTTTTTGCTCATTTTACAGGGGCGCATTTGGCGAGTAGTGTTTACGTGGCTACTTAGTGCCTGGCAGAAGAATCCGAGAAAACGTAGGCTACTGACAGCCGTGTACTTCGAGAAACTTTTCTGAGAAACTTTTGCACCAAATTAGCACCTATTTCTTTTATTATTTGTTTGATTCTTTGACATTCAGCTTCGTCGAGGTCAAACGGTGCGTAAACATCGTAAGGAAAATCAAGGTCTTTCGAAGAATAAAAGTCGTAAAGAAGAACAAATTCTTCGTCCGTCATCAATGAAACCATCGTCGTAGCATATTATAAACGAATTACGTAAGTCTTTGCACGCCATAGCCAAACAAAATTCATAATGACTTAAGATGCCGTCGTCTTCCTGCAAGACCGTCCGCTTAACCTTCAAATTTTCCCTCCGAAAACCAAATCCTCGGTCCAGTCTTTCTCGGATGTAAAGCGTCGTCGTCGTCCCTTCGTCGTCGTTTCTTAAGTTCCCTAATAGGGACCTTAAGAAACCACGACGGCGACGGCAACGAGGACGTGGAAAAACGAGAGATCTAATTGGCAGAACAATAGCTCAGTATGTGCGTTTTGAAACTTTGTACATTTCTTAGCCGTCCTATGCAAAACAACAACGTGAAATCGCCAAAATTTGCGTCGTCTGCGACCCGAAACCGAGATTATTTTAATTTCCATTTGGAACTCAACGGATACTTTATACGTCATGCTGAAGTTGAGCTGTGGCGCTGTATGACTAATAGTAAGCTCCTGCAGCCATTTTTGAAATTCTAACTAAGAGTAGAAATTCATTTTTTAATCGAAGTCTTCCTTGGCCCTAATAAGCCAAACGCCACCGAAGATCGACCATCTTGCTAAATTTCAGCTCTTGACTTGTCAGCCATGTAGATAATTGTGAGCATATCGATAAGCGTTTTAATTGGTTAAAATTAGGCTATGTGACGGAAATATGAAGCACGCTATCCAAACCGTGGATTTGACGAGGAAAAAAGTGTTCAAAATTGAGTTCGGTTTCCCATTGCAGAATAATTTTTATTTCGCTGGCAATTAACCCAAATGATTTAACAGAAACAAGTGTCCCTCACTCCAGGAGAGTTTTGGGCTATCTTCGTACGCTGATTCAAAGGTAGCTAGTCTGAATACAAAATCTTCTTGAGTTGAAAAAAACATTCACAAACAGCAAAATGCCACTCGTGTTTTGTTAAGTCACCGCGGAAAAAAAAATGTGTATGCACTGAAATATATTATCCATGTAGTTAAAGAAGGGAAAGTCATTGTTTTTCTTGTTGTCATGAACAGGTTTATCACCTCGAGAGTCGCAGTGGACCAGCCTAAACAGCATACCGATGACGCCATCCGGATAGTAATCCTCTATAAAAATCAGGATGCTGCAGTGTCTATCAACCGACAGCTGAGAGATCTTAGCAGCAAGGTGCAAAAGACCATTCAACCCATGTTTATTAGCCGCAAGCTTAATCAAGATCTAAGCCTGCGTGAGCCCAAGCCTAACATCGTAACCCAGCAAAGCGTTGCTTATCTATTCAAATGTGACCTGTGCGATGCAGGTTATGTCGGGTACACAAAGGGCCACCTTCACACGCGCGTTGAGGGACACCGTCAAAAGGCGTCATTTATTTACAGGCATTATTCCAAAGAATATAACACTGCTGTTCCGAACAATTTCTTAGCACGCTTCAATGTAATCATGAAATGCACGAACATTTTTGACTGCCTTGTTAATGAAATGCAGTGTATTCAAGATCTTAAACCAGCATTGAATGTACCTACAGTCGGATTCTCTTCGTGCTTAAGTATTCATGTTATTAGCTTGGCACTCTTTTATGCAAATTCGCTTCAACTTAGCCTCTTCACAAACCGCATTTTATCATTGATTGCGTAACCTTGATAGCGGCGCAAGATGCACCGAAACGTTGGTTTCTATCCCTTATATTTCTTGTCTCATTGATCAATGTTGCATGCCAAATCCCTTTCACAGGTTTGACGTTTAGGCTCCTATGAGGACTGCAACATCGTCAAGAGCAGGATATTAAGAAGAAGGATTACTTAAACATTCATTAATCATTGTTTGCAAGAATCGACTTTTATTTAATTTTTTTCGGGACAAAGTTGAAAATAAAAATGGCTTTTTTGTTACTGCTATGGCATTTTACGATCTTCAACCTTATGAATCTATGTAAATTTCAAAATTCTAAGTAGCGATTAGAAACAAAATTTTGAGTGTCTCCAGTTTAATACTCAATGATGGAATTGATCTACACTTTCTTATTCTTTAAACTAAATGACTTGACCATGTAGACAGAATAATTTTTCCATGTTACGTAACATAAAAACCAAGGTACCAAATAATAACTTTCCGTCTCTGTAAGTTACTGAGTTAAAGTTTTCTAGTTTTTTGTATTTTGTAATATTCTACTTTCAAAAAGTGATTCAAAGTTTGCGTCAACTGATTTCCGAGATAGTTTAACGACTAGGCGAAATCTAAAAAAAATGTGAAATTAGTTTTGGGGAGATTTTATGTGCCGAGACAACCCATGGCGTTTTTATCAATTATTCAGGTCAATTTAGGCATAGGCCCGTTAAACTAGATTTGCATAGTAGTTTCAATCATGTCCTAACAAACTTTTTCCTGAAACTGTAAACTACACCTTTTGCTGTTCATTACGAGGAAATACGCATTCATTTGCGTTAAAAGGTGAATAATCGTGTGAATATACAATCATTGGAGATAAAAAACCGTCATTTACGCGTTAAACAAGAATCAATAATGATTTTTGCATTTTAATCAGCATTCAATAACAATTTTGGGCATTCTTATGCGTCATTCGTGAAACAAAAGAGAAAAAGATACTTTCATTTGCGCGAATATTCGAGTCATTTACAGCATCTTGAAAGTCAATAGAGACAATACACAAACAATATAGTGCATGAACCATTCATTCACATTTTTATCACACTGTTTACAATTCGATAGCATTACTAGACGGCATTAGCATGAATAAGACAATTATTAATGCACTTGTACAAAAAATTCAGTGTTTTTTCTATTCAATATGCAAAAAGCGATTTTCAAATGAACACCGATTTTTCCTGAATTTACATTCAGTAGAGTTCGTCCGGTTAATTCGCTTCGAAGAAACCGAATACTACTCTAACACAGAGAGAGAATCATGAGAGGATTTGAGGACGAGGAGGAAGATAATCTTGTGGTCGCGGACTAGCTCGGAGTGAACCAATCAAAGGCAAGAGGCATTGTGGCGCGCTACATCAGAGAGGTCAGGATCCAGGAGAGATCACGGGGAAGTTGAAACAAGGTGCGCGTGGATGATAAGATGAGAGATTGCCTAGAGGAAATCATCAACGAAAACTGTTTACTTACACTTTTTCGGATAAACTACCACTCAAATCCGAGATCCATGACCGCACCGTGGCAAGAACATTAGACGGGATGCTCTTCTGAGCGAAACTTGCGAGGCCCCTTCTTGCGGATAGAAACAGAATTAATGTGCTGAACAAGCGAGTCGACTACGCTACTTGGTTTAGAAACCTGTGTGTTTGTCGACGAATGCGGCTACAACATCTGGACGGCCAGAGGCCAAGGTACAGCGCGACAGAGAGAGAGGGCGTACCGTCAAGTGTGCGGCCGGCGCGGACGAAACTTGACCGTGACCATGGCAATTCCGCTTATCAATGGACTTGTTGTCATGGAAGTGTTAGGAATTTATTTATTTTATGTAAATTATTTTTTTTATTCTCTTAGGATCAGTGTAGTTCGTGATTATTTGTATCTGTTACGTAATTTTTATTCTTCACTTGTGTAAACTGTTGTGTAATTAACCTTTATTGTGTATATCAAATAGTTTTCTTCATTCTTTTCGGGCACCTTGCGTCCATGTGTATTTAAGGATTTGGGTGGTTTGGTACGGGGTGGTTTTTTTTTGAAGAAGTGAGGTGAAGGTTTGTGAGTTACGAGCGAAGAGCGTGGAAAAATTTGAGTCAACGGAGACTCGGCACAGTATCATTTCTGAGAAATTCATTCAGAACAATCGTTCCATTTCACGGTAGAAAACCATTTGCGGGGGAACGGGTGTGCAAAGAATCTACCAGACTGTGAGCTAAAGGAAGAAGAGATAGTAACTAATTCAATAACAAGTCTGAGCGAGTCAAGTTACGAGAAGTAAAAAGTTGAAAACTGCAAAGTTGTCAGAAGACGAAGCAAAGTTGAAACGAAGGAAACGAGCAAAGTTGAGAACTGGTGAGACAGGAACCTGGTTGGAGAAACGGGAGTTTGGTTTGGCAGGGCACTGTTTGTTGGTGGAGCGTGGTGATTTGTGGACAAGAGAAGAACACGGACGCGGGCGTAAGGTGAAACCCAACCGAACTGAACTAAAAAAAAAAAACCTTTTCTTTATCTTAATAGTAATAATCTTGTAAATAGTTTTAGCGTACTGTAGTTTAAGTTAGCGTATTCCTGTAAATTAATTAGATCATTGTATTATCGTTATTGTTAGTCGCTTTATTGTTTTAATTAGCATAATAAATATCTCTAGGCCTACGTTTAGTTCTATTGTGGCGTGTGTTCTCGGACTCGTTTATGTTCTGTGTTTTGTTTGTGTTAGGGGGCACCCACCTTTGTGGCGCGGATTCGTCACACTTGTGTTTTCTTCAGCAGCTGTTGGCGGAATGAATGCTGCGTGTTTCGATAACTTCTTGGCACAGGCGAGGACAAATCTAGATCCCGATGAGGAGGTGATCTTTGTGTATGACAGAGCACCGGCCCACCAAAACCCGGTCATCCCCGCCCCAAATGCGGAACTTAAAATGCTTCCTCCCTACAGTCGTTTCCTAAACATCGTGGAGCAGGCAATAAGCTGTTTGAAAGCGGCGTCAAGCTGACATCTCGTATCCGGAAATTCAAAGACGCATGGATAACGGAGATGAGCCCAGAGCCAGGAGAATCCCAGTGGGGGAGTTTCGAACACAGCAACTGCTCGAAGCTCTGCACAGAAACATCGACACTGTGACTGCGGCTAAAAGTGCGCAGTGGTACCGCTTTAAGCAGACCTATCGGTCAAAATGTTTGAATAGAGAGATTATTGAAGGGTAAACTGAAATTTAAAGCAAAACGATTTCGGAATAGGTATTTTTCAATTGAAATTCAATGTGTGAATATTGAAAATAAAAAACGCTCAATTGTTTGTACAAGCGCACAAATGATTGTCTTATTCATACTAATTTTGTCCAGGAATGCTATTCAATTGCAAACAGTGTGATAAAAATGTAAATGAATGCTATTTGCACTATATTGTTTGTTTAATTTCTCTATTGACTTTCAAGATGGCGTAAATGACTTGAAGGTTACCGCAAATGACAGTGTATTTTTCTCTCTTGTTTGACGAATAATACATAACAATGCCCAAAATTGTTATTGAATGCTGATTAAAATGCAAAAAATGTTATTGAATCTTGTTTACGCGCAAATGACGGTTTTTTGTATTTTCAGACAATTATTCGCCTTTTAACGCATATGAATGCGTATTTTCTCGTAATAAACAGCAAAAGGTGTAATCGAAATAACCCCTGTTTACCCTGAAATGATGAAAATAAGTCATTTTACTCCAGCTTAGCAGTATTGAGTTGATAATAGAGGATAACGTAACATTCTCATACTGTGCGTGCGATCGACCTATCTTTAACAAAAAAAAACAACATAATTTTAAACTCCTGAGGACGCATTGTTTACTCTCTACTGAAATCGGACTTCACAACGAGCACTTCCAAAAACGTGATGCATAATTAATGATGCATTACCGCTCAGTGTGTAGGTACTTGTGCCTTTAGCCTAGGTTACTGCATTCTCTAACATACACTGTACAAAAACAGCCTGAAATATCCTCATTTCAGAAGTATTCGAAAGCACGTGCCTCCAAAACCTTACAGGGGCGATACACGATCCCTTTAAACCTTTGATGGATTTTTTCCTCATTCTTCCTGCTTTTACCAAATAGCCGATACACAAGTCCAAGTCCACGAAGTTCCTTCTTTCTTCCTCGCCTAAAGCGATACGGATGGCAGTGGTTGAACAAATCATCCTATTTAGCACCTACTGCTTTCTGAAGATAATCAGAGCATCTGTATGCTGTGTGAACGAAAAGATTCTCAAAGAGGAATGGCGCTGTTGAACTACACTCACAAATCTTTGTATACTGAAAAGTATTCCAGCTGCCCCATGGCTTGCATCCATGATCCACAGTGTATTAGTTTGAACTACTGTTGGTATAGTTCACAGTGTGACTTGAACAATAAGACAAAGTTTTCAACTGAGGCTAGGTTTTTATCCTAGCTTCATCTTCAACTTACATGGGTTTGATGGGAGAAAGAGTTATTTCTCTGAATTTTGAAGTAACAGACATTGTATCAGAGTGTTGAGATCCTTTAAAGATATTTAAAAAATGCGATATTACTAGACAATTCGTCATTTCTACGAAACAGATCTAATATAACATGGCAATTGGTATAGAAATTGCCGTCTTCACGTTTTAACTTTAATAGTGGGTAGACAGCTGTTCAAATGATCTCATTCTCAGAATCAAACCTTCGATTGGAAAGTTCATTGGGCGAATTTAAGGGTCTTGTAAACTATAATGACCATAGTCAGACTTTAAGTTTACCTAATTTACTACAGCTACGAAAAGACATGGGCTTCAAACAACTGCGCTTTTACTGTCACGAGAAGAAAGTTGGAACGGTTTTCCATGTCATGACTAGTGATAATCCCCTGGGTGAGGCCGTGGTAAAGTTTTTCACCGAGGAACACTTAATATCAATCCGACCCTTCACTTGTGGCTCGTACACAGTTCTTCCCGATGACAACTCTACGTTGTCTAAGGATTGCAGCAAGCTAGGCTGGAATAAAATCCATCCAGACGGTAAATGGACCGGTTTTTGGAATGTCCAAAAGTATCGTATCAATAAAAAATGTACTAAGACGTTTAAATTCTCATAAATTTACCTCAAGTTCCACCAGGAGAGACTGTGATAACTATAAAAGCAACGTAGCTTCTCTTTCTTCTGGAGACACGTGTGCTATCTTCGTACGCTAGGTACTTTACTAGACGTACTGGCTTGTCATGGAGAACTGCTCAATGACGCGGATCCGTTTTTCTGGATATAAATGATATTTTGGGCGATAAAAGAAATCTCAGGTCCCCCGATTTTCTTTCCAGCAGAAGCACAAAGCTGCTAAATTCCAATTTCACTGAAAAAAGAGTGGTGGAGAAGCCATCTCACGTGTGTGCTAATGCATACATATATATATATATATATTGAGTGTAATCGCAAAACTTAAAGAGTACATGTAACCTGGCGTGAATTGGCTAGTCGCGGAATACATGTAAGTCTATTAAATGTATCTATCCATGTATGTTTGTAAGTATGTATGTATGTATTTGTGATATTCAGACAGGCTGGCTCAGTTTAGCTCGAAGCTGGTTTAAATGGTGGCGTGTAGAAACAACGACAAGGCCACACCACAATACCGGGAGGTATAAAGGCAACTGATCTGATTGGAGTGCAATTTGATCTAAAATCGTACGCGTCATTTCAAAATCAATCGAAAGTACAGCTTAACTTTGATTTCAAATCACAGGTATGATTTCACACCAAAATTGCATAAGTTAAATTACCACTTTTTCGCATCCATTTTGAAATCACAAAATTTAATCACTCAAATACAGGATTATTAAGTCGGTACAAAGAATTTATTGATCTAATAATGAGCTGGTTGGTAAACAGTTGCAAGAGTTGTCTTTCATTTCCTGCCATTTGATTGGTTACTTTAAACAAACCTTTAAATCTGATTTGTTATTGCGTTTAAGTAAAGGTATGGTATTGGCTAGGAAAGAGACGCGATTTATAGCAAAAAAATGGTGAGATTTGCTGACAAATCCCACCAATAAGAGCCAATGAGATTGCAAGGAACACGTGTGATTTCAAAGTGAAGCTATAAAGAGATATATATTTATATGTAGAGAACAGTCCACTGTTGTTGCTCAGCATTTAAGACAGATTTTACTCATCCAATGATCATCAACTTTAACAACTGGAATTTAAGACTATTAGAGTTGAGCTTTTATCTCTTACAATAGGCGTAGCATTGTTGGTACATGCACTGAATATGTTCAGCATTTCCTACCGGTTTAAATAACCCATACTTTCCATGCTTCCTTTATCCAACCCCGAACATGGCTAAACACGATAACGATTCAACTGACTTCCGATTCGCCACTATTAAACTACATATCGCTGGTCTTGTTTACGCAGGCTTCAAGGTAGATTATCAATTTGACCTAAATCCCTAAAGATGACATGTCGATACTTCTTGAGCCACCATTAAAGTTAATAAAATCAATAGCAAAACGAGAAAGCTTCATTTAATCTTCATTCCTAGATACCTATGAAAGCATTGCAAAGTTACAAAGCGATACGACTTCTCACTTTCGTTTTTTGATTATTCTAGTCCTTAGTGGGTCTCAGTGGGGTGATGCATTTTACAACTGACGGTTAATTTCTTCCTGTAACGGTTAACAGAGATGTTACAAATTAGTTTAAATCATTAAGAAAACTTAATGATTAATTTTCGTTGTTTTAAAACACAGTTATCCGCTTGCTTTTACCACAAGACTCAGGCAACCAGGATGATTTGAGATCGTGCTGTTCTTCGGCTGATATTAAGTAATTTCTGTCGGCCACAAGACAAGACATGTAACGATCTAAATTTTGGACACTTTCTAAACGACGCATCGTAGATAGGAAAACATTTTACGATCAACTTTATTTATGACTATTGCTTACAATATGCCAGTTTTTACGCCTGAGAGCTAAACTGTTTTGCAGTTTTACGGCTAACGCTTAACCCCATTGAGACCCTCCTGGTGAATCATAAACAAAGCAACACAGCTTTATCCGCAGCATGACGGCACGAATGGGTGTTAGCATTCAAGTTGTTATGCAGTTTACACCCTTCACTCTCAAGGTTGATCAATAAGTAATTGTACTTGTTAAATTGCCTCTTCTTCCACCCGCTCATCTAGGACGACCTCTGTTGACGAATTTAAAATGGTTATTGTCATGTAGGATGTCTGTAAAGGGTGTGTACAATCAGCTTGTCTGAAATTCACAAAATAGATGCTCTTCTTTTAAAAGATGTTGTTCTTGAGTATTTACTTGGTCGGTGTAGGCGGGCATTTAATCGTTTATTGAACTGAACAATACAGAGTCAGATCATTGAAAGAAAGCAAAAGGCCCAAGTTAATAAGCCTATCGACTTATTTTACTTCTGTCAACGTATTTAGGCAAATTTTACAAAAATCAAAATTTTGTTACCGCAGCCCTTCTTTTCGTCGCCCTGCGACTTCCTGCCCGTTCTCATTCTGCCATCAGAAGTCATAGCTATCGATGTTTCCGTTTGCGAACCCAGTGACTGCTTCTTAGAAAGCTTACGAATGGCTTCTCGCACCTTGTGAAAAACAGTTGTAAAATGCAATTAGCTCCTCACACAGTAAGATACCTGTGACTAAGAACATGAAAGGATCTGACGAGTCTCTAAATTTGACTTTTTATGACTGAGTTAGGAATGATGAATTAAAACTAAAAGAAGCTGCTCCATGAAGAGAAAGGTTGCGCTGCAGCTGCAAGACCCCCTGGGCCTCACTTCAGCAAGAATGGGGCTATATTGCATTTCAATTATTGTTTGCAATGAGAACTTGAAACTGTAACCTGACGATTAATCTTATGGTTCATTTTTTTAAACAATTTGTGATCTTAAACAATCATATATGGTACATCTGCAACAACAATAATAATAATAATAATAATAATAATAATAATAATCATAATAATAATAACTACAATAAACAGTTTAACGTGGAGAAACACTTAGCTAGAAGCTAGTTTACAGGTTTTCCACGAAACAACTTAAATAAATAATTACAATGCAAAATTGTACTTGCTGTTTTGTGTTTCATGACATAAATGTATTCTCCTAAAAGGTGCGTGGTGTCTTCACTTAATTAAACGTCAGCCTCTACAACAGAGGTCCCTAGGCCCCTCTTGAAATGCATTGAAACATTAGCGATATACTTAACTATCACTATTCATCTACTTTACTGGAGTAGACATACTCCCTTCAAAGCTTTGAATTATAACTTTCTCCGAGGTAAAATAAAAAAAATGTGGTCACGTACAGTTTAGGGATTGGGGGTGGGGGGGGGGGGGGGGACGAACAAAGAGTATTATAGAAAAAATGTGGAAATTCCAAACAACATCATCATGCATCATTTAACACTAAATCAAATGATCTATGGACTAGGACTGCCTTTTGCGCATTCAAGCCTTTATCAAGCAGTTTTTATGTCAATAATCTCAATGTACCTGATCATCAAGTATGCAGTGAAAGACACAAAACACGACTCCCTAAGGAAAGATTCAAAGGAATATCGATTAGAAAGCAATTTATCTCTGTACATTTTCCCCACTTAATATCAAACATGATTTAATTCTTAATAAATCGATCACAATTTTCCATGATAGGATTAATAAGTTAAGAAACAGACACCCATTCATAATCAGGATCTCCATAGCTTACCTGAGTTGAGTTGAGCACAATGAAGAGATAACGCAAAGCTTCATTGAACTGTATGAATCCAAACAAATACGTGACACCAAGTAAAGGAAGTAAAGCAAGAATACTCTTTAGGCCTTTGCTCTTTCAATAATGTTCAGTTTTAGACAGTTTGGAATAAGACAATTCAGTTAGGGAAGATTCTTAAGATTTGGCTTTGTTTTTTAAGGGGTTGAAAAAACTTGACTTCCCAACTCGATTTCTGCGGGATTGATTGTAAACATTATAACTTGATTGCATTATCAGTAGTTTACATTAAAGCAATGGTTCACTCTTTCAAAACAAGTCAAAGCGAAGCTACTCCCTCAAGACTCTCATTCTTGGTGTTCTCTCTCGCTCCACACTTGTCCTTCACGGCATAGTTTATTCTCGTTCCTTAGTTTGCATTCAGAAAAATCAAATAAATGATAAATTTAAGATTTATAAACGAAACCAAGCGTTTTCTATTGCTTCTCAGTAATGATTCTACAACCCAAATCTTTTGCCACCAGTTTGCCTTCAGATACGCTAATGTAACATTTACTTGGTAGTGCAAGACGTACCTTGTCTAAAATATTAGAACTATTTGTGGTGTTTACGACAGATGTTAGGTTGAGAAGAACTTCTTTCGATGAAAGAGCTGGTAGCCATCGAAGTGATTTGACGTTTAAACTGATATCTAACTGGTGTTTTGTGTCTTGCCGTTGCGGATGCTGCATGAATCGGTTGAATCCTCCGGTCGTGCACATCATTTTTCTGGAGGGAGGTTGGGAAAATAACCCAGAGACCACAGAAACCCCAGCCACTCTAAGATAATGAAAAGAAAAAGGAAATAAATGAAAAAGAAAACAGTTATTAGAGGTGATGGGAGCTTCACTCAGCGGAAGCTCAATGCTGTTCACAAGAGTTTTCTTCTGGCACAGCGCGAGATTAAGAAAGTATATCCTCTTCCCGAGACATGTATCAGCCATTCTAAATCTTAAAAATTAGAAGGAGAGCTTTATTCCAGTCCTGATACCACTTCTAAAGCGATAGATATCGGTATTTTATTTTTGTAGAATCAGTTCTCGTTTTCATTTGGCCTTTGTTGGGATCATTATTTCTTGGTACTTCTGTCCGATGTGGTACTCCTGCTGAGTCAGCCCCTGTTTGATACATATTATTTTGCATGGAGTTCAGCAAATGGTGCACTATTACTTGCAATAGGAGGGGTACAAACGACAAAGACTTGTTTGAAGAGTTTTTCACTTACATAGATCCGAATAAAATATTTCGACCCCACAACTACCTAAAGTGCTTAAGTGTTTACTCAACCTTTTAATGGCTCTCCATCACACTTGAGTGTTATTCCATTGCCAAGCTCAAAATCTACCTCCAATGCCATTTAATTGGAGTTGACTTTTTAAGATTCAACCGTTGTGTAAAAGAGAGGTTTCTGTACCTGACAGAAGATAATCGTGATAGTAGCGTTCTTCGAAGTGATGGGTGTTAATAACGTTTTTACGGCTTGGACGAGATTGTTATAGATCTAAAAAAAACTCTGTTGTTTTGAAAACGCCCTATTGGAGCAGAAAGCTCTCGTGAAATGCCGAGAAAGTTTGTGATGCTGACCTCCTTAATCTGAAAGCCAAACAGCATAGTGACAACTTTTAATAAAACAAAGAAGAGATCTTAAGATATAGTCTATTCCTACCATCTTCTTCGTACTTTGTAAAGTTAATTCGCGTGAAAGATCATATCAACTGCAGAAATACAGTCGTTCTGCTCGTTTGTTTGTTTCTAATTACTTGTTAGTTACGCAGTACGAGTGGACCATAAATTCCAAATACACCAGTTAGAGATTCTGCGAGAAGCTTAACTGTCAGTCAAAAAAAGATAACAGCAGCAACTTGATTGTAAAATAGGAAGGGGTGTGGTCGTCCTATATTAACAAAAAGTAAAAAGACCAGTGAGGCAATGATAGGAAATAAATTACAATACTGGTAAGATACGCAACGCCCACAAATAAATAGTTCGCAAAAAATCACAAAACAGATTACCAGGAAAGAGGAAAGAGAAAACAGAACGTGCATCATAACTCAATAGTGTACGCTGTGGTGTTTACCATTTGTTAATTCTTTTACCTTCGGCAAACACTTGTTCCTGCTCTTTCTTCTCCTGCATCACCCTGTCTCTCTGCTCCCTCCAGCGTGGATCCAACAGACTAATCTTCATGTGCTCAGCCATGTTCTCTGCAGGGACCCGCTCGCCTGTGATTGGTGAGATCAGGAACTTGTCCGTCTGTGCCAGGGGTGCAGGCGCTTTAGGAGCCTTAGGATCATAATTTCTCCGGATTTGGATGTTCGATCCAGGGGCCGTGGGAGGTAGGGGCGGTTTGGGGCCGGGCTCTAAGGGGATCGGTGGAAGAGGTACCTCATTGATTTCTGTGCTTGTCAAGAAGATTAAAACAACATGGCCGTCACGGTCTTTGCAAAAGAGTTATAAACACTAAAACAAACACACTAAACGCTTTTGCGGACAACCTCGTATGTAAACAACTCTTCTCCCATTCTCCTTCACAAAGTCTTGTTTCAATCCCCGTCCAAAATTTGATATTTGAACTTTCTCATAAGCGGATGCCGACGAGGGTGTAGGTACTATGTAGGTTGATGAAAAGGTACAAGCACTGTAGGTAGTAACTTAAGATAGGATTGTCTTACCCCAGTTGGCTCCTTCATAGGAGGGGGAGGTGGAGGAACTTGTAACAATGGCGGCTCTGGTTCATCGACTTCCATCTCCACATCCATGTTGACTTCCATATCATCTGGCGTAGGACCATCATCCTACAAACAGTAATGATAAACTTTTCAGTTTTGGCCTCGAAAAGAACATGAAACATTAAAGCAACTATCAAATTTAAATTTATCACAACCTACACACCTGAACTTGTTCATAGCGTTCGTGCGCCAATATCCTGGCTCCAAGCTGTTCTCTACTTACTGGTGGAGGCAGGTTGGCTAAAATAACACAACACAAGGATCTTAATAAAATTAATAGAAACAAATGTTTTGACAGAGTAATGCTAAATTGCAGGTGTAAATGGTGCTTTTCTGTGAAGGTTTTCGACAGCTTTCCCCTTCAGCTGTGAAACTAGGACAACTGCAAATTGTAGCTGTCTCTACGGACAACCTAAAAACAGCATTTTTTCAAAAACATCACTCACTTCCTGTGTTTCTTACATCAAACCATGAACACTAACTCTCAAAATCTGAATGTTAAATCTCCCTTCTAGCTACTACATGTTTCCCTGTAAATTAGTAAGAAAATTTGGTAGTACACCTGTACATGTAGATCAAGATAACAAATTCGAACAAATGAGTTTGAGTAATGGCTCCCAACCTGTTTACTTGATAATGTATGAATACCAAAGGGAGAAGTTCTATGTTTGACACTTCTGAGAGTTAAAGGGTTCCACCCTCGTAGCATTGTAAAATGAGTATATTGGCTCATATATCATAATGGCTAAACCAACAAAAGTCTTGAATTGCATTATCCAATGATCAAGTTTTTAATAATGTATGGATACCACAGGGAGAAGTGGTGGATGTTAGACACCTCTGGGGGTTAAAGGGTTCAACCCTGTTAGAATTGTAAAGTGAGTAACCAACCTGTTTCGTTGTCTTTGAAGTCCACTGTTTCCAACACAACAAAGTCATGCCTGTCCACTGATGCAAATGCAACTAAATTTGAAGAAGGAAAATAATCAGTTGAGGAATAGTTCATTCCCATACAATTGAAAAATAGGGCGCTTCACTAGTATCGCAGAGGTCAGTGGTTCGAATCCCGTACAGGCCTGATTTTTTTCAGGTCTGATTTTCGCTATTGCATAAATAGCGCTCTCTACTGCGAGGATCATGCATCATACATATCTATAACCGCAGTTCAAAATATATGAACTTCATATATTCATTGTATCATTCTTGCAAAAGTTTACAAAAATGTTTCCGTATAACAAGCTATTCCTGTCATTTCCAAATTTTCAAAGATTTTGAGTTTCATGGTGCTTTCTAAAATATACTGCTATTGTTAATCACAAAGATGCCAACCTCTTTCTTTTTCTTTTTCATCCTCCAATTTCTTTTTTTCTCTCTCTTGCTGCTTAATCCACTCCACACGATACATGACACGATCCAGAATCTAAGAGGATGCAAAGTATGTCAGCTACTCTGACTGATAACTGAAATACAAAAAAACCTTGTCGACAGATAGACTGATAGTTTTCTATTAATTACACCAAGACAACCCACTGATGTATTGAATATGCTTGTGAATATAACTGATTATATATGAGGGGAGCCTGTCTCCTTTCCAGTTTTTTATGTGGTACATAGAAATGTAGTGTATCATAAAAATATACCCACCCCCCTCCCCCCCGAAAAAAGTACAATACGGAAGAAAGTTAACTTTCAGACATTTGAACTACATATTTCTGGGTGGAAGATTAATATACTGACTACTAATTTTCCCAAACGAAAGAGGATTACAATTCACTTAGCAACAAATCATTGTTAAAAAATTGATATTAACTCTATTTAAGTGTAGAAGACTTTTGTGATACCTTTTTGGGTTTGTAGGCATCCTTTTGCAACTTCTCTTTGATATCACTTGGGGGAATTAAGACCTGATGAGATGAAAGATTTATTGAACCTGGTTACAACACCTACTGCAGTACATGATTGTGTTTGTGTGAAAATAGTGTGAAACAAAACATCACTAAACAAGTCTCACCTTCGTATACTGTTCCACAAGCTTGGTGAAGTAGTTGAACAAACTGTGCTGTGGCGGTAAGAAGTCAAACTGATAGTTTCTCTGTAATAAAAATGATGATTGTGATTGCAAGTCACAATGGCTGTTTCAAAAAGCAATCTACATGTACAACTGTTAGATATATCATTATTTTTCATTCTAGTAAGAGAAGTGATTCTCTCATTATCATTCACAGTGTATTTATACTGATCACTGGTTTACACCACCCTTTTCCCTATGGATCTGCTGATTGGTCTCGATTGATCAACTATAATTTACTTACACTCCACTAAATGAAAAATATAATAATTTTAGCTAGTGCATATACATCTGCATTGTCTCATGATAGTAAAGTGCCTTATGGCAAACATACTTGCTCTCGGTTCATGAGATTGGTTAGGAACTGATGCCCATTCCTTGCCACAAAGTGTGCAGTTAGTTTTACAATATTCCTGTGTGTTTAAAAGGGATAAAAAATGATGACTTGAAATTACCATGAAAGACCTACATCATTCTATATCAATTCTCTACACTGTCTTCCTCTGTTTTTCCTTATTTTTGCTTTTAGAATATGGTGTTGAATCAAAAAGTATTTCCAGGTTAATATTATCATAGAATTCAATAATTTCCAATACTGTAACAGTACCTTAAGGAGGCTAGGCTACAAGCATATGTATCTTGCATCAATACAATCAGGTTTTCAGTATAAACAGATTATAGTTGAATTCAACTTTACTAATACATGTAAATAACAATTTATGGTAAAATACACCCAAGGTTACTGATTTTACACCCAGAAAATTCTGATGAAAAAAGAAAAGGAGTTAGCATAATTATTATGAAGGTATTTTATTACTCACAGATCTAATGCAGATATGAAGGTGGATCAGCCATATATTCAAACTCAGGGGGAGGTTCTTTGGGTACAGGTGGCTCTGAAATTGCCACTGGTATCTGCATCAATGGTTTTGGCTGAAACCAAACACAAACAGAGTTCAAATGATGGAAATGTGAACAGTAATGCATTCATCCATCTTTGAGCATGCTCAAAAACTGACAATGGATATAACCATCTAACGTTTTACCAAGCTGCAACCATTTTGGTCATCTGGAGGCTGGAAAGATTTAGTTGACACAACTTGCTCTACAAATCACCAACTTGAGCCTCAAAACTTTGTAATTGAAACTTTGGAGAATTGAGTATTGAGTTTCACTCCAAGACTGTCCACTTACTGTACAAGTGACTAACACAGTAGGCTGTAACAATGAATTCTCAAGATTAATCCACATCAGACCTACACTATGTAGCTTTCATTTGGAGAATTTGCTCTCAGATCTCAGAAGTGAAAGAGTCAATAAGGGTCATAAAGATCCTTTAAAAATGTTCCTACCTTTTGTGGAACAGGAGCTGCTGGGATGACCTCCGGTTCTGATAAATAGTTTATGATCAATTTAATGCATTAAAGTATCACAAAGTTTATTAATTATATTACAGCAGACCAAACTACATGTACATGTAGGACAAATTAAGTTCCAAAACAATTACAGGTCCAAATCTAGTTTTCTTTGCTGTTTTTAAAATATAATAACTGTATATTGATCTACACTGTATCATTGGGAGGGTAATAATTATTTTTCACCGATTGCGTGTTTAAAAATGCAAACACAATTATTTTTTATCAACTGCATACATAGAATATCCAATACCCAATAAAGGAAATTCCACTTAGTGTGGTTTGAAATGAGGGAAGAAGATAACTACACATTACGGCAACAATCCATAGATAAAACCTTATGAACTAGTTTGAAGTAAAGATAAACACAAGACATAGATACACTGTACAAAAAAAAAGAAAGAAAGAAAATGTAAAAACAGTGGGACCAATGTGTAGAAAAAAAATGGTCCCAATAATTCCAGGTAAAAATAAGTGTAGGCAGAGTTGGCTCTTCTGGAAGGAAAAAACTAAAGGATCCACAGAAAAACCCTTGGCAACAAAGATACATGCAGGGGCCAAAAAAACTCAATCAATGTGAGACCCTTGCTCCAAAAATCAGACCTGGATCAGACCTGGGTCATGTCAATGGAATGTTACAGCTCTTCTTACTACATTATCCAAGCCCTCTTCCAAAGACAAGTTCAGACTGTAAAAGGCTACTTCTGCATTACTGCATATCATAATATACCTGTAACACATACTGTTCATTCTTATGATCCTCTTTTTCTTTTCAAACTATAAAAGTGGACCTGATGTATCATGTTCCTATCTCTCACCTTTGTCATCCTGCTCTTTAATTTCTGTAATTTTTGGTTGGAAGTATGCATGGTAGGGGTCTCCGGGATTCAGGAAATTAAACTTTGGATTGTTTATTTCATTCTGTCTGATTCGCGATTCAAATTCACATCCTGCAACAAATAGATAACAGTGACACAATAATTACTTACACAATCCACTTTTCTCAAAGCAGTAAAATCATCAAATGTAGTGGTTTTAGAATGGTGAAAAGTGACTGGAGGATGTTCTCCATATTGCAGAACAAAATAACTCAGTGCATCAAAATTTAGCTAATATGTAATAAGCTAAAGGATACATGCATTTTAATTGGTTCTTATCTATGATAATTATGTTGCTGAACTACTGCATAGATGATGTCACAATCGACAAAATTTTACTTTTTTAAATAAAACAAATGGATTCCATGTTTCCATGTGCGTGTATCTCTTCAGCAATGGATCAATGATGACACCACAAGCAACTGTGGTAAGAACCACTTTCTTGTTCTGGCCACATTTCAAAATCATGAATGATCTACTACTAAACAGGTACATGCCAACACAGAATTGATCTGTTAAACAGAGAATTCTGCATGACCACCATAGAATTCTACCATCTACAATCCCTGATCACCACAAAGGATACCAGTTTCATTTTAGAATCATCTTTTCCCCTGAACACTGTTACTGAACAGACAGAGCTCTGTGCTGTAAAATATCTCTTTGTTGGGATGCATTTAAATCACACAGAGACAAATGCTGTTCCATTAAGTGCCAAAAATAATTTGGTATTACATTGTCTTTTACTTTACTTTGTTCTGTGACTACTCAAGAAACCTTGTTCTCCCTCCCAACTGATCTAGTCCAAAACTAAAACCAAATGCCAGCTGATCACCACATTTCCTTGAAGTAGAGCAGGTCAGTGTGGTGACTGTATGGTTCTTACTTAGAGTTCTTCTCTTCTCTTCTCTCCTTGAGATTCTTTCCTTTAGCGTCATATGACACCAAATCAAAAGTTGCTCTATTTAGGGAGTTTTTTTGTCAAACTTGTAATAACAAAGTTATTTATGGTCATCTAGCTAATCAAATACTTATGGACCAAACAAGACTCCACTCTTATCTGTCACACATTTACAACTACAGTATACACACGTGTATGATCCACACATGCAAGTATAGTAATTTGAATTCTCACGTCTACTGTTACCGTAGTGTCGATATACTGATCAATACTTGTTATTTTACATATGTGTTGCTACTCACCGTTCCTGGCAACAAAGCTCGCAGTCTTTTCAACGATATCTGAACCTTAAGTTAAGGTTTACGTGTATTTTATATAACTACTTTGAATAAAATGCTCTCATTACCGACCAGTTACGAAATAGCTTTGCTTCGTTCTGAAATATATTTACATGTAGTCATGCACGTCAACTTGAAGTTCTGCACCACACTATATAGCAGCATTGAAACTATCGTCTGTCACAGGATTTTTTCTGAAAGGACATAATTTTCATTTCGTTTGATCTTTCCAAAATGAAAGCAACGAGACAATATGATCAGTCTTCCTACAACGTGACGTCTAATTAGTGAAAGACGAAGTTGGAAATGCCTCACCGTATTCTTGCCACCAAGTGACCACAAAACGTTGTCTACACAAGGAAAGATACTTCTCACCTCCGGTGGAGGGTAAATAACTCCGATGGTCGGCATCCTGTGAGTAGAAGATTACTGCAACAACTCAAACCGCTATTCCTTCACGCGGCGGCCATCTTTATGCATGACAACGAGGTCACCAAATTCTACACATGCATGATGTCGAGGCTACGAATAGCTGTCTTTCTCCAGACTTCTTACGAGCGAATTTCCGCTATAAATATAAATAAGGAAAATTTAAAAAAATATGTGATCCGACGTTCGATTCAGAGAAAGAGGGAAAATTATCGGAAATAAGGGAGAAAGGTAGTCACTGTATTTTCATTCATACTAAATACATTCTTGTTAAATTCAATCAGAATACAGAGAGGTCCAGCTGAAAATGTAACAGTTTTGAATCAAGAAAAGGATTCAGTGACATTTAAGCGTTGAAAGCTCTATGTAAAAAAAGAGAAACAAAGTACTGTACCCTACCCGAGTTTTAATACAACATGAGGGTCAATTAACGCACTTGACACGGTTCTGTTATCCAAGGAAGCACAAACGAAAAATGCGTGGCTGCTTCAAAATAAATTCAATGTTTTCAGGAACCACAGTGTTCATTTCGACCGACCTCTCATCTGGCTAAAGTTATCGAAGGTTGAATTATAGGAATATTCTTTTCGAGAGCTGAAGATCCAAACTATGGAGAATTCCAGTCAATGGAGGTTATTAAATTAAATTTCAGCGCACGTGCTTGAAGAACTGTATCTGGCAACTTTACCGCGCTTTTAAGAAACGCAGGCATCAACATGGGCAGCTTATAACAAACAGTAGAGCCACTGATGAATCAAAATAAATACATCTTTACCGCCATGTCGGGAAAAAAATGCCTACAAACAAGTCGCAAGTGTGATATCACTCTCCGTTCTAATTGGATGAGTAGGTTGCTGGTAATTTTTTTTTTTTTTTTTTTTAAGATAAATCACAACGAGCTTTTCACTACATCAAAAGTATCCAACTCCGAGATATTTTAGACACTCGACTAAAAAATTCCTTATCTTCGGGCTTTATCAGATTATTTCGAGTGTACTTCAGACAAAGTTTTCTAACCATCACTTCCATTTTTATGTCTTCTAGTAAACACAATGTCGTAGAGATAATTTCGAATTAGCCACAAACGAAAAACATCACGCTAACTTAGACTTGCAAAATTTGCAACTCTGATGTTGGTAAATGCCTAGCATGTATCTACAGAATCGTGTACAAGTTGCATTTTACACTTGACGATATATTCGTTGTGCTTGATATACATCTGCTATCGGTATTGCGAAGTCAACGCCTTTGAATGAAAACCATCGAATACACAGCACGACTAATTTTGCATTCCTGCTTTTCACAAAGATTTCTTTAATTGGAGGCAAAAACGGCAGGTGTTCCCCAATCTGTATAACAGATACTTGTTCCTGTATAGAAAGTGGTAAAGTGAATTAACTTTCATTGTTCGTGCCCTAATCCTCCTTTGCCGTATGCTGCCTGTGTTTTGCAACATGTACTTGCTTCCACTCATAACAACAACAGAGATGGAGATTCATAGTATTATTTCCTGTGGAAACTGAAACTTCTTTGAACTACAAATGACGACGATTTCGTCGTAATTCGCCGTTATCTCGTGCCAAAGTCCGTGTTCATTCTCTTTTTGGTTACATGTTATAGAGTATCGCACCCTTATCAAATGAGTTTTATCTTAAGATCTTATCTTCTGATATACCTAACATGCACACTTGTCATTAAGGCTCAATAATCTAAATGCTAGAATTAATCAAATGCTTAGTTCTGTATATAGACATGATTTCTCCTCAAAAAGATTTGGAACTGAAATGAAATGCAATAAGACAACGCAAAGTTTCCAGACAAGTTTGTTTTGTAAGCCTCATCAATATTTCACTTGCTGTTTGTAATCAATACCTACACAATGTGAACGCCGCTGACTCGAAACAATCCCAGGTATCAAGAGCGGGACAAGAGTTAGCCAATGAAATAACAGGATACTACCTCGTCCTGTTTATACGGAATACAACAGGTGAAGTCGGTTCTTTCCACACATGCTACATTCACGTTCGCCGCAAGCTTTCTTATCCTGCTAATCTCACGCATTGGCCCACACGGGTAGATGCGCCAACTAGCACTTACTAACCTCACGCAAGGGAAAGATGACAGAATTTATGGTAAGTAAGCTTGTAGTTGACGTGATTTCACACTTTCTATCCGTATTCAGTGTTGACACACACTTCGCAGATACAGCTGTGTTTGGGAGGAGGTTTACACCACACAGAATGATAAATTTGCAAATTTTATTACCGAAATGTGAAATTTGTTATCAAACCCACACGAATATAACCTTTTTTTTTTATTTCAAGGCAAAATCAAGGACAGTAACTACAGACACAGTAATTGAATATGTCGATGAGCTTTGAGAAAATTAAATCACAGCAAGAAACTTATCTTTACTTTGAGCGAAACAGCTAAAATATTTATGCAGATGATATCTGGTTCAACTAATAAGGTTTGTGGGACGATTTCGTATCTCCTCCTTCCTTATCAAAATACTAAATTTACCGAAATATGTCGCAAAAAACTGGGAAAGTTTTACAAGTTCAAAATACTTCTATGAGATGCAATCGAACGACCAAAAGTTGGATAGTGTGACTTTTAGAAAATCAAGTTTTGAAATATAAAAATTAGCCTTTGTCTTTGTCGACAAGATAATAAAAACATCTATGAAATATCCTTACGGGCAAACATCAAGTGTTATCTGGAACGAGGAAGAAACATTTGCGATTTTGATTACAAAGTTGAGAACACAGCGATCGGAATTTTTCAATTGAATAACGGGAACCCACTAAGGGACCGGTCATTATTTATCGCCTGGGGGGGGGGGTCGGAGTATTTAGGGGGGGATCACATGGTTTTTTGAAGACTTTTAGGGGGGATCAGCCGTAATTGACAAGCATAATGGGGGGGATCAGACCAAAAAAAAAGGAATTTTAGGTCGCGCCAGGACCACGGGTGATTGCATTTGTAAATACTTTGGTAGGATTTGCCGCCTGGACTCCCCCAACCATATATTCAAGACCACGTTCAGTTGTATTTTGTATTATATAAACTCTATTCTAGCCCAGACACAAAACCCAAACCCTTTTACAGACCCTCCATTTTGTAAAAAAGAATCACTATCGTAGTCTAACATACACGTTTTTATTCAGGCACGATCTAAATTAGAAAGGTAATCAAGATTTTGAGAATGGAATACTTACAATTGCTCAAAATTGTTTCATAACGTTTCAGTTTGTTTTATAGAGAATCGTAATCTAAAATCATAAACTTTCATTATTTTAATACGCCGCCGAATGAAAAAAACAACTAAAAAAGTGTTTATTTTGGTGAGGCTGTATCTTGTTCCGCTTCCGTGTCAGAATCTTCGGCAGCCCTCTCCACTGGCTCTTGCACAGTCTCCTCGTCAGATTCATCTGAATCCTCGCCCGAACTTGACCCTTTTTCAGCACCATTACTGCTATTCTCTTCGTTCATTCTGGCCACTACCACTTTCAAATTGCGTGCCAGCTCTGTTTCAAACACGCCTCTTTCCAAAAGCCATAGCAGAGGATCCAGGTGGAGACGCTTGACAAATCTCGCAGTGAATCCTGCATTAATACTTGAGACACATTTGTAAGTATTCTTTTCGAGTGAATCGAAAACCTCTTTAGCTACCTCTTTTGAGGTAAGTTTTTCTAGGAGAAGTGCTGCTCGCTGATGCAACCTTTTCTCCTTGATTTTTTTCACTTTTCTCTTGTTTTCTTTTTTTCTTCGGGATTGGCCGTTGTTCCCCATGGGAGATGGGAACTTTCTCTTCAAGCTCATGAGGGTGGTCGTGAGCGCATTGGAGGCTTTCTGCAGCTCTTGGTGTATGGCCTTCACTCGCTCTTGAGCTTCCTGGAAATATTTGAGCTCATCACTTGCAAACGACCTTAAGGTACGCTCTTCTGTATAAAGGTTCTTTCGTAAATGAGAGCAAATCGGATGCTGAATTGAAGGCCTCATTGACAGTGGTCAAGGAGGACTCACACTTCGCGACATCACCACTGCCCTTACATCCATCCACGCCTGACATGAACTTCGTGATGTTTTGGCACACTCCCCAATTCTCGTTTCTAAGCAAGTTGTTTTCTTTATCGGAAAGGGCTTTTATTAAAGATCTGTACGAGGAACATTCTGACAGTATCAGAAACGATCAGGATACCATGAAGAGCTTCTGCTCAAAATATAATGTGGAAGAGAAGCACGTCATTGCATATGTTAATCATTTGAAGGATATTGAGATCCGAAAGGACATCAGAACAAGAGCAGCTCAGGAGCGAAGAAGGCAAGAGGCCGAACGAACGTACAAGGACTTTCAATGGGATAACCTCATCGAGGGTGGCAAAGTTCAAAAGTTGCGGGTAAGAGAACTAGACCTGTATCTCAACAAGCATGGTTTGACGACTGTGGGTCGGAAACTTGACAAAGTGAAGGCCATTCGATGTCACTATTACCGACAGAATAAAGAGACTGTGATAACAGAAGAACTGTCGAGTGATGAAGATGACGTGGAATTCGAGGATGAAGAATCCGAAAGTGGAGAGGCAGAGAGCGACGATGACTATGTTTTCGTGGATTTGGATGAACAGCCTGAGATTGGCACTTCCTCGACAATTCAGTTCGTATCTGACGAGCAAATATTTACCGTTGTGGTTCAAGGTCCATGAGACGTAAGTACCACTATTAAAATATCACTTGCATATTCAAAAAGTTATTTGGCGGTGGCTGGGAGAAAAGGGGGGGGGGGGGATCATGAAACTTTCCACTACCGATAAGGGGGGATCTCTAAAAAACCAGATACTCTACGGGGGGATCAGGTAAATGCTTCGATGTGACAACAAAAATACTCCGACCCCCCCCAGGCGATAAATAATGACCGGTCCCTAAGAGGTTGTTAGTCGGAGTTTTTAATTTTCTATGACATTCTTCGAGATTAACCAAAAATTCAACTTGACATTGAGTTTCATTCATACACGCTGGTTGAGAGAAGAATAGACCATTGTTAACACTTGCGGTGCTAAATTGTTGTACCCTCACGAAATCTTAGAAAGTGAAGAAAAATCAAACTTGGCTCGCATGAAGGGCGACCCCAAGGTTGCCTTCAATATTTCGATTAAGAAGTGTATGATTCGGAGCCTTTAAGTGATATTTTGAAAACTTTTGCGCTTTGTTTTCAAGTAACGGATGACTGAGTTCCAAAGCGACCTGCTTAAGTTATACACACGCCACACGCGACCTTTTTTAAGCGTAAGGAAAACTATTCAAAACAAGAAATCCCTGCGTGATATATCTGACGTTAGTTGTCTCTTTAACTGATGAATGAAAACTGCTCCTGTACGAGGCAATCTGTCAAATGAAAATGGTGATAAAAGTTTCGTGTTCTGTCTAATGTCTCTACACCCTTATTCTGTGACATATTTTTGAAGCTTTCTAAGCGTTTTTGCTTAAATTAGTGGCATGATTCTAATTGAAAAGGTCCTGCTGCGAGAAGTGCCGTGCTCGGCGTGTGAGCCAAGAAAAGTTGAGAAAAATTCATCATCTATCATCATTCATTAGAATATGCCTGTCTTCCTTGGAAGCCAAGACCCTTTTAATATTTTATGCTCTGAGCACACCAGTTGCTGGAAAAAAAAATCCATTTCATAGAGAAAATTAATTTCTATGTAAAATTAGCAATTTGGCCGTGTAAAAAAGTTTTGAAGCTTTTCTCGCAAAATAACCTTCAATTTGCCATCAACCATAAACTTTTGTTATCCTTGCGCGCAGCTTAATGGATTGTGATTAGCACGGATCAGGATTTATCAAACAGATCGCGTCGTCTGTAAGGCTTCTTAGCTTTCAAACTGCTAGCTAGTTTTAAAGAGATAAAATACTTGACGGCTCGTATTATCACTCGTTTTCATGGGAAGCTAATGAATTCTAGATTTTAAAATATCGAGGACTGATGAAATCAGTGGACACAAAGAGACATTTCCACTGCGAATTCTCATTCAAGAGATATCATTGACGTTCTTTGCCGAAGTCGTCTTTATCATTGAACCAATCTCCACTCTGTTCGCCGCTATATTTCTATCACTCAGAAAACCAGATCGAAATCAGCTGTCGGACGGAAAAAGTTCTAATTTTTTTTATCAGAGAGCTATGATGAATTTTAACTGACAAGAATCCCTCAAAAAAAAAAAAAACTTTCAAGAAAACTTTCGATTGAGTTTCAGAAGTAATACAGGACTACTTTTGCTTCACACTGTGTTTTGATTGGTCTAGAAAACTCGCACTACCTTCCTATCACATGAAACGGCGAAAAAATAAACCAACCATGACTTGTTTACCTGCCTTTTCCTGCTCTTCTAACGGTTCGCTTGGCCGATGTGATTACTTTGATTTTAACTTAATCGACGCTCAATTGTAAACTGTTCTAATATGGAACTTTAATTGCACTTTTTGAGCGCTGTTTCTTCACAAAAATCACGTGGCAGCAATTTTTACGTTTTATTTATACCTTATATTTCAGATTTGCTGAACTTCAGTGGGGTAATTACACCAAAGCCCCTCTTTGACTGTCTGGGAACGAGCCTTGAAATCTTCCGAAATCATTGAATCTGGGAAGACCGCAGATTTTGGAGAGCATTATTTATGAACAATCCACCTTCACTAAACTCCACCAAACCAGCCGTTCCACACGATGACTGAAATCAAGATCCTTGTAAGATATACCAAAATATCTCCTGATAAAGCCAACCCTAGGATTAACTGATCACATCATGACGTAAAGATAAAACAGACATCCGAGAAGGCAGTGCATGGAAATGACCCAAGAGTTGCCGCAATTTTAGTAGTAATGGAACGAATAGTTTATTAAAAAGTTATATACTTACACAGTATAACTGCCCAAGCAGCACTTTCATCAATAACCCACTACTAAGGAAGTTGTGATTCTGATTAACATTCTGATTTTTGCATAAGGCAATTTGTAACATCAACGGGTCTTTAGATAATTTCTCTGATATCATTTTTCCTAAGAAAAATCACGGCTTTATTCAAGGAGATGAGTCACTGTTACTACTACCTTTTTTAGTTTACACGGACTATTGTATCAAATCAGATAGTATTCAGCAACAATTCAGTTCACTCTTTTTCATGCCTTTGACTAATTCACAGCACTCTCTTCAGCTTATTACTAATTCACACGTTTCAAACGCAATGATTTAAACAGATCAAATCGATCCGCAAAATGTAATATTATGATATCAATCATTAGCTAACCATTGTTTTAATTGGACCAATCATACTAACTCACATACTTATTGACTCACTCTTAAATTTAGAAACTAACTAATTGACTAACTGCACAACTAACATACTGATATATACTAATACATACTAATGTACTAACGACTAATAATACAACGAAGCAGCATCTTTCTCTGTTTTCCTATATATTATCCTAGGTAAATCTAACCGGCTTGCTAACTTTCTTACCTAACTAACACACTGGCTCACTAAGATCCGCAGTATAACTTTATCTAACATACCGATAGCTTGAATGGTGCCTGGGAAATATGTTTTGTTCTGTGCGTGTCCCTTCTTTATCAATTATTCTCTTATTAACAGTTTACCAATTGACAAAATAACCAACTAATTTAGGTATTAACTAATTAACTTACAAATTTACTAACTTATTATCCAACCAACTAATCAACTTACCAACTTACTAACAGGATAACCAACTAACTGATTTACTAAGTGTCTGAGTAATAACCCAACTGACTAACAAACTAATTAACCAATTAACTGCCAAGCTAATTAACGGGCCAACTACCTGGTTGAGCAACTAACCTACTGACCAACTGACTATTTAACTACTCGACTTAATAATTTGTTATATTTTTATGATAAAGACACCCGCCAATATCTTTGAACGTAACATAACGAACTAAGTTAACCCTCTCGCCCTTTTTCTCCATGAGTATGATTCGTTACCTGTCTCACCTATTACGATGGTTAGTCAATGTAATTAGTCTAAGAATAAACATTACAACAAGGTAACTATCTGACCATAACAAACTGACATTAACCTGCTCACAAACTTATTTCTAATACGCTGAAAGGCATTGCCGATATTCCCAATCTAATTTCCACTCTAACTTCCTCTATACTAGTCTCTTTAGATTACTCCGCTTTCTACTCTCTATCCTCCACTAATTTCTCTCCTAAATAATTTCTTTGTCTAACCCAACTTTGCTAATATCTAGTTTTCTCCTTCTCGATAAAAATTTTCTTTCCTTCTCTACCACAGTTTTCTCTTTGATCAATACTTTTTGAAAGTAGTTTCCAATAATATTAATCTCAGTGATCTAAGTAACCAAGGGCAAACTTCTTTATTACTGTTCCTTATGGACGACTAAGATCCACAACAATTTCTGATGTCTCTATTGAAGCCTTAATTGAACCAAAGTGTTCGTTGATCAAGTATCAAGTATCATTAAATAGGTGGATTTCAGAAACCTCTATCATAGTTTATTCAACTCTGAAGTGGAAAGTTAGAAGCTCAGAGTCCTTTTTTTCAATTTTTTTTTTTTTGGTACAGTGTACTTTCAAAAAATTGAAATAAAAATTGTGAATTCTACTTTGAGAAAAGGTCAAAATAAATCCCTAAGACGCAGCGTCTTTACTCTTAATAGACTTGTTACTATATAATAAAACCTAGTATAAAGGTTTATTAAATGGTTCGCCGTATTCTATATATGATTTATTTATCTCTTTATTGCCCTGATTTACAAACAGTATACTGCTGTCAAATAGTTAATTACAGTCAAATGATTAATCAACGAATTTCTTCCTCAGAACTTTAAAACGACTGTAGCGGCACTTTATTCTGAATATCAAGCAACGAAAAAAGCAAATCGTGCTTGATTACCTCGATAATCAAGTTTAAAAATTAGAACGAGGAGAAAGACATTCCCAAGGAGAAAAAACTATTTACAATCGTCAAGGTTTACTGTTTGTTTTGGGTTTCAAAATACTACCAAACCTTACCAAACCTTACCAAACCTTACCAAACCTTACCAAACCTTACCAAACCTTACCAAACCTTACCAAACCTTACCAAACCTTACCAAACCTTACCAAACCTTACCAAACCTTATCAAACCTTATCAAACCTTATCAAACCTTACCAAACCTTACCAAACCTTACCAAACCTTACCAAACCTTACCAAATTGACATAGGGCAAATTACTGGGCTTAAACGTTAGATACCTTCCATACAAACCGCAGATTGGACTTAAATATATCACTAATCAGGACTTCTCGTCAACCTTTCTACAAATTGGTGATGATAAGGGAAAGTTGCGCTCCATCTCCGCAAAGAAATACCAAATACTGCCAAATACTGATTGAAAATCAGAATTCTTTTCTTCGCTGACCCAAGATAACACAGAAACATATTTACAGTTTCAATTTGGTGGACTAACCTATCGTAAATGTTCTTAGCTACTAATTAATGTTAACTTGGAAACATCATGCCTCATTCAGCAACTTTTAAATAATATGAGTTACACCCATCCTACGCCACGCTTTCTAGGAAATAATCCATTAATTTTCCATTTCTGTCATGGATCCTTATTCTGCGTGTTTTCTTGAGTTCAGCTACAGTTTGTTGCTAAATCCATCACAGATTACTCAGTTTTGAAACTTATCAAAATTCCCAGACCCAGTAACACATGAGCCATGATCTTACTGTGATGTGATTTACTCACAACATCCTAGAAATAAAATACGGAAAGTAAGCCATGGAATTCCTTTCTTCGATCTCATCTCACTAAACTTTCATCAGAGCAGGTAATCTTTACTTCTCGGCTAAATGATGTTTCTCAGTTTAGAGGTGGAGTCTGCATCAGAATACTCAGGACAAATTATTAAGTATTTATAAAAATTGAAGAGGGGAATCCCCAAAAGCTTAAATTTTTCCACACTGTTTGTGTTATCCAAGCTTACTCTATTCAATAATTTCCCGCGTATTTACAGGCAGATTGTCTATCTAAAGTAGCTTACGGGTTAATGGAATATCAAAGCCAATTACGCTTTTATTTAGTCCATATCAGAATAGTGCCAAATAAAATGTTCGCAGTGCTTCATCTCAACCATGTAAACGCATTTGTAAAAGCTCACGCAACAGGCGACATGAACGAAAAATGACGCAATAAATCGCTAAGACAAAACGATTTCGCAGTATCTAAAAATTGTTTCCTCAGACTTCTTCGTGATGTGGAAAGAGATAACGGTGCTGCGTAAACGGTATTGTAACGCTGTTTCCAAAATGTACCCTCCTTTTTTCCTTTTGATTGACTGTCGATGACTCTCTAGTATCGATTTCATCAGCAATGGCATTTTCGATACGTCTGCAAACCTTATCTACCTTTAAGCGCAGTATGGGCAGCTGAAGGGTATTAATGGTCTTCAGCTGCTGACTGATTTCATCAACGAAAGCCTTGCTTTTGAGACACTTGCTAATTTTATCAAATAATATCGCGCGACTCCCTCTTTCGGTTGTCTCTCCTTCTCTGATTAGTTCTGCTTTCCTCCCGTTATCTTTATTCTCTAATAAAACGTTAGTTCCATCAGCCTTTCCAACAGTTATGTTCACAGGCTGCCCATCAGTCACCAACTGTTCAGGTTCCTTATCCATCTCCGCATTCTTAGCTTCAGCGAGGGCCTCGTTTAAGGTGGAAACAAAAAAGTTTATTAAAACTATGGTAATGCTAAAAAGAAGCGAAACTACAAAAACGTGTCCGAAAATTGGGACGCCTTCAGCCAGTTCCTTAATGGGCCGAGCCTTGACTTTGCCAAGAGTTATCTCTAGCTGGAAAGCGAAGGCCCGCCAAAAGCTCGAGTATCTGCCAATGGATGGACCGAAAACTAAAACTCCCATGTGTAAAAATGCAAGAAATATGATCGATAAGACTAGACAGAACGAGGGAAGGTCGTGCATCCAGATCCGAAGAGCACATGAGAACAACCGCGTGTAGAAATTAAAATAGGTAAGTTGTAGTAGCTTCAACGTTGTCAGGAAAGTGAGAATGGCGATGAGACTGTTTTCAACTTCTGCGCATAGGAGAGGTGTTTCAAAGTTTGTACGCGCAAATATGTTTTCATTCAGCCTAAGCACACTCATAGTCATGAGATAAGACTTCATGAAGCTTGATACAACGAGTAGAATGGATGTCGCGAAATGACCAAGATCAAGCAAGCACCAAAAAGAGCAAAAGTATCGCCACCTCCTTCTAACTATCTGAACTATTGTTTCACCGATCATGAAGAGAACCATGGCTGTAAAGAACACGAAGCACATCCCTTGAAAAATCTGTAGGACGGATTCTGTGTTGTATAACGAGATGGTATCGATGCTTCTTTTAACCGTTGCCTGGCCTGTCGGGAGAAATTCGACAAAGAAAGACGAGACAGCCAAAATGTTGGTCCTCGAATTTAAAAGCGAAAACTCTAAGACGATGGCTCTTGTTTGACGATCGATCCAACTTTCTGATTGCAGTAGATTTGTTATCGCACGGGCAGTTTCTTCTTCGTAGCCCAGCTCTGCTAAATACCCACCGCCACCATACCAGGCATGGCGGCCCCATTTTGAAGAAGATCCAAGTTCCTTTCCTGTTTTGTACATCCATGGAATTGGACACTGATTAAACTGGAGCGGCGAAGTTCCGGCCTTGTTAGGATAAAAAGGTTCTCTGTATTCATTTTTGCTAGAGTAGGACTCCAGGCAGGTGTGTTGCCACCAGTTTGGGCATGGAACTAAGAAGAAAATTAGAACTCAGCGTTACTATTTGTCCATGTACTCAGTAATGACAAAAAGTCTAAGTAGGTATACCTTTTTTCACTCTCAGTTGACGTATTCTCACTATTCCAATCACGGTCGATGCCAGCTCACTACTTTCTTGACTTTTTGAGTAAAGATATGTGATGAACGACTCATTTATCCAGTTCCAGAATGAAGTTTCATCTTTCACCTACAAAAATGAGTACAGAAGAATGATGCAGACGAGTTCTCCAACTCAAAATAGAAGATATCATTTTCTCATGAGTAATAATTACTTTAGGTTCATGTACATGCAATGATACCGGAAGTCTTTGATGGTTATCGTTTCATAGGAGGGGAGTGCATTCCAATACTATGTCATACTAAAATTATTGCTTAACATATTAATTTCTTCTAAACTGATTAAGGTATCTTTCATCCCTGCCAACAGAGTCTTTACTGATCTTCCTACTTAACAGCCAATAACAAGGATAAACGATGCCGAGCGTTATATCTAATTGCAGTAGATAGTTTGCCGGTAGCTGTTGGTTATAAATTTCTTAAGGGATGCATGAATTGTTGTTATTTTCAATCAACTCATTTCCTTACTTCCTCAAAACTTTCCGTGTGGTCCGCCAAAGATTTGAAGAGCAGATATCTTGAAAAGTCCCTGTTTCCGTACGTAAGGACACCAACAACTACGAGAAAGAAAATGTAAAAGAGAGTCTGTCTTTTCATCAAGCGACGTCTAGCCATTGCCACACTCTTTCTCCTCGATGCCGACAATTCACCTGACTTTGTGGATGCTGAGCTTCGATTATGATCTGCAGTTTTCCCAGAGGACTGTTGACTGCAAGATACCTTTCTAACTCTACACTTTGAAAACATTGACGCCAGCCCAGCGAGCAGAAAGCATTTAAGGGGCTGCAATATAAAGATATCTTGAAAAAAGGAGACAGAAACTGACGAAATCCACTCTTGGCCTTTTTCGCTTCCCCATATGAGACTGTAGGAAACAGTCAAACCCGCCGACAAGGCAGTCACTAGGAAAAGTAAGCCCCACGTCAAGTAAAGCAAGCATCGCCAAAATCGATTGTGAGGACTTGCTGAAGCCATCCTAAACAATGTTATGATTATGTGAATCGGCAGGGTGAGAAGGATACTCTGAATGCTCGTGATAGCTTGTCGCGCTGAGAATCGAAGGGGTCCTAGGTTAATTGTTTGAGAAGGCTGGTTACCCCAGGAATAGAACATAGCATTGGCAGCCATTGTACAGAAGAGCAAACAGAGGCATGATGATATCCTCTGAACTCTAGAGAAGCAACTCCCAGGGGTCTTGGTTATGATCGACATCCAGAGATGCCCATCGGAGAACATTTCACGCAAGTCTCTATCTGTTATGCTGGCCTGAGCGTTGGAAGGACTCCGGATACATTCATTTGATAGAGATTCATCCTCCAAGCTTAACCAAGTGTCAAATGAGAAATTCCAACTTTTTTCGGTCCCCGTATGAACAATCTTAATGTAATCCAAAAACCAAGAGGGATTCTTACCAGAGTTATCATGGCTGACGTGAAGTTTGTAGATTTCACCAAGGTCTTCGTCTAAAATGGCAGCGAACCTGTGCTCAGTTCCTCTTGCAAACTTCGGCTGGAACCCGGCATCGAAGTCTTGTTGGATGGTGAGGGTAGTGCTCCTGCCTTCGACTCCAAAGAGTATGAAGGACACGCTAGCGGTTGTACCGGATCCTAACCAGACACCAGTCCTAACGATCAACTCGTAACGACAATTAGCTGACTCCGATGCTCGGTAGAACACTGGGGGCTCTGAATCTTGCACCTTAAAATAGAAGTTTAAAGTAAATTTAGTTGTCGTAGTGATTCTCGGGATTTGGGGTGTGGTGATTTTTCTTAGCGCTGGGCCATCCGTTACCATGTAGGAAAACAATCCTTATCTCAGAGAGGTTGTCACGAAAAATCAAACATTCACCGGCAACAGTCAAAAACTCGAATTGGCTTTTATTCTAGTATTAGGTAAACCTATAGGTAAAACAAAGCAACACATATGTAGATTGTTGAAAAATTCTTTTATTTTAGAAAAAATTGATGAAACTCAATTCACGCACAATTAGCTTCATTCGAAGGTCGAATTTAGCCCATTTTTTGGAAGAGCGAAATTTCCATGAATCTAAAGCCCTCGTATGCATGGCAGCACAACAAACCCAGAAAAGTAACTCTACAAACTGTAAGTTTATCATTTCAACTTCTCATATTTCAAATATAAAACGTTTATTTCACTTAGCGGCATATCAAAGTAATTTTTGAAGCTACCCTACTTTTCACAAGACACCTAAGTAAATCGGTAGAAAACTCTGTATTTTATTTGAAATTTAAATAGTGATTCCGCCTTTTCGTGGAAACATTGGGGAGGCAAACGTCTGTGGAATAAGTAAGTTTTTCACTGCTTTTACAAGTAGGAACGAGGCCTCCAAAAATGGGCTAAATTCGACCTTCAAATGAAGCTAATTATGCGTGAATTGAGTTTTATCAATTCTCTCTCGAAAAAAAGAATTTTTCAACAAACTACATATGTCTTGGTTTGTTTTACCTACAGAACTACGTAATACTAGAATATGAGCCAATTCGATTTTATTTACTGTTGCCGGTGATTAGTGAATTTGTCTGATTTTTAGTGACATCTCTTAAGAGCAATTGCTTAAAAAATAAAAAGTAGCATGCTTCAAACTTGTTTTGGCGACGTATGTCTCACTAGATCGTGTTTAGAGAAACAGATAATTTCCCAATAAATCCTAAAGAGAATAATCGTAAAAATAGCTGCATAAAGCAACATCTTGCCAAGTTCTTTAATTGTCAAAATCGTCATTTCAATTAACCTTGGCTTTATCTTTTCGGTCTTCCCTTCTTGCGAAAACGACCGCAACCAGGTGGAGAAGAAAAGTTGAAAACAGGATCACAAGAACGAGGAACTTTCCGCTGTCATCTGGTGAACGAAGCGCTCGTAAAACTTTGAAAAAACTGACGTGATTTGGATGCACCAGGTAGGCTCCGCCAAACGACGTCAAGTGGTTGCAGGCACATTTCAAACCTGAATTGCCGATGACCTCCGCAACCTTTGAACGAAAGCTATAGTCAGTGTGGTTGTAAAGGAAAATTTTACGACAGATGTGTTCCTTTCTGAATCAAAAATGCAAATACAAAGACAGTGAATTACACCAAAGTAAACTTTCTCCACGCTGTGTTGTTTGGTAATGAGACCTCTCGCGAATCGCTAGCCAGTAGTGTGGCTACGTATGAAATAAAACTTGGTTCGAGGCGCCACAAAGAAGACGGAGGGTAAGCATTGCTTTGATTTCATCATTTCATGTTCACAGTGACAGTTACCATCGCTGCAAAAACTTGTTCAAGCAATGTTGTTACTTGCATAGCTTCACTTTTCCAAACATTACTTACTGACGTGAAAAAAACAAAAGAAAGCAAAAAAGATACCCTTCTACACCCTTTCCTAGATTAAAATATCATCAAATATGGTTTTTTACAAATAACATCGATAAAGGGAAATGAGCAAGTAAGAGTAGGAAATATCATTATAGATTGAAAATAAAGGTACATTTAGCTTTGTTTTTCAACGTGATCGCAGGTAGGTCGACAGTAATAGAATCTATAGAGCGATAAACGCATTTATTATCAATCATTTTTCAAAGCGATTTATTGCTAATTCTTATTTCCTCACCCTGCATCCTGTAGTTTTCCAAGCAGATGTTTCTGTTTCCCAGAAAAGGCAAGCTGACTCACTCACTTGGACACGGATATATTTTACTTCATTCACTGCAGGTGGTTTTTTTATTGTGATACAGGTAGCCTTGCCTCGTTCCAGTCTGGACGACTGAGTCATTTTCCTCGTCTTTCTCTCTTTGACAATAAAAATAGCATCAACGCAGTACCTTCCGGGATTGATCGCCATAAACGATACAGCAACATTACCGTGGCAGTGTATTCGGCCTCTTTTGATCCACTTGTCCCTAACGTTTTCACATTCTGAATAATTCTGAGTTGTGGCTGAAACCAATTTCACTTTTGAGATGACCAAGTCGCTGCTTTGAGGCAAAAAGGAGACATTAACGAAGGACTGCCCATGCTGAATGGAGATGTTGTGATTTATTATCATTTTACGGTGATAGGTGGACCCTTTTGATATATTGTGAGTAGCTTTCTCGTCAAGGGGTAATATGACGGTGATTTCACGTGAGGGATCAGTCATGTTTATAATGTCTCCTTTATCGTCTCTCACTTCTAATCCTGCAACATGTGACGTCACCCTCTCACTAGTTTGGTCCCAGGTGAAAGGGTTAAATGGAGTAGTCCACATCTACAAGAGAAAGGCGCAAAAGATAAATGAATGAGCTCCACAAAGCCTCCTTCTCTATTAATACTGCCATAGGATGAGGCTTCAAGCTTCCTAAGTCTTCTCACTCTCCCGAAGAAAAAAAGTAGATTGAAAGTTAAGGGGCAAGGTGATAATGGAGTGATAATCCATATGGTTATACCGTGGTTTTGTTTTGTGCCTATTAACTTGGATACTGTTCTTTGTCGCCTAAACGCTTAAGTGCACAACTTATCTTGCTAGAGCCGGGTAAATAATGATAAATCAATATAATTAGCATTAGATGAGCAAATTCTGGGTTTCAGTTCTTCAAATCTTTGGCTTTGCGGGTTCGCACGACTTTGGAAATGAAGTCAGTTACTGGGTTTTATTCCTTGTCCCTTCTTAACGTAACAAATCCAACGTATAAAAGTGACCTTATCTCCTACCTCCAGGAACGAGATGATTTTTCCATTTGGTTTTAGATCAGGTATTATGAATCTGCTTCGATCTGCAACAATTGTGAAGTTATTTACTTCACCTCCACGAAGAGACATAACTGTTATGCTCAAATATTTTGACTGTATTGTATAATTTCCCGGCGTGGCATTTGTTAATGACAGGCGTAGTACTCGAATAATCTGATCCTTCAGGGAGAGAAGGGTCTTTGTGGCGTTTAAATTCTGAGGATGTAAGAGAAATCGTAACTAATTCTTAACCATAATACCATATGAGGTATCAAAACCTCACAGCGTTGAAATTTATGTTTGTTAGAAATAAGCGACTGATAAACTTGACTAGCATGCCGTGTCGATGAGTTGTATTGTTCATTACAGAAAACTGTCGGCACTCTTACTGTCTTGAAATCTCTAAAAACCTAGGCATCTAAAATTTGTTTACTCACTTAATCATGTGTTTATACCATTTTTTAAAGGAACTTAATATCAAACAAACCTTGTTCGATTCCGTTCTGTTTGAAAAATGTGACTTTTTTAATCCAATTTTAAGTGCTTTTCCAAGGTTGAAGAGAATGTTCTCTACTAAAGCTGCGAAGCTTGAATTGAGCCTTGATTCAGATCTTCTGATATCATCACTGACATTCTCCACAATGTTATTCAAAATATTTGTAGTTCTTAACTGAAAAAGAAATGTGAGAAATACACTGGAAAGTTTTTAAGCACTTACCCTGGATTTTACCGACGAAGACATAACTTGCACTTATGGTGGGATATAATTCTTCTAGTCAGGCTAAATAAATATTTTGAATATCACACTTAGCTCTGAGCTCATTGCTCCAGATCAAACACGGAAAAATCATCAGGTGGCTTTTGATAACACACATACATACGGATGTTGATTGACCACTCCCCATGGGGGCTTTTCAGGGCTAATTCCCACCCAGCAACCACCCCAGGGGAGGACATCCACCAGACAGTAATCTCGTGCATGGGAAATTAAGAGGCTATCCACCTAAGAACGGATAAGGCAAATTTCGGACCTTCACCGATTTCCCTGATTTTTACTGTGAAAGTCGATACTTCTATCCCATGAACAAATATTGCGTTTATTTTGAATCAGTCTGGTTTTTTCACTTTTTACGAGATATTTTTCAAGGTGACCTCAAAGGCACCCATTGTCCCCCCGGACCTCCATAATTTAGATACAAAAGTCGATCGCTGCTGTGGCCGTATTTTCAACTTTAACGAGCTTTCTATTTTATTTGTCTAAGATCAACCCTCTGCCACTACGTTAACGGTCAAATGATTACACTGTAGATATTTTTCACTGAGTTACAAATTTTTCTAAATACTTACCTCGAGCACTGAAATTTGTGATGCGTGAGGTACATGTGGTTGAAAGCTATTTTCTCTTATGTGGGACCTGATCTAGAGTCAAATCTATTACAGCCTATTACAGCCTATAAGCACTTACACCTAATAAGTAAATTATGGAATAAAAATTTTGGGCACTCTTCATGGCGCGCCGCACAGAGCTTTGCAAATTTCACAAATATTCGCCATTTTGATCGAAATCTAAGATAACGCGATCCGACTAACAGGTAAATTTGGGATCTGAGAGCTTGTTACAAATCATAAAATAAAACTGAAGAGCGGATTTTTATACTGAAAAATACATATCATGCGACTTTTTCGCCGTTAAGTTGAAAACATTGCTGTTCTAAAGAGGAAAGACCTGTGTTTATAGATACTAAATTATGCAAATTAGCGTCATTTAAAATTGTGTCCATAAATTTTTTTTCTACAATGTTCTTAAACACAAAGAGCTGTCTCTTTTAACTGAAGAGCATATTATTCCACACTTCTAAGGCAAGGTATTTCTTTAGTTTATGGCCATTGTCATCTCCCACGAAGCGCTGATTAAGTAAAACAGCTGTGTTTGTGTTTGTTTTATCATCAACCACTGAGAAGTTGACATCGAAGATCTTACCAGTAATATTTCCTTAACTTCTCTTCAGTAGCAAGAGATGTTTTTTTTTCCGGCAAGACCAAGAGAGCTCGTTTTCCTGACAGCCTCTTATATCCTATGCCAGATTATTTTTCCCTTCTTCGAAAATTTGTTTACTTCGCTGTAATTCAATTAAAATCCGTTGAGATCTACACTAGTTGTCAAGTAACATTAACGAACTTAGCTGCGGAAGCATTCATGCTGTAGTGTTTGTTTATCGGAAAGATGTCTGCCGAACCCTTAAATTGTTCTCTTTACGAAATAGCACAGACTCCTTCTGGGGCTAGTAGGGAAGAAACGAAGCACGTTTTGCTCTCCGACTGCAATGCAGATATATCCGCCCGTTTAGTTAGCTGCCACTTATCCAAGTGCAGCGCTATTACGGAAGCCGAGCTGATCATGGCAAGAACGGGAATACAACATTTGTCGAGGAGTCAACTCGCGGGTATGACAATCTGCCCGAGGCACCGACACTCACTAGGAAGATTCTGGAGGGGTCCAAGATCCTGCCAATACCCTGCCCACACCGGAAAAACTACAAGTGTGTCGGGCAGCCACGTTGTAATCTTCCAAATGGCCGACCAAGTTAAAATTATAATTGGCGTAATCGCTGCTGTTGGATCACGTAAGTACCATAAGCCTTAACTTGCGGTTCGCTAGTTCTATTTTCCAGCCCTGCACTCCTACAAGTCTACCCTTACTATACACTACTCCTAAAAGTTTCTGTTATTGTTGCTCACATTTCAACGTTCCCGTAGCTCATACTAAACTGCCGAATAAATTTCTTCCTTTTTCTAAATATTTTTCGTGCTCTTTCTTTTTTTTTTTTTTTTGTTATTTGTTTTTTGTTTTATTTTTGTTTTGTTTTTTTATTTGTTTTAATTTTTTTTTTTTTTTTATACTGGCCTGCGTAGCTGGCAACTTAGTGAGCGGCAATATTCTGGAGCGGTGGATGGGGTGTGTAAATTTCCTCCCATTCCCCTCGCGTCGACGCACCTTACCGCTCAAGAATACTCTTCCTTTAAACACATACACAAGGAAGTCAGCTTGTCAGGCCTGTAATAATATACATTACGATCGCGAGTTATTAATTGTTTGCACTAATCTATAGCTGTCTGCACCACTTGCCGGAAGAAGCATGCTGAACGATTGTTGAGTTTAAGATGGCGGGGTTCTGCCGAAGGTTCACAAGACCAAGAGGGAGCAGTTTCTGAAAGGTCTGTTGGATCTATTTATTGTCCCTGAGATTCCGTACTTTTCTCACTATGTATTTAGCTTGCGCATGCCACATCAGTCAGGCAAGGAAATCAGAAAAATAATGTGTTAGTAGCTGTGGAATAAACTTAATATGAAAACAAAACTCCTGGATAAAAGATGAAGCCCTTCTTTTTTTCGCAAATTAACCCTTATATATGTCTTTCCGTTTTACTGAATCTTTCAATAAAAAGAGGCATTATAGCTGATAAAGTATGTCCAGAAATGCCCGTTTACCTGTCCCGTTGTTAGTGAGACTGTCTTATCTCTCAGACCAGCCAGATCGGATGCGAAAGCTGCTATACAAGCACATTCAGCCAAAATGGAAACCACTCCATTCCTTCATTTTCTCACTCCAAAGCGTTGCTCTATTTCCGGCTGGGGTCCAGGGAGTGCTCAAGCAACCTCTCTTCAGAGCACCGACACAGAGATTCTCAGCACTTACAACGCAGCGATGGACAAAATTGCCAGCAATATTACTTGCACGCGACTACCACTAACTTCACAACAGGACTCATGGGATGAAAGCACTGCAGCACAACGACAATACTGTATCCACAAAGCAGCTGAAGGCTGCATGCTGGTATGAGATGTGATAGCCCCAAACGACGGCAAGCGGCTTTTTCATGCCTTGGTATCTCCAGGTGAAGAAAAGAATGATAAAGTAGTAGCCGATGACCTGCTGAAAGCTTTGATGACCGCTTACAGGAATGCTGAAGCCAAAAGCACCAAAACGCAAATTCTAAGCCTTTATGCCTATAAGTATTCGATTAGCACGTTAAAGAAACTTCACTCACCATACGATAAGTTGTCAACTCGTCAGATACAAAGAGCGCGGTGTCATGCAATAACAATAGGTCCTGGAAGAGTGCCCGAGAAGAAAAAACATCATCGTGTGTGCATTGATATGAGTAAAGTGGACCATTTTATCGAAGTTCATTAATCGTCCATATTTTTACCAGGACGTGTCTTACGGAACTAGGTCGCTGCAGTTAGGCAGTGGTGACACCAGTGAGATGCCGAACGTCGTGCGTACAGTGACGCGCTCTACAATGATTAGAGAGTACATGCAATTCTGTCAGGAGGAGACGCTTGAACCTCTAGGTCGCTCCACTTTATTCAAGATTCTTGAAGTCAGAGAAGCCTCACAGAGAAAGTTCCATAAAATTGAAATGATAGCCGACGACTTAGAGAAAGGGGGAATGAAAAGGCAATGGGGCGCTGAAGTCAAAGAAAGGCTGAAGAAAACAAAACGCTACTTGAAGACTGATTTTCGCGTTCATTGTAATCCAGAGGAGGCTGTATGTCCTGATCATTGCCGTAAGCTCGCTCTTAGTGATGAACAAGATCTCGACTTCCAGGAAAATTGTTCCCACCAACACACAGAAAACTGTAAGGAGTGTCAAAATCTGCGAAATGTCCTTGATGAAGTCGAAGACAAAATTCGAGGACCGTCTTGGAGACCTTACAGCAGCGAGCAACGAGATGATCTCCTCTATGACTTCAAGCTGGCAAAAACCGATGTTTTGCAGTGGAAGGCTCACATTGTTCGCTCCATAAACCAGGAAGCAGCAAAGCAAGATCAGCTGAAGATGATAAGCACCAGTCAAGACTGTGCATTAGTCATAATGGACTGGGCAATGAAATTTATCCAGCTTAGATTTCGTGAGAAGCAGTCCGACTGGTTCGGCAAGAGAGGAATGAGTTGGCACATCCCGACAGTGATCACAAGTGATCCAAACCACAAAGGAAAACTAGAACTGCAGTCCTATGCCCATCTGTTTGACACATGTCAGCAGGACTGGTTCGCCGTGTGTTCCATCATAGAGAGTACACTAAAAGAAATTAAAACCAAGAGGCCCCACATCACTCAAGTTTACCTAAGGTCCGATGAAGCTGGCTGTTATCATAATAATTATCTCATTGCCGCAGCAAGAGGCATCGGTCAGCGGCAGGTATTGAAGTCTTTCGGTATGACTTTTCAGAGCCACAGTATGGCAAGGATGTGTGTGATGGTATCCTGTACCCAATGCAAACATGCATCCGACGTTTCTGCAACGAAGGACACGACATTCTAACAGCGGGAGACATGAGAAAGGCGCTCTCTGAGAGACCAGTGAAAGGTACATCCGCGTGCGTATGCGAAGTTGAGGAGTTTAAGAGAACCTTAGAAGTGAACAGGATAGATGATTTTAGCAAGCTACACGACATCCAGTTTGGGGAAAAAAGTATACGTGCGTGGGGGTCGTACGGAATAGGACGTGGCAAGGAGATTTCTTACGACCAGCTAGTTTCAAATGACCAAGAGGACACCGCTCTCGTTGTAAGTAAGGAGTTCTTCCCTTTTCACAATGCACGTGTGTATGAATACACAGTTCCTGGAACAGAGGGTTCAAATGAAGACGATGATTTGGACGATTCAAAGATGGACATGTTTGAATGTTCGGAGCCTGGATGCGTGAAGAGTTTCCAAACGTTTTCAGAGCTTGAGTTACATTTGAACGTAGGGGACTATTGTGTGAAGGACGAAAGGCTGTCAGAAACAGTATATGATAAAATCCGTAGAGATTGGGCAGAGAGGATTACTACATCAGTCAGCATCACTGACGAACCACAGTGCGAAACTAGTACCCACCAGGTTGTACGTGATTCAATGCCCCCAGTAAACACTGTCAGTATGGGCTGGGCCCTACTCAAGCCACGAGCAAGATCCACTAGATTCAGTGGCAAAGTTAGGAATTATCTAACAGCAAAGTTTGATCTAGGCGAACAATCAGGGCTAAAAGCTGACCCTCAGCAAGTTTCAAATTATATGCGAAAGGCTAGAGACGAGCAGAACAATAGGTTGTTTGACCGAGACGAGTGGCTTACCAAGAGCCAGGTGCAGGGGTTTTTCTCTCGCCTTACAGCAAACAGAAAAAGGCAACGAACACCCTCAGAAATCGAGAAAAATCCGAAGGAACTGTCCCTAGAGGAAGAAGAAGCTGAACGACAACGGCTGATGGAACACATCCTTAATGAACTAAAGCCGCAGCACCCTTTGTCCTACGATGCCTTTAATCTGTGCGAGTGCGCAAAGGAGAATAAGCTTAGTCTTTTTAATGTAGCAATGCTCAAAGAAATCTTGTCGTTTTATGAAGTACCATTTAAATCAAGAGACAGGAAAAAAGACCTTATTGAGCAACTGATGTCATTTATACAGGAATGCCAATGCTTTAATTAAACTATATCAGAAGCTGCATAGCCCAGGAAAACAAATGATAGTGCCTGTGGAGTGAGTTTGTTTCAGAACAATAGGCACAGCCTCAAAGTAACCCGATAAACAGTTGTACTCAGCGAATTAACGTACTCACTTCTGAGAGAATTCGCAAAAATCTCTCAAAATTTGTCGTTATTAAGTTTGTGGCGATGTTTTTAACTCGCAAAAAATTAAAAGAGAAAAAAAAAAGGAAAAAATACCACCCTGACCGTGGGAGATGTTAGCGGCATTTACGCGTAAATATAGGTTTGTGACTTTCTTAATTTCGAGAAATTAATATGTGAATTTTGCAGGAGTTTATTAAAATGCCAGTTTGAATCATTTGTATTATTTTTCATTTTCTCCCGGTAGGATTCTCCTACTCTCGATGGCGCAATCATATTGCATATCTTCGGGATTCGCGTTTGGTTCGACGACAAGACAAACCTCTGAAACTAGATGTTGCGTGACCAGACGTAACGGACTCAGTCAAGTTGAAAAAGTAAACATGTAAAATTCACCTCTTCAACAAATACCGTTTTGAAATGATGAATATATGATTACAGTATATAGGAACTGTGGAACGAGAAGAAGTTCATCGCAATTATAGACGAAACTTTTAATTTTCGAAAATAAACCTGAAAAATTCATGCTTGAACGACTTGAACGTGTTTCGAACCCTTGACTTTTGCAACACCGCCGGTTCAGCACTCTAACCATTAGGCTAACAAACCAACTGTGATGCCATTCTAAAAATGATGATGAATAACTTGCTAACCACTTAAAAGGAAAACTTTAGCAAATAGCTGGAAGAATTGGTTAAATCTGGCAAATTGGCGACAATAATATACACTAGTGAAATGAACAACTTCTTCAACAACAAGTTCCATTGACACGTCGTTGATAACTGAAAACAAAGGCTAGCGCTCTTGAACATTACGTAAGTTTCTCAAGTCCAAAAGGGATACAACATTAACGTCTCTACTTCTATAGAAACTATTGTTTGCATGGTCAAATATTGCTTCGGAAACTATTTTGGACGCGTGTGTCGAAAAACATGGAACGCATGCAGCTAATTTGCATATGACCACAGAGAAAGATTTTTCTGAAACATTTCCTCCATGCCATGTAAGACGGACAAAACAATTTTTTTTATCGATTTTGATACTTCATTAAGGAGTTGGTACTTTATCTTCAAGCAGTTTTAGGCCGTTAGGGCTTAGAAATCGGATTTATGTGCGGATCGTTTTATCTTTGGTTCCGATCAAAATGGCGAATATTTGTTAAATTCGCAAAGCTCTCTGCGGCGCGCCATGAAGAGTGCCCAAAAGTACTATTCCATAATTTACTTATAAGGTGTAAGTGCTTATAGGCTGTAATAGATGACTCTAGATTAGGTCCCACATAAGAGAAAATAGCTTTCAACCACATGTACCTCACGTATCACAAATTTCAGTGCTCGAGGTAAGTATTTTGAAAAATTTGTAACTCAGTGAAAAATATATACAGTGTGATTATTTTACCATTAACATAATGGAAAAAGGTTGATCTTAGACATAAAATAGAAAGCTCGTTAGAGTTGAAAATACGGCTACACCAGCGATCGACTTTTGTAGCTAAATTATGGAGGTCCAGAGGGGAAACTGGGTGCCTTTCAGGTCACCTTGAAAAATATCTCGTAAAAAGTGAAAAAACCAGACTGGTTCAAAATAAACGCAATATTTGTTCATGGGATAGAAGTCTCGACTTTTACAGTAAAAATCAGAGAAATCGGTGAAGGTCCGAAATTTGCATTATCCGTTCTTAGGCGGACAGCCTCTTAACGTCTCCTACCCCTAACCCTGTAGGAGACGGGACCTCCGTTTATTCGTCCCTACCCGAGAAGACTAGAATATCCAACCATTTCCTTGTCCATAATGTTCGCTTAAAAAAGATATTCTATATATAAGACTAAAAGATTAGGAAAAAAATTATTAAAAAATGTTTAAACTAGACGTTTTCGGCTGTTTACCATCATCATTTTATAATAATAATAATAATAATATAATATATATCGATTTCTATAGCGCATTTCCATATAAATGCTCTAATGCGCTTTACAACACTGTGCGGGTGACTTTTCCAGACTGCCGGAGGCAGTTTACAATTAATAAAGGAGAAATTTTACAGATGCCCCCTCCCCCCATTCCCAGTAAACAGGCCAGACCACATCACAGTAACCTCGTGATGTGGGTTCTTTAACGTCCCCTGCCCAAATTAACTAATTGATAGGTGCAGGAGACGGGACCTCCGGCTTTACGTCCTATCCGACAAGACGAAGCAATTTGAGTGAAGCGTCTTGCTTAAGGACATAACGTCAAGCCCAGCCAGGACTTGAACCCGGGCCATCAGACCCAGAGTCCAGCGCACGGACCACTGGACTACTCACGCCTCATCATTTTCAACCCTTATGATGGTAAACAGCCAAAAACGTTTGGTTTAAATATTTTATATTTTTTTTCCTAATCTTTTAGCCCTCTGCATAGAATAATCATTTCTTGATATAGAAAGGTAGCATATTCTTCTCACTTGTTTTAAGACTTTGAGTGTTAGTCCGGCCGAGGCTCAAACCCTCGACCTCCCGCCCATCAGTCCAGCGCTCTATCCATTGAGCTAACTGGGAATAACATCTATGATTTTTTTGAGATTGAATAGTAATTCAGCAATTGAGCTTTAAGACTCTCTAACACAAATTTTTGAAAACGAATTATCTCAAATTTCAAATTAGACGAAAGGTCATCTCACAGGTTTTACTAGCCAATGTGGATTGCAAACGTCAGTTTTAAGATGAACTTATTTTATTATTTAGAATGGAAATGTATGGTTGACGACGTGTTTTCCTTATTGACAGTAACTTACTATTTCAAGTTTGATAATTCACTGTACCATCTAAACAAACGAGCTAAAAGCTTAAATTAACAAAGATATTGCTAGAAAGTAAAATTACTTACGATATGCAAAGCATAAGGAAACTCACCAATGCAGAAGTAGAGAGATCTTCCATTCCACCCAACAGAGTGCCAAGAAGTAAAGAAACCCTAAGGACATCCTGGGCAGTTTCCATCGTCATGTCTGATGTCAAGTTAAGCACAATCTCCTCCAGCTGCACAATCAAGACAAATAAAGTATATGTCGCAGCGATTCTTTATTTTCTAAATTACACCGTGGAACAATTTTGAGTTTTTAATACACTAAAATCCAGCAAGAACCACCTTACTCAGGAATGTGTGAGTATGAAATGTGATCATTTAGAGAAAGAAACTGATTTTGGTTCACTCTCTTAGGTGGGCTCGGACTTCTTCCAAGCTAGGATACTACTGGTAAGTAAAAACCAATTTTAAAAAAAAGAAAGTATCAATCGGTCTGATGTTGGAGTTTTTCTTTTCTGGGAATATTAGCTGTACACGTTAGAAATTTAAGCTGAAACTAATATACCAACCTGAGGACATCTCTGAACGCCTCCATTGATTGAAAGTAAACTTTCTAGCACCAACCATGTTCCAAGAGTTTTATTTTCCTTTCCAATGTATTCATATATTTTCTCAATCCAGTCTTCGCAAGTTGACGTTGTTGATTTAACCTGAACAGCGTAAACATTTCAAATATATTCAATAGTTCAAAAAATTTCTTCAGCTGATATATGGAACGGAGTTTATTCTAATTTAAAAAAAACCTAGACCCTTTCAAAGCCGTTTGACGAGGAGGCGGCGTGGCCGAGTGGTTAGGGTGCTGGACTTGTAATCCGGTGTCCTGGGTTCAAGTCCTCCACCCTGCCACTCACTGGATTTGTTCTCGGTTGCCCCGAGTTCAAATCCTCGGCTGCGCTCTGTAAATAGCCCACTGGTCTGCCTCCTACCGGTGGGGACTTTTAAGCACTTAGTTAGTCTACATTATGGCTGAAAAGCCCCTAAGAAGGAGCTTTAATTTACGTATTTATTTATTTTATTATTAGACAGGTTCAAATTTATGTCAGCCCAGGTATCTATAATTTCGTTTCTTTGTGGTGATCTTGAAAGGCATATCGCTCAAGTTGTAAAAAAAGACCCACCAACCTTTACGTTCAAACTAAACTCTCTTCTGGCTCCTCTGACATTGATAATCACAGCCTCTATCGTAGAAATACCGCTGACTAACACCGTATGATAGCTACGGTCACTTCCTTCGTATAGTACCACGCGTAGGCCATTTGGAAGAGTGTAGCAAAACTGGTATTTTAAATCATAAAGAGGATTTCCACCAGTACAAGTGATTTTGAAGCTCGTGTTAAGACTTTGGCCTTCATTCGGTTTAATTTTACACGACTCTGATCAAGACAATAGAAAGGGAAATACAAAACATGAATGCTCGCTGCTGTCTCTTCTCGCTGATTCAATAGCTTAATAACTTAATAGCTCAATAGCTTAATAACTTAATAGCTCAATAGCTTAATAACTTAATATCTCAATAGCTTAATAACTTAATAGCTCAATAGCTTAATAACTTAATAGCTCAATAGCTCAATAGCATACTTTAATAGTTCAAAAGGAAAAAAGGTAAAGAACTATAGGACCTCAATTAGAAGTTCTGTATTTTGACTCGTCTATCATCAAATATATGTATTTTTTATTTACCATACGGGAGGTCCGTATCGGAAAAAAACTGTGTCCGAGGTCTTGGATACCGCTCGAGGCCTACGGCCCATGCTAGAGATGTTCTCCACAGTGACTCAACACAAAACGGATACCGCTTGCTGAAAACGGGCCGTATGGGAGAATACTGCCCGCTCTCGGAACCAATCAGATCGCAATTTTGTTTTTAAATTGTTACCCGCTCGCGAAATCAGTAATTTTTTTATATAACATCCCGAGTCTCAGTTCACGTTATAACTATATATTACTACCGATGTCTTTTATAATCAAATAATTTGGATATATCAACAAAGTTGAAATGGTAAATTGGCCACCGTAACGATTACAAAAACTGACGTTTCGAGCGTTCGCCCTTCGTCGGAGCGAATAGAGGAATTGTGGAGTGTGTGTGCTTTTAAAGGCAGAAAATGGAGCTACGTTATTGGTGGGAACATGGCAACGAGAAAAACAAGGATAAATTAGTGGAATGATAAGCGTTCGTTGATCGCTGTGGGATTTAGACTGCTGGTTTGAAAGATGAGCTTTTGTTCAAGATTAACAGTCTCACAACAAGACTGACTGAACACAGACGGGCGACGAGGAAAGGTGATTTCAGCAATCACATTGCTGAACACCATCGACTTACCAACCACAACATTGACTGGAACTCTGCGCAATGCCTAACCTACAGCACTGACTATTTTCAACGACTGACTCTGGAAAGCTGGTTTACTAACTTAGAACAGACTCCCCTAAACAGATGTCAACAACTACCCGCCCCATACAAACGACTCATTCACGACATAAACATCACAAACGACCGAAAAAGAACGACCTAACTTTACCGACAGATCGAAACAGACCAATCACGACCGACTTACGTCACTTGAGTCTTACAGCCAATAACATCACGGCAAAACCAACCGATCGTTTCACACGAACTGGAATAAGAACATTCTACTGACAACAATCATTCACTTGACTCTGATGATGACTTCCGCACAGGTTGTCGAAACGTCAGTCACTACCACCGACAACAGTCCTTCTCAGTACTACACTCACCCAGACGATCAGACTACACCTTCACATGTTACCCCCGGGTTCAAGCCATTTACTGCATTTTCTACGTCTTGTTTAATTGAGAATTCGTCCGTTCTTTTAGGAATGGGAACGAAATTTAAGCCCTTACTAAGGACGGATTTTTCTGAATCGGAAAGTGAGAGGTTTTCTGGAATGGTAACTACAGTTTTGAGGTTTTCTGGTGATGAGTGGTTAGCGATTTGGGGACCGATAAGTTGATCAAGTTTTTGGGCCTTAATTTGGTTCAAATGATTGAAAAGTTTCGAATTAGTTTCCTGAATTTTGGCGGGGATAGATTGTAATAAAACTGCGGGACAGATTTTGGAAAGTTCAGAGCGGCAATGTAGGATTTGTTCGGTGAGGTGATTACGTTTTTGGCACATAGCTTTAATGGTAATTCTCATGATGTTACGTGAAAAAGAATTTTGGGCGCACTGAATTTGGTGATGGTATTGTTTGGTGGGAGATGCATGAAAATTGGAGGTAAAACCCATGGGAATAACTTTACAATGAAGGCAACGACCGATGAAGTTTATGTGGCTGCAAAACCTAGTTTTGGCGAAAGTTAGAATGGCTAAACGGAATGCTAGATCTTTACTAAAAGGGGGAAAAGGGAAAAGATAACTTACGATTTCCTGGCGTAGCTCCTTTGTGAGGTTCTTGAGGCTTGGCATGGTCCGCTGTTGTGAGTACTGTGGATTGAAAAAGACAAAATTTAGTAGTCGCAGCAATCAAAATACAAATGAATAAAGGCTGATAGTTTCGAAAGAAACTATTTGGGGCTGCGTCGGTGGGGGTAACGAAATAATTTGAATATATGAACAAAGTTGAAATGGTAAATTGGCCACCGTAACGATTACAAAAGCTGACCTTTAGAGCGTTAGCCCTTCGTCGGAGCCAATAGAGGAATTGTGGGTTGTGTGTCCTTTTAAAGGCAGAAACTGGAGCTACGTTATTGGTGGGAACATGGCAACGAGAAAAACAAGAATAAATTAGTGGAATGAAAAGCGTTCGTTGATCCCTGTGGGATTTAGACTGCCGGTTTGAAAGATGAGCTTTTGTTCAAGATTTTTACGGCTTTCCGTGTTACCTAAGTGTAAGGAAAGACCGCAGATTGCCATATGTTGTTTAGAATGATTAGGTAAATTAAAATGCCTAGCGACTGGTTTCGATGTGTCCTTGTCATTCCTTTCCACGTCTCGAAGGTGTTCTCGGAATCGGTCACCTAGTCTTCTGCCTGTTCCGCCGATGTATATCTTTTTGCAATAAGTGCAAGTTATGCAGTAGATTACATTGGCGGAGGTGCACGTGAAGTGATCGGTGATCTTAATGGATCCTTTAGGTCCCGATATTTTATCAGTGTTGTGAATGAAAGGACACGTTTTGCATCGTGCACGAGCGCATTTAAAAGTGCCTGGTTGGTCATTAGTCTGAAAAAAACTTCTGACCAAAAAATTGCCTATGATTTTGTCGCTTTCCTAATATTCCGCCTCTAACGCTTAAAGATGGCCAAACATTTTTGGCTTACTTGCATTACAGAAATAACGCTTTCATTGACATGAGGAAAATAATATTGCTGTGACAATAGTTTTTCGCGTGGGAAACTGAACTTTTCGCGAACGGCACAACAACAACGTGGGGAACTAGCTTTGTAGGGCGACTCGGCACCGAGAATGGTAAGGTGACCTCTTCGAGCGAGCTTGTATGGACGTCAAGGACGAGACAATCTTTTGGTTTCACAGTAACTTTTGTTCTAGGTCAGGCGAACAACTGACATGACCTCTAGTGTACTCAAGTTGGTAATCGAGGATGTAATCGCGATGTAATCAACAAAGCTTTGAAATGTACTTACTTTAGTACTATCGAGCGCGTGGTTCCATTTGAAGCTAAACGATCTATATTGATATACTCATATGCCGAAAATGAAAGAGCAGGTTCAATAAACCTAAGGCCATCATAGCAAACCTTGCTGAGATTCACAGCTTTGATATTGAAAATATACCAATGGTAATTACAACAGAGCACCTTATAAAATAAAACGAAAAATACAATTGAAAGTTTCTGCTAATCTTAGCAAGGTTGGTGTTAAGTTTGACCGCATTGAAAGTTACAAGTATAAACTCAGCTGCCAACTACCATGAGAACTAATTTTGCCAGAAAGACATTTATTACCTAAAATTTCACTAGAATTGAACAAGAAAAGTACCAATAGGCAGCTGCACAATGAAAACAAAGTAACAATGCAAAATCTCTTTCCAAAAACTACTGGTGGCTTTTCTATATTTTCTTTGACTCACTGAAAAAAAGAAACTCGCATGAATCGAGAATGCTAGAATAATGAAAACAACGAAAATAAATATGCTTAAACAACCATACGGAAAAACCACTAAATTTTCCCGTAACATTGCAGGTTTCCAAACACATACTGCGTTCAAGGTTGCTCAAGGATCACGGGATCCCGTGGTAAACTAATTCTCACAGTTTCTCCGTCTACATGATCAACGCCCCGCCATCCTTTACTAAGCCGGCAATATTAATCAGTGGTCGAGCGTGTAGTACTATTTAAAAAACGAGCAGCAGTGTTTTGTCGGTTTTAAAACATAATATTAATGCATTTAATAGCTTCAAAAACCCGTGCCTCTCTAGGGATTTTTCTAAACGTGATTTGAATGCATTAAAAGTTAATTACATACAGAGGGAAAAAGTGCTCCTTGTTCGGCTGCTGTTAAAGTTCAGAAAGCTTTTTCTTGAAATGCCGCCCAAACTCGGGTTTCGAGAACCAAAAAATGCGAAGGAAGAGAAAGATTGGAAAGAGTTCCATAGAACCCCAAACATTAATTATGCATTCATTTCATAAAGACTAAATATAAAGGTTTCTTTGCAACACTCGTAGTGCATAATTAATGTATGGGGTCATATGGAACTCTTGCCGAAAGATTACCTGGATAGTTGTGTTCCAAGGGCTACTCGGTATGCCACGAAGTGGGCTTACAAAATTTTTGGCGAGTGGCAAAGTTCAAGAAGAAATAAAGACGCCAACTTGGAGGAAATAGGATTTAGAGTTGAAGTTGGGAGTATTCAAAATTGCACAATTAATTTTGTGAACAATGGGAAATTGTAAAAGAACGAATTTCTGTTCCAACAACAATTTATCAGGAAAATAAACTCTGTCGTTTACTGCGGTTAATGTTTTGTACGCTGCCTTTCGGGGAATAATTTGGTATTATAATTAACGTGATCTTTATATAAAGATCTCTGGTGTTCTTTATATAAAGATCACAGTGATCATAATTTCATTAATAATTCAGTGATGATTTCGTTGTTTATAAATTGTAACCCGATTTCCCCCGAGACCGAAATCAAAACCCTTTCCGGGCTTTTCAGAATAGGGACTTTAAGCAGTCAGGACGGCAACGCCACGGAAGACGTCGATTAAAAAATGAGTTTCTACTTTTAGTTAGAATTTCGAAAATGGCTGGATGTGTTTACCGTCTCATAGGGCGCCAGACCTCAAACTCAACATAACGCATAAAAGTAGCGTTGAGTTCCAAATGTAAATTAAAATAATTTGCCGCCGCGGTTTAGCATCACAGACGACGCAAATTTTGGTGATTTCAGGTTGTTGCTTTGCAAAGGACGGCTAAGAACTGTACAAAGTTTGAAAAGGCACGTGCTGGGCTATTGTTCTGCCAATTAGATCTATTGTTTTTCCACGTTCTCGTTGCCGTAGCCGTCGTGGTTTGCTTAAAGTCCCTAATGATCATTCTATACCGGCTATAAAGGTTCATACCTGTAATCGATTTGCCTCGTGTGATAGGCTAATCAGCTCATGAATTATTAATGAGTTTTTGAATGCTATATAATCAGTTAGAACTGATGTGGCCGAGGCAAAGAGGCTTCCGGAATATATTATGCACTCTGAGGCCAGATATGATGGTAGATAGCAAGAGATTACATATCAAATGTATGAAGAAAATCTCAGATAAAATACGTAAGTGATTTCTATGTACGTGTCAGTTTTTCAACCATTTTCTTTTTCCTTGTGCTGAGAGGAGACTAATATATCACCGGCTTATTTGTTTTTCCGTGAACAGCAACCATCTCAAGCTTAACAAACAACAATTAAAATATTTTGGTAGCCGTAAATCTTTGCTACATTTTAAACTTTGTGAGCTAGAAACAAAGCATGCCAAATTAATTTCAAAGTTAACCGCTGAACAAAATTGCGGGCGCTATGTGATCAACGATGGCAGATTGTCCTTTTTATTTACATCAGGTTTCAGGGCATCAAATTATTCTTTTGCCACCAACACATACCATGTAAATCGATAAGTATTATGTAGTAGAAGACAAATAATTCTGATCGATCTTTCCGAGAGCTCTCAGCGAATTTAATATTTCGACAAGGCAGCAAAGCAAATCGAATCTGGTACTCTGTTGGCATAATGGCTACTCATCTAACAAATGATGTCAAGCCAAGAGTTGCAACTGTGGCACCCAAGAAACATGTATGTACCATCAAGTTTCTTGCCAGATTTCTTTTGTCAGAAGGTTCGACTACATGCGCCCTTGATGTTCATCATCAACTGTTGCGTTTCCTCGAGAATAATCCAAATATAAAAAAAAGTTCTCAAAAAGGGATTAACTTGCGCTATTCAAAGATTCTCTCCTCGTTCATGTTTAAACGATACTCTCTGGGAAATTTCTTGTAAATTTCAAGTTATTTTAAGCTAATAAAATAAAGATGTGGTTTACGGAATCATGGTACAGACCACGTCAGCACGAGTTAGGAAATCAGTTGCCTCAAAATCTTATTACTGATTTTGGAAGTCCAGTGATGGCTTTCACTGCCCTTGTAGGAATAATGATTAGAAGTGGTTGGTCATCGGACATATTGGGCCTCTTAAAATACCTTTATTTTTGGACTTTGTCAAAACCAGAAAGAGTCGTCTTTACTTAAGGGAGAGGTAAAGGAAGAAATGAAATAAAAAGTTAAAACAATTCAATGTTCTTGAAGTCTGATGTATACAAACACAACCAGATTTTAATTTGTTGAAGGTCTTTATTTTCGAACATTGAAAATGCGATTTAAGTTACTGCTAGCTCCGTTTTAAGCATTTATTTTTTCCTGTGCATTTAAAGTGAAAGAACTTCAAAATTTCTCGAAAAGTTTGTTAAACCCAGAGGCGCAGCCGAGTACTTAACAGGCTTTTCTCGTGTTCTCTCAACGTCGTGCCGGGTTTCTTAGCCGGTAAACTGAGAGACAATTTGGTTTATTGCTTAAATATGGAGATGAGATCAAGTATTTTTTCAACTTATTTTTTTAAACTTTACCTCCAGCTACTGCAAGATGTATTGTGAAACGATGAAATAACGCACGGGATAAGTACAGGCATGAACGAAATAAGATTGGCAATCATATTTCTTTAGCGAGTAGGGTGACCTATCTTTTTCTACAGTAGTTCTCGAGACAGAGCTTGGTATGAAATGTTCAAAAATATCGTTTGACAAATCTTATTTCTGAGGATTATCCCTAAGGGTAAACTTTGTACTCGAACCTATGGTAAAATTGAAGAACGCCTCCCCAGAATATCTGTCGGCCGACTGTCGGCCGACTGTTGTGCAATTTTTGTGAGTCTTTGAAAAAATTTACTCGTGCTTATTTATTCCAAACTCAGAAACGAGTAAATATACTGTCATCTTGGTGAGTTTGAACTTTCACAATTACCTCAAAATTAATTTTGACGAACACCACGCGATAGAGGAAAATTTCGAGTGCGAGAGTCTTAATCTGAATTTGTTTTTATTATGTCGGCCAACTGTAATTGTGAAAGTTCAAACTTACTAAGATGACTCCCCCCCCCTCAGCCGGGACTTTTCCCGGTTTTCCTCTGGCATGAAGCGACTAACAGTGTTACTCTTCCCCCCTGGATCCCTGATCCATTGCAAGGTTGCCCCCCAGCATTTCATTAGGCTTCCCTGACATTCGCCGGTACCCATACATACTCCTGAGTGGAGAGAGGCTCTATGGGAGTAAAGCCAAAAAACAGAACATATTGACCAGGTCAGGTGTTGAACCCAGACTCTAAACCCGGAGTCCAGTGCATTGACCATAAGGCCACTGGATCTCCAAAAATTACCCTTAAAAGGAAGTATTTATCTATTGTAAAAAAATGGCGGGACAACGCAAGGTTTAGCCGGTCAGATTTTTATATGATTACTTTTAAAAGGCCTACCAGTTTGGCTTGTTTAATTTGTGACGATGTGCTAGCCTTAGTCGAGTCGTCAGCAATGAAAGATATTGTAAAACGTTTGGTAGTCAATAAAGATTTCTCTTAAGGAAGAGCAAGAACATTCCTCTGATAATAAGGACCTTTCTTGAAGCCAGAGATTACGCCGTAAAAAAATGCAAATGTACCTCGCCCATATTCTCGAGTTTGTTAATGCTCTATCCGTTTAAAAATTGTAACTGGTGGATCAAGCCATATATCGACGCATACATTATTTGAAATGTCAAATCGCGATCAATGCCACAGTTAAATATTGTTTTGGTTGTGACAGATCCCATGCAGGCCTGTCACTGGCCCGCCTTACTCAAGGCCTTAGATTTGTTCGCAAGCGGAGAAATGCTCATGCCTCAGCACTAATGATAAAGGGCTGATCGCAGGCTATAAGGTGGAAAGCCAGTAATTTTCTAAGATTAACAAGTTTTGTTGAATACACTTCTTACTTAGCACACAGACGCTGCTCCTACACAAACAAAGCTGTTGGTTCCTCTGACGGAGCGATGGAGGGGCTGTAAGTGGGTCTTGATGGCCGCTTGTAAAATTTTCTATTATCATATGCTCCCAAAGTTTCATTTGCTATTGTTGTTGTTCTGTAAAAGAAAAGCGGCAAGGAAAACGACGCCTCGAAGCAACAGAATAGGAAATCAACCATGCGAACGACTCAAAATCCGTTTTTCCGCGGCAAAACCTAGCGCATGCGTATACGTTATTCAGCTCTGTCCTCTCAGCGTTTACGAGCGTTCAATCAAGGTTTTCCTCCTTTTTTTTCGGTTATTTTTACTTCAGAATGCGCGGAAATATGCTGAAATATCGAAAAATGTCCATTTCTCGTCTTCTTTGGAGCGACCTGATGGAACTTCATGGAGAAATTCAGCGTCACGCCATCGTGATAACGTACTTGTTTATGACAAATGTCCGGTGTTACGTGTTACGATAGTTTCGTGTAGATCAGTCGGCCAACTTTAACATGTTCCAAATGACAGACAAGTATAACGGTGTATCGTCAGAAGATTTCGGATGGCTCAAACTTTCATGAAAGAAGGTACAGTACTCGAAATCTGAATGATATGCACACGATTTAAGTTACTGGTTTGTAGTTACGTCGATCAATTTTTTTTAATATTAAAGCTAGAAGCGAGATTTCTCTTCGGGATATTGTTTAAAAGATAGCATTCTTTTAAAGTCTTGCACTTTTCATTTGTCTGAAACGTCTGTTGTTGAGAACATTAGATGTAAACATTGCCAATTCATGCAAAATCTGATTTTTGAGGTTCGTTCGTGAATTGCCACTATGAAAAGTAGAAGCCGACCCGCAGAGATTTTTACATATTTAAAAACTAGAATATTATAACTAAGTGCGTAGTTTCAGTTCCAGAATCGGTGTACTTTTGGAGAAATTTAGAGAAACGTTTTCCCTGTTTTACCCTACAGAAAAATGACCGAAACTGTACCAAGATAAGTAACCTATTGGTGTGTTCACATTCACTCCCAGGAAAAATTGAATGCATCAAAGTAAAGACGAACAATGTCACTATTTATGCTAGAAGTATCAATCTGTAATGTTGTATTTAGCTTGAGATAGAGAAATAAACATTTTACACTTTTTTGTGATGTTTTTGTATGAAAATAAGGCCCGAAACCTCGAAAAAGCAGTCGTTGTTACCATGGCAACATGAGTGCTGCAACCTTTAAAAAGGGCTTTTTTGTGCATCTCCCCTGAGTGCTTAACTGCATGCAAAATTTGAAGGGGGGTTGAAAATGTTCATTTCCTAAGATGTTTGATTCTTACAGAGACTCGTTCTTAAGTATTTCTTGAGTTACCTTTCAGAAAATAGCCATCCTCTGCTGGTTTGTCACAAAAGTCAGCCAAGTTACTTTCTCCATGTCTCAATGATAAAGTCTCAGCAGTAATCTCTCCTTCAGCTGCTATTATCTGAATAACACCTCCTGCTCCGCCAGCCAAAAAGTATCCAGGATAATCAGGGTATTGCCCTCTCCCTCCATCCACAATTAGTTTTCCTTTTTCTTGAATAATTACCTTTAATTAATCATATCAGAGTTTTTGTTGGGTTTCAACACTAGACAAAGCAGAAAATACTACGGAAAATTTAAAATTGAATTACATGTATCTTAAGCATCTAATAATAATTATTTGATACAAAACTGAACCCCATCATCGATCAGTAACTACACCTGATTCTTTGAAATTCAGGCTACTGACCTTAGATGCATTAAGGCGAATGAGTCCTCCTGAGCCCCCAGAACATGCTCCTGTACTGTGAGCTTGGGCTTCAGCTCTAATAGGTGCATCTAGAATGGAATAAATGTCATATTTTCGATTAACGCCATTTAAACAAATATAACCCTTAATTTCAGTAACTAGGAAGAGGAATCGTTTCCTAAATCTTAAACTTCAAGATACATATAGAAAGTCTACAGCCTGAACATCTTTAGCGTCAAAATAAGATTTTCGTAAATCTCGAGACTGATATTCGTTGAGTCCGATACTACCATGAACTATAAGTGTACCGAGTACTATGCAACCGTGATCATTTTGCTTCCTGTAAAGTGTTTTTCTCCTAAAGATTACGTGTTCATGTTGAGTCAGCTACTTAAATGAAAAAGAAAGCGACACCGTCCAGTTCTTTTGAAATAACCGAGCACTTCGTCTGAATATCTGCGGATGATTCTTTAAAAAAAAAGAAATAACTTTACCACGTAAGTTTCATGGGAACTACATCGATTGATTGACGGATAAAAGATTCAACTTATCTTGCTAACACCCTTGGACGTGGTCTTATCATTGTCGGACCATAAAAATTTTTGTAAGTATTAAATTAAGTCAATTCTTACTAATTATAACTATCTATCTGCAGCTTTCGACAAAATAGAGATGTTATTCGGGGAATAACAAAGCAAGTTCATCACCTAAGATTATCTCTCCATTATCAGCCACAAGTTCTATGGCTCCTCCACCAGAAACGTCTCCTGGTTTTACCAAGCATGAACCTGAATAAAAAAAGAAGAAATTAATCATTCGTCGGATAACAACAATGCATGCGCTTTTTGGGCGGGATGTATCAGGCAGCCAAGCATTTTCGGCTTCTTAACAGGACTGAAACTTTTCTTTGATTTGATTCAGTTTAATGATCGAGATACTCGCTTCTGTTTCCGAGCTTGTCGCATGGAAATCTTTGTGACAAGCCAAGTAAATATCTCGACTATTATGTAATAGATACGAGAAATAGTGATATCTGCGACAATTCATAGGTTACATGGATGTACTTGCCATGATTTCAGTATTCTTCTCTATTTAAACAGTTGCCTCAATAATGATAATCTCACCTCCACTTCCTCCTAACAGAGAGGCTGTGCTGTTTTTGTCATACGGTTCAGGCAATACAAAGATTTTCGGGCTATCCTTAGCTTTTCCTCCATTTCCTCCATGACTTGCGCCTGGTATACATTTACTACTCAGTTCGATTTTCCTATCAAATATCTTTAATCCCCCAGGTCCAAGTCCTAGCAATGAGTAAATCACCAATTAAAACTCCATTTCAAAAGATGTAAATCATCATCACTTGCAAAATGTGAGCATAAAAAACTTGTAATGTGGGAGAATGGGCCCGAGGGCTGCTGGGGAATAATTTCATGCCTATTCTTTGACCCTCCTATGTTTATCACGAAATTTCCCGGTTCGAAAAAGTAACGAGGGAAACTCGTAGACACATAAACAAATAAAGGGGAAAATATCTATTCATAAGTGAATAATGAAAATACTAATGATAATAATGACGATCGCAAACTTTATACATCCGTGAAAAAACACACAACAGTAATACCAAGTTATAAACCAGTGGCCCTCGTAAATAATAAATTGTTCAAAACCTAAAAACTACCAATGTTAAAAATATAACAGAGATAATATAAAAGAACAGCTTCAAATATGTAAGGGTACAACTATTAATAAAAATAAATTTAAATCTATAAATCTATTGAAAAAGAATTGAATTACAAGATAAAATAGTCTGAGTGCCTACAGCCGTCTATGAACGTTCAGACATGGACTTCTTAGAGCTAGCTGTTGGAAAAACATTTCTCAGCACGTAAGGGTTTTTTCATTTTCGTTCGTACTCTTCACCACTGATTTTCTTTCCTCGGCTTGACGAAAAAAATAAGGCTCTGTTTTCCTTTGTAAAATATAGCTTTCAGATTGCTTATATATGGTTCATCTTTTTGCCCGCTGTGAAAAGATGCTGGTCCAGTGGTCGTTAATTCTTAAGAGCGAACGTTATCTACGGTCAAACATTTGGTGGCAACAACCAAAAAATTGATTCGGCTCATATTCTCAAGTTGGGTAGGCCTTATAGTGAAACAAAGCACTGCATACTTCGTTTGGCTGAATATCGATTTATTTTCGAGAAAATAGATAACAACTGAATTTCGCCAAAATGCCGCTTTTGAAGCTCAAAATTTCAGACGAATCTTGGAGTGTCGCGCCAAGAATTGGACCAATAAAAAGTACCAAATCTTGAAAAACAACATCAGTACATGTGTTGACAGCTATTTGAGCAATTCTTGATTGCTTATTTACACAATCTAGTTGAATTTATCCGACCTTCATCTTACAAGATTAAAAATAGGTCAAAAGTAACCCGTTATTTAACTATGTGGTAAATAAAATAATCGACTGAAAATCTGGCTTTTTGAAGGCGAAGTGTGGTTCTTTTCGATCTCCTAAGGATTTTTTGGGGTAATGATTCTGTGCGATTTAATGAAACTTTAAAGTTGGATAAAATGAGCTGATTTGACGGTACAGTCACTTATTCGAAAATGTACACATTCACACGCAAACTCAATTGTTTCACATTTTACATCCAGTCTACAGCTTATTTAACATAATATCATCTTACTGTCCATTTTGAAATATCACAAAAGAGGATTGCAGTCCTAAAATTGTTGCATTGCTCCCTTAATAGAGATATAACAACTTGGCAGGATAGTCAACACCTCCTGATAATGATTGTTTACAAAGCGTATCACGCGGTTTCTCTATTTCCATTTCGTTCAAATACTTCACAACCGAACCGTGAACCAAATGTAAGCGGAATGTAACTAGTTCAGAAACATGTTTCATGTGTGCGGAATAATGCTAATTAATTCAAAATTAGGTCTACTGAAATAAAACGCAAAAATAAAAAGTTGGACTGTGAAGCACGTGGCTACAGGAACTAAGGTCGTGTGTTACATATACGAAACAGGAGCAAACAATTATCTAACTCCAATCATGATCCAATGCATCATAATTTAATGTTTTATGGTACTTGGATGGATGTAGCCTATTTTAGGACTAAAGAGAGCGAAAGATCTGCAAAGGGCATAGCCCATCATGCATCACTGCAGATGTGCAACAGAGATAAGAGTAGTGTTTGAATATTTGTTTACTTAAAAGAAATTTTATCAGGGTCAAACCTGGAAAACCACGACTTTCTCTGAAATTTTTGTACTAGCCAACGTTCGACAGCTTTATATCCGTACTGTTTCTTCCCCAGAGGTCTTGTTAAGTTACTCGTGCCGGTAGTAAGACTACGACCCAGGCAGCACACGTTCACATTATTCACACTCATCTTTTCCCGGCACTGGTCCAAAAAAAAAAACAAAGAAAAAACTCACGCCTGGAAATGAAACCATTTCTGCGTATCTCAGAACTCAAGAAAGGCTTCGAGTAATCATTGCACCAGCTGATACGGCAGACTCGAGTGCGAGTCGGTATACCTACATCAGTCAAATACGGTACTTGCATTTTGGAAACAGTGGCTTTGAAAAATTAACTCAACTAGTTAGTTATTTAGTATTCTTTCCCAAGAATGTAGCCAAGTAAGCAGTGATCTATCCCCCTCAAATATGGTCGGGTCCAAAGCCATCAATGCATTATATGGCGAAATATCATAGAGCGTAGCTGATGCGTAATGACAAATTTACCATAAGCCTGTTGTCTGGTCAGACCAGAATGTTCACGCCCGTTGGAAAAAGACTGACATCTAGATTTAACAAGTAAACAAAACCATGTTTTGCCTATCTCCTTAATATTTCCTTCCAAGATGATAAATTTGAGAAGTGAATGACTACTTCTTATCGAAGTCCAAAGCCAATCAATTCTTTATATGATGATATATTATTGAGCATGGTTTGATATATCAAAAGGAACTCGGCGCCTCAAACTTAGAGCCTCTCGTCTACCCCAAACCAAGCCTTGCCCTAGGCGAGGGACAAATTGTCATGGTATGTATGTTAACAGGAGGAGAGAATATGGTTGCTTGGCTAAGAATTAGGTCAACGTCGTCTTTTGGCCCGGAAAATCGAGACAAGTGGAGTGGCTCTCAATCCACCTTAAATAAGCAAGAAGAGGTATAACTACTGTTTCCCGTTTTCTGGATCGTTTGTCGAAGTCACATTGCAATCTTACTGTAGTTTTGAACGAGCAGCAGATATCCTTATAAGAAGAACGACACCCACTGTTTTTGCACAGTTCACATCTTTTCTCTGCATGCAATTCGTTTTATGCCAGTTTCAAGGTAATTTCTGTAATAAATCAAACAATCTATAGCGATTAAAATAGTAAGGAAGAGAAAACAAATACGATTCAATCTTTCAGCGTCTTAAAAAATAGTTATAAGTCATTTAACATCCTGACCTCTATTCAAGGCAATTGTCATCTCGACCGGTTCCTTCCCAAACAAATCCCCAAGTGTTTATAGATACTCAGTGTGGTATCAGCGATTAACTATCAAAACACCCCTCTGAATTTCATTTAATAGGTTTGACTGTAACTCATTTTGAAAACAATATACCGTCAATCGAAGAAAATTAAGTAAGAGTGCAGGGAAGTTGAAATCTTATCAACAGTAAAATACTAACAGTAATATTGTAGCAGGCAGTGGTTTCAATCACCGAACTAGGTTTACCTTTTTAATCTTGTTAGAAGAGGGTCGGATAAATTAAATTAGACTGTGTAAATAAATGATCAAGAATTGCTCAAATTGTCGTAACACATGTATTGATGTTGCTTTTCAAGATTTGGTACTTTTTATCGGTTCAAGTGTTTTCAGTTCGTGGCGCGACGCTCCGAGATTCGTCTGAAATTTTGAGCTTCAAAAGCGGCATTTTGGCGAAATTCAGTTGTTATCGATTTTCTCCAAATCGATATTCAGCCAAACGAAGTAGGCAGTGCTTTGTTTCACCATAAGGCCTACCTAACTTGAGAATATGAGCCGAAGCGATTTTTTGGCTGTTGCCACAATATTTTGAAAATGTTCGATTTTTGGCCACATTTGCTCTTAAGCGCTTTTATATCCGCTGCCACGTATAAGTTTCCCAATGAATTATGCGTTGCCTTCAACTTGATCAAGCAGCCGTTATCACAAAAACCTTTCCAGCAAAAATCTCCTGTTTTAAAAAGTCTCCTAGTGCCTTTCGTTGCAGAGAAACTATCAATTATTGATTATCAAGGTTGCCCGCGCGATTAAAAGAGGATGCACTTTGTCTCAGCCAATCAGAATTCTGTAATTTTTCCTAGTATGTGGTAATTCTTCCAATCATAACCGAAAAATACCCGAAATACAAATGTATGGAAGGCACTGTGGGCATATATCCCCAGATTATTCAAAGTTCGCTTATAAAGATGCAGAGTTTTTTAGTTTGAAATTTATACCGCCCTGAGTCATCTATCGACTTTTAAATAATGACGTTGTCAATGTTGCTTAATTAACAAAAGCTTTTTGGTTTCGTCCCTTGATTGAATGTGTGTCCTTTTTCCACTTTGGATCCACTACTTGTTGTTTAACTCAGTTTAAGAGATAGAGATCAAATTGAAATTTTCTCTGCTCGGCGGAGGAAGAGCATCTAGCGCAAATGCTTGAGCTAAAGTCAATTTGAAAGTGTGCGGAGTGATTTAATGAAGTGGTGAAGTTTCCCAGGTGACGTTTGAAATTGCAAGAGATATCTCCTTTCGAAAACTATACTTAATGTGCTCTTCTTTTCATTCTTTCCGTGCTATTTCATGCATTACTTTTCCTCGGAAAACACATCTTGGAATTGTTAAGTGAGAAAGATGGAAAAACATTGGAAAGAAAGGGGAGGAATTTTTTCAATCAGATAGAAAAATTTGGAGAAGTGAAACAGTTTTGTGCCTACGAACAAATTGTCCCGACAGGTTTTGTCCCTTAACCGTGCTAGTTTTGTTGAGTGAAAGTTTAGGCATATAACAAAGCGCGTTGTCCAATTAGTCCAATTGGCGAAGAGATGACGCATAAACTGTCCCATTAGTGCTCAAATCGAGTTGTTGACAGCCTTCAAAATTGATGATTTTCAAATTTAGATTTGTCATTACATAAAGTTCTTTGGGCATCTGTATCAAAAGGTTTAAATGCAAAGGTCGACTTAATAATTTCGACGGAGAATTAGACTTTTCCGGCTTTGTCTATTCTCAGAGCAAAAACTTAAGGCATTCAAAGCGCGTCTCACCTCGGTAAAATTTTGTCTTTCCGCCATCCTCTCCACTATAACTCTGTGTAAATCCACCAAGACACGTTGTATCAAACACTCTCTCCCCACAAGTCATGTTCACATCAGTGTGTATCGAGATGTTTCCATTCTGACTCTTTAAACTCAGAGCATACTTCCCGAACAGTTGAACTGTTGACCCGCTCCAGAACTCAATGTTACCACTGAACTCTATGTGAGCAACAAGATGGCTGCCATATGGAGAGCTTCTTTCCTGAAGTGTTGAGTTGTAATTAGCACCCGAACTGCAGTTAATGGACGGAGCAGTTGTGTTAATTTCAAGAAATTCGCCTCTCTTTATTATAAAGGAATCAGCTGAAAAAGAAAAGTGGTATTTTGCTATGTCCAATTTAAGCTATAAGTAGAGCGGTTGTACATTTGTTCAGTTAAACAGCAATATGGTCTATTTGTCAAGACAAATTCTTGTAGTTTTCTCTTAAACAAGACTGTTAACAAATCATAAAACCATAGTTAGTAGAGGGGACTGGTTTGGAAAGCCGGCTAACTTCAAAGGGCCGGCCTATTGTTTCGCTTTTGAGGTTGAACCGTACCATCACGTGACCAGTACCGTGCACACATCAAGATAAACATGGCTGACATGATCGATTTATTTTTGTTTGGAGACGATTTCGACGCTGTCTTAGAAATTTTAGATGAAGAAGAAATCGATTAACACTTTGAAGAAGCTGCCGATGAAGTAAGAGTTTAAATCTGCTCAAAATTAAATGTTTTAGCGTAAGCAAGGAAAAGATCACCCGTCACTCGATCAATTCTGATTTGTGCTCAAGCTTGAAACCGTCTTTTTATTGCGAACTAAGTGCGAAATACTTATCTTAATCAGCAATTTTATTATTATTGACCACTTTGTTGATTGTGCTTGGATTGTATCCTTATTTTTATAAATGAAAGCTAACTCTTAACTAAACGCTATCAACGCGAACTTTTTGTTTGCACCGATGACAGGTTCAACTCGAAAGCATTGTATGTCAACATTGCCACAAGAAATGCAAGAGCAAGAGTGGACTGAAACGCCACATAACTGTAAAGCACAAAGTTATCGAAAAGGAAGACCAAGGGAAACGACAGAGCTATTTAACAGTCGAAACTTATTCAAGGATTGTCGAGAAAGCCAAATTAAAATTGTGCGACTGCAAAATGTACCCACAGCTGAAAAAAGAATCAAGTCCTACAACTGCAACATAACATCAGAATTCTTTGAAATTCAGAACTTATATAACCGTTTAGTCAACTCTGGAAACGTTGAGAGATTTTATGCTGCTTTTTAATCAAATATTGCTTTGCATTCTGCGAAGCATTTTGAAGGATTATCAAGGAATGCTGCTACCCTACTTTCAACTAAGGTTGCTGACAGCATGCTTGCACATAGTGCTGAAGAGAAATTACTTGCAAGTCATACGTGTGTTTCATTGACTAAACTGTCCGATAAAGAAAAAGCTGGACTACAGTACATTGGAGGTTCTGTACTCCACAAGCTTTACAACAAGCATGCAATTGTAAAGAAATTATTAGAAACTGAGCAAGTATGTCTGTACTTAAGGCTGGGAAATTAGAAGACCCTTCTGCTATGAAACAGAAGTAAAAGTTTGCTCATTTTCTTTTGCAAAGGACATAATACAGAAACACAAGATAAAACTAAAACAGCTGAAATCAAAAGCACTTCGCAAAGACATCATTAGACCCTCCACAGGAACTAAGGCAAAATTAGACTGAATTGCTTTTAGTGATTATCATTTATTATTTAGGACAACTTCAACATACATACCATATTTCTCTGCCTATAAGCTCAGGGCTTATAAGCTCGGGGGGGGGGGGGGGGGCTTATACGTGGATCAAAAAAAATTTCAGTTAGAAACTATAAACTCTTTGGTGCAAAAATGCACGAAAAGAACATTAGAAACATGATAAGAAAGACAAAATCTTTATCTATTAAGTAAAGAACAGGTTCAGTACTACTTGTGTGTTTACTCTTTGTTTCGATCTGAGAAGTACTCCTGTAGCTGTGGCTTTAAATCAGAATCAATGCATTTAGACAGTGTGATTTCCATAATATTATAGGCATGAGAAAATAGACCAATCAGTTTGTAAAAGTTGAAATTCAAAGATAAAAGAAAAAAATGGGCTTATTTTTTCTACAGACTATCAAATAGTTTGCCTATTTTTTCACAGTCATATGACAATCACTCTCTAAAAATCTCACTGTTTTTTTCTTTTGGGAAGAGGGTCATCAGTCACATTGACCCATGCCTTGCTTTTGTCTTTCCTTCCCCTGGTATTGCCAGACTGGCATGATATAGATCGCTGTATTCGAATGTTGTTGTCATTGTACCCAAACATTCTGATGTCTGGATTGTCACATCTTCTTCCATGTTTTCTTTGACTGCCAAAATATTCTTCTATGGGATCTTGACAGAATCTTTCAGTTAAGACATATTCAACACCCTCATTAAGAAGAAACTTGGTTGCTTCCACAACTGAATAGGATGTAATCTGTAGACCCTCGTATGTCTGCCAAGATATAAACATTCTATTTCTGGCATTGGCTGTGAAATTCCCAGGTCGGTTGAGTGTGCATTCTTTCCACTGCTTAAGATATCCAAGGAACTCATCTTCAAGCCAAGGGAATCTTGGATCATCAGTGGATGTGTAAGGAGCAAGGAAAGGTTTTCTCTTCCTCTGATGTTCAATTTTACTGCGTACATTTAAGCAATCAAAGAAAGAGTCAAACATTTCACAAAGCTTCGCTGTACCTGCTGTACCAGGAGGGCCAAATGATCTTAAAACAGCTGCCATTGATGCACTTAGCACTTGAGCTGCCAGGCTGACACGCATGCTGGAGTACGAATTCAGCTTAACATGTTCATATGTAATTCTAGGAAGCAACTTCAAGCCATTCTCTGCATCTTGATAAAAGATTTGGGTGATGTGCTGCCATAATAAGTAGTGACCATCATTCCACATATACCTGGAAACAATAACCAGTCAACATTAATATGTATGCAGCAAATCATTGCCAACTTACAATATCATATAAGGAGTTATTAACAGCAAAATGTAAAACATATATAAATGCAAGATAATAAGCAGATGGGATTTCTTGTGTGTAGATGGACAGCTGCTGTCCTTTGCTGTCCCAATAACAGTTACGGATATAAGATTGCCCATTTGGCAATTTAAATTATCCCAAAATGGCTTTTGATTAGAGAAATTTAGAAACCTGGATTAAAATTTAACCCTGGGTTAGAGCTAATCGGCCTTTGAACAACTGGGCCCTGATCATAACCATTCTATTGGCTGTTGGACGTAACTGCTGCCCCTATTGTTACTGGGACAGCAAAGGCCAACAGCTCTCCACCTGCACAGTAAAATTCCTTTTGCTTTTTATCTTGAAATTGTTTTGTAAACTCATACCTGGTACAAGTACCAGATCCAGAATGATACAGACAGTTTCTTGTGGTCTTTACAAGATGAGGGGCATCTGAGAAGAAGTATATAAACCTCTGTGGTGCAAACAAATTGATTGTGCGATAGCACACATCCTTGTCAGCATTTCCATCAAGACTCTTATGCATTCGGTAGAATCTTCTATTTGGTGTGGCTCCATCTGAAGTAGAAGCAATAACCCAGAGGTTACAGGTTAACTCCAAAATAGCAACAGCCTCCCAGAACAATGGCATTATCTGGGCAGAAGTAGCTCCATTGGTAGAAAAGTGGGCCAAGCAGAACTTCAACTCTGTACAAACACCTCTGATGAGGAAAGCAAGAGCATGAGTTGCAACCTCATCAAGTTTTTCCAGAGCTCCAAAGTTGACATCAGGGTCACCAAGATCCACATATCCAATCAATTCGCCTGTGACCTTATCAAAAACAAGATTTGACATGATTTTCATTTCGTCAAATAGCAAGACAACATATCGTTGCACATCAAAGTACTTGTCTGTTAATGCTTTCAGTTCTTCAATCACATTCTCATGAAAGCCCCTTTTGGGTCTAATAAAGTTTCTATAATCCCGCAGTGTTCTTTGGCTTGGCAGTACTAGTATCCCACTTTTTCTTATTTCCTCGTAGCAAGATGGTGATTTGGCTGCCAATGACAAACAATAACGAATTATCATTGGGTGATATCTGACACCAGTTGATGTGCTGTTGTGGAGTTTCTTTTGTTGTTGCCAAAATAGGCTCATGAATGGTGTGATCTCTGCCTGACCAAGTATATCAGTCATGTCTTTATTGAGTTCATGATCAATCTCAACACTTGATTTCTCGATTTCAAGTTTCATTTCTTGAAGTTTCTTCTCAAGGGTTGCACATTTCAATCTTTGCATCTGCAAAGTCAGTTTTAATCGTTCTGGAGATGTCTTAGAGACTGGGGTATTGAGATGCGCTGGCTTAGCTAGTTTGTTCTGCTTGGCCCTTTCTTTTAGCCGAGACTCATGTGAATACCCATAGCAACCAGCACACTGCTGGCCCTCATCCTCTGTTAAAATTTCACATCCTCTCATTCTCCAATACTGCTGGTGTGGAAATGAACTATCGTCGAATAGTGGATCGACAGATTTCGGGATGATGTGGGGTATTACAGCATTGGATAGTTCATGTGGAATTACTCCAGGACATATGGAGTGGCTTTCAACATCTTTCACAAGGTCAGAAACTGTGATATTACTGACTGATCTTAAATATCTAGAATACAGTTCATGGTCTTCAGGTATGAGCCATCCAAAAATTGAAATTGTGTATCCCAAACTGTCATCTATCATGATTTCAACTTCTGGCAACAAAAAGGTGTTTTTCATCTTTCTCAGCAATATTCTGTCATTTAACTCTTGAACTGACCAGTCACTGAGTGTTTTCAAAGGATGAACTCGTTTGCAAAGTTCTACAAAGTTACTATAACAAGCATTCTTTCTTTTGATTTCAGGCAAGTCCTTCACGATCGATAGCAGTCTTCGTGGCGCTAGCTTTTCCTTTTGGTGGCTTTTTTGGGGCATATTTAGAGTCGGTAGAGAACCAAACTTCGGTCTTTTCTTGGTCATCTTTGAAGACACGACTAAAAGCAAAGTTAAATAATTTATCTATCAGTAAGAAAGGCGGAAGAGCTTTGGTTAGTACAAGACATGTGTTGCCATCATGGAACACAAAAGTAAACATCGTCAGTTCCAAGTTATAAACACACATCTGATGTTTGTAATCCCCTCTACTAACTACTAACTACACATACACCTTCGGTTGTGCTGTGCCGCGCACAAAAATCCTACATTCCATACTGGTAAGCACCATACACACACAAGCTTTAGTCTGAATACTTACCAATTTCTATATCATCAAGAGCGAAATGCTTCTCGCATGTAAAGACTCTATCGCTGTCAATTTGTTTCTGGAAATCTTTGTCTACTTCTCTTGATTTTGTGAGTTCATTCAGCCAGTCTGCTCTCCACTTTTTGTATACTTCGTTCCTCGGAGCGGGAAGTTTCCAAATGCCTATACCTTTCGATCGCCTGCACGATCCACAGCCAACCACGGAACAATTATCGCCAGGCATTTTAAACTTAATCTAGAGTAGCTTTATTACGATTTACAACTGTTTTTTCTTTTTTTATCATAATAACACCGAAAAGAACACAAGACAGCTTACCGTACTCAAGTGACAACCGGCGCCACATCTCAGTTGAATCCTGTGCTGTGCACGGTATTGGTCACGTGATTTCTAAAAAATCGAACAATAACCTCCTCTTTTGAAGTTCACCGACCTTCCTAACCAGTCCCCTCTACTAACTATGATCAAACCAAGTCATAAGACTTACATTCATTTCCTCAAATCACACATGCGTGGAAGAGTTTCTCTTTCCTTTCTCCAACAACGTTTGTCTGAACATGCCCATTAATTACCTTTTGCAATTAGTACATGACTTAAAACCTATTTCGATGGAAGCACATTTGACCCGCAATAGCGCTAAAAATATATAAAATTCAACGTAGAAACTGTGAGATCTTGCTAAGCTCAGCAAAACGCAAATGCTACCAGTTCCCATTCAGTCAACCGTAAACAGTTGTTATTAGATCATAACTGTAATTAGCGTTAAACTGTAACCGTCTCCTGTCAGGTCCTTTTGTGTAGCTGTTATCCACCAGAGCTTTTCGAAAGTGACTAATTCCTGTCTAGCCAATCGTTGTAGTAGATTGCGTGATTCTTTAGATAATTCATAGCATTACCTAATCCTTTGTACATTAGGCTTAAATAGAGCTGTTTTGAAAAGCTGTCTTTGTTCGACCCAGTTCTGGCCAGGAGAAACTCAGCCATGTAGCCAGTTCTGGTAAAGCCAGGTCAGGCCAAATTAGGACCACGTCAGTTCAGTAGCGTTTGCAGAATAAATCTACGTTGGAACCAACCTTACTGTTGTTAGTCATTGTCTCAAGGAAAGTCAACAGCCGTAATAGATCCCGGCCCCAGGGAAACCTTTTCGCAGAGGAATTTTATTGAAATTTCCCCGTCCATCCGTTTATTTGTGAAGGCAAAATCCTGTTTTCACATAGTAACGCACATTCTGCTTTTTTTCTTAAACAATATCTACTATTCATAGAACTTCGATATTCGGCTTTCTCAGTCGGAGTCAAGCTACCTTCGAATGGTATCCTGCTCGAACAAGCTAGTTCAGGTGAAGATCTTTTACTATGGCCAAGTCATGATTTCGGAGAATTGCTGAATAAACTTACGAAAGACCGTCCTTCCAATGTTTTGCGGCTCCGGTTCTGGAAAAAAAACACTTTTCACTACTGCTGGATAAGTCGTCCACTAAAACTATTTTTTTTGAATAGTTACAAAGCCAAAAAGCCGGTCACAAACAACGATTTCCTTCTTCAATTCCGCTCGCGTATACAGCGAAAAAGGAATAACCTACTGGAGGACACTTTAAAATCAAACTTAAATTTTCAATATGGCATCAAAAGATTTCAACATAATCGGTGTTCTCAAATTAGAAACTGATCTATTTGTGGTCGACATCTATGAAACAACCTCTAGTCTCTAATCGTTGTGGCCTGTCCAAGATGTTCTAGGCATGATTGCTGGAGAACTTTAATAATAATAATAATAATAATAATAATAATAATTTACATTTATATAGCGCAGACCTCTATATGAATATATTCAGTCGTGCTTCACAATAAGATAAAATTATGGCAAAAGTAACTAAGATAGAAGAACCTATTGGAACCTACGAGTCTCTGCACTCAAAGAGAACAATAGCCTAGCTAAGTGAATAAGAAACATGAGTAAAAATAAAAATCTATTTGAAAGCTAGATTAAAAAAATGAGTTTTGATAGCAGTCTTCAATGTGTCCAATGTCTTTATGTTACGAATTGTCGAAGGTAATGCATTCCAAAGAAGAGGTGCAGCTGATTGGAAGGCACGATCACCAAGGGTTGGACGGGTCCTGGTGCTTGATAATTCGAGTAATAAAGACTCGTTTGACCTAAGAGACTACCTGGATCGCTTTTTGATGATAATTAAATCAGTCAAATAGTTAGAGGCTAGACCATATGAAGAGTTAAATGTCAAAAGGAGAATCTTAAACTTTATACGGTAACTAATCGGGAGCCAATGAAGGTGGAAAAGTAATGGCGTAACATGGAGGTATTTTGGTATTTTGGTATTTTGGTATTTTGGTATTTTGGTGACCAACCGAGCTGCGGCATTCTGTACCCGTTGGAGTTTCATGATATGTAAATTCGGGAGGCCATATGGTGGACTGTTACAATAATTTATTCTACTGGTTATAAAAGCATGAACTACTGTTTCGGTAACTAAACGACTTAGATATTTCCTAATTCTACATATGTTGTAAAGATGATAGAATGCGGATGAGCAAGTTCTTTTAATATGACTAAGCATACTCATCTTCGAATCAAACCAGATTCCTAAGTTTCGAACCGTCGCGTTCCAATCAGAAGACATTCTGTCTTATCCGCATTCAGTTTTAACTTGTCCGTTTGCATCCACCGACTAATGTCAGCGATACATGATTCCATGGCAGAGTTAAAGTAATCATTGCATGGTGGGGGAGGGGGGCGGGGGGGGATAAATTCGAATTGGCCCGATTTTACTTTGAGAAAGCCGGAACTTTGGCTCTATTTGTGGAGATAACACCACAAATTATGCCAGAGATGCTAACTTGCTAACTTGTCGAGCCCTAAAAAATGAGTCTTTATATATGAGATGAGATGAGATGTCGCAAGTGGTAATTACTGATGACTTGTTTTTAGTAAAATAAAAAGTGTCCTTGTACGTGAATTTATCAGCTCCAAGGGAAGAGTTTGATTAATATGTGTCCACAAATTCAGATGAGAAAACCATATCTCTTGTGAACAGACAGAGCACTGGTCATCTTTTTACCGCAATTTAAAAAATCCGCTTTCCTCCGGCCTCTTTTTTATCATGTAGTACAAAGAAAAAAAAACAGTTTCTGGTGGAAAGGATTACAAAATTTTGCCGCGTTCCTGTTTAACCTATAGAGTCTGCGTTGATATTACGAAACAAGTGATTAAGACAATTAAAGACTTCCCTTATTCGAAGAATTAAGTTCACGATCGTTACTGACTTCGTCAAACGGTTCCGTAATCTACCCTTCTTCGTTCTCCATTTTCCGCTTAAATGAAATCTATTTTCCGCGAAGGGATGATAACTGAACGAAAAGTCAAAAAACGGAACTGGAGGAAATTCTTCAAAACTCGTTTTTCACTTTTAGGCCTGTTTTTAGCTCTGATAGAACGTTTTAGAATGATCTCTCTTTTCCGATTAATAACAGCATGATGAATCTCACGAGTTCTTTTTATTATTGTGTTATATAGATACGACAACGTCCATGCATTGATTAAAATTGGCGAGGAAATTCTTCCCCAATCAGGTTTCATATCTTAGAAATGCATTCGGTCATAAGCTCAATATGATAAGGCACACGCATAACAATTTTCACAAATTAAAAGCGAAACAAATGAGCACTTACGATTTACGAGACTTTCAGCAACAAGGATGAATTCCTGTTAAAAATGAATTGAGACTTAATAATGCGTCGACTAACCTCTTAGAATGTTTAAAGATCATTCACTGACCATCATCCATGTTTGCCTTAACAACTCTACTTTGTTGAAGACGTTTCCTTAAAGGGCTCGCGAAGAACATACCTTAAGTGCGATGAAGAGTAACAAAAACTTTGTCATCGTTTTCTTCCAGGTGCCACTTCAGATGAACCCAAAGTTTTGTACATATTTAAACGATTACACTTCTGTCGGCTTTTTTCATTATGCAGATAAAAATTGGTCCCGTGAGGGCTGCTACTTTAGCGACTAATTTGAGTTTGATATCGTTTTGCATATGTCAATCATTCAAAATCTCAGCTGGCAGATCAGAGATCAAGTAAAATACTGTTGACAGTTGGGAAGATACATTGGAAAATTTATTGCAAAGCTGCTTTAATATTAAATACAAATTACTCAACCAAATTTTTCTTAGATATTGGATCTCTCTTGCAAACCTGGATGGATCAGTAATGCGTAAAATAAAAAAAACCATCCATGACCCGTGGCAAAAAGCATTCAAAATTGTCAAGCTGTTACAAGGCTGTAGAACCTATTGTTTGAATTTAAAGAACATTTAAAAAACAACTTTTTCAGTGAAAAAACAACGGTTGGAGTTTGGACAAAGTTTTAAATTAACCGCGGTTTAAAAATTTTTTCGGAGAACGTTCTGTTGGGAAGCATTCCAGCAGCAATGCCAGCCGCCACCGACAGCATAAAATGGTGGCTGACCGCCCTAATCTGTTAGTCAATCAAGAGGGTCTCAATGGAAGGGGGGGGGGGGTAATGTTGACGGTTGACGGTTAAAAATGAGCCCTACTGACGGTTGACGGCTAAATTTTAGGTCAATTGACGTTGGATTTTATCGTTCGCTTTTACAGTTTAATGTCTTAAGAAATCTCTTTTGATACTTTCGTTTCGTTATTTAATTCAGTCGTGGGTAAAAGGAAAAGAAGCATTTTGCCTAGAAAGTTTTTAGATAATAGCCAGCGGCGAAATTACGAGCAAGCTTCCATCATTCACTCTTAGGTTGTTCGTTTGAGAGATTCGTTCCTATGTTGAAGATGCGTGAATGGTTTTACCATGGGATTTGAATTCGTGGCCTTTCCGAAGATTAAGATGAAGTAGAGGTTTTGCACAGCAGCCATGTTGGATGGCAGGATCAATGAAAATATTTTGCATAAGAAAGAATTTTTTTCCCATTGGTAAAATAATCTATTGTTCCTGCCATCCAACATGGCTGCTGTGCAAAATCGCTATTGAGGTTGAGTCAGCGAGGTTCATGTTTACAAGTGAGTTTGTCGCGGTATTTGATTTTGACAATATTGTCATGTAAGAACCCGTCAAAGATATGGTACAAACAAACTCGCTGGTTTCATGGACTTATTTCTGCTGCGAACAGCATTGTTTGGTCGTCATCCTATATCTTCAAGCTTTCTACTCATTTCGAACTGCAGGAAATGGTATGCCTTACAAAACATGGTGCGATTTTCTCCTCGCCCAAAATCTCTAGTAAAACGTAATCGTCGATGCTCGAGTTAGCTTCGAGTTTTCATGAACATGCTTATGACACGTTCATTCTTCTACTAACACTGGAACGTGGAGAATCAGTCTGTAATTGATAATTTGGTTTTATCAACTGAGTTGATATCAGATACAATGAAATATATGAAGTTCATATATTTTGAACTGCGGTATTAGATACGTATGATGCACGATCCTCGCAGTAGATAGCGCTATTTAAGCAATAGCGAAAATCAGACCTGAAAAAAATCAGGCCTGATTTTTTTCAGGTCTGATTTTCGCTATTGCTTAAATAGCGCTATCTACTGCGAGGATCGTGCATCATACGGGAGTTGATAATGTGATTTGGTCACCGTAAAGGGTTTCAAAGCTGACGTTTTGGCCGTTAGCCTTCGGCAAACGCTCCGCTGACGAAGGGCTAACGCTCGAAACGTCAGCTTCGAAATCCTTTACGGAGGTCAATTCACAGTATCAACCCAGTTGATAAAACCAAATTACCTTGCTACCCCTACCCACGCGCCACAGTTTCTTTAGAAACTTACCCCTTTTATTCATCTGTATTTCACAATCATCGTAATTCATAAGAAACACCCGAGCTATGTTCGTGTATATATTGAAACGGAGTCACAAGTTGGTAACCACGAGGTTGGACTATAATAGTTGTTGTTTACAGTTTGCGAATGGGACAACCTTTTTGCCTTTATCTGTATGTTAACCGGCGTGGATATATTCTGTTGAGTTCATTGAGTTACCATCTCAATGGAGGAACAAATTAAAATGCGAATCACCAACCGAGTCCTCTCTGCGACAGTCTCGCGTGGCAGAGATCAGTCCTACATGAAGAGAGTCCTGCACGCAAAGTCTTACAGAGTCCCTTCTATTTTAGCTACAAACATTCGCAATTTATCGAACAAGGTAGACGAATTGCATCAAGTCGCCATTCGCAACAAAACATGTCATTTTCATAACTGAGAAGTTGCTTTCGCAGCTGATACCGGATTCGGCTGTCTCGCCACCTAGATTCTTGTTATCATTGAGAAATGAGGAGAAATACTAATCCGGTGGCTGCTGCGTATACAGCAAGGAGGAAATTCCGAGTAAGCGATTAGTAGAAATGGAACAAGAGAAATTGGAGTCTATCTGGGTACAATTAAGATCGCAATCACCCCCGCAAAAAATTTGCATAATTATTCTGGCAGTTGTTTATCATTCAACCGCTAACGGTGAAGAGGAATAGGTTACTCTTCGTGATTATATGCAAAAGAATATGGATACGTATCTGTCGAAACGTACAGAGGAAAACCGGCTTCAACCGGCTTGCGCTCTGACTCTATTTCTAGACCTAATCACCTGAAGTAGCAAGTTCAATTCAACACAAGAGACTCTGGGATACTTGAATGATTTTTCACTGATAGACCCCACACCTTCGATCCTCAGAGGATACCGAAGCTTGGCTCATCGGAACACTACACCGTCCTAGTGTGCTCAACTGTTAAACTTCCACCTTGACATGATTCTGTATAAAAAGTTCACAGAAGGCAGTACCGCGCGAGCAAATGGAGAGAGTTTGGATCCTGGATTGCAACTAAGGATTGGACCCAAGTTTACAATGCTACCTCATGTGTTTCTAAGTTTGAAGTATTCTCTTAGGAACTTCGCTCAGCTATTGAAATCTTTTTTCCATGGAAAACAGTAAAAACCTAGGTATATGATAAACCTGGGATGAAAATTGAAATCTTTGATTAACAAGTGACAAGAAGCATTTATTACATATGAGAAAGATTCGCCAGTCTATAGGCTATGACGGAATAGAGTCCCTGGCGCTATTAAAACAGCGAACCGCTCTTATTATAACCCCAAAGTGGACTATCTGGCTGAAACTAACCCCAAGAAATGGTGGCAAGGCATCAAATCTCTGACTGGACAGGAAACCTCTGTTAAGCAGGAATGGTACCAACAGTTCTTAAGTGACATCATCACTAGTCTTTTATCATGGCTAAGCGATGATTTCGGAGAATTGCTGACTAGATTTACGAAAAATTGTTTTCTTTATTCTCGGTATGTTTAAACGCGGGTACTTGCAGTGTTTTGCGGCTCCGATCCTGAAAAAAAAAAACCGCTACCGTGAAAGATTGTCTACTAACCGAGAGCTATCTTTGTTGAATAGCTACAAAGTAAGCGAGGGCCACAAACAATAATTTGTTTCGTCTACTCCGTTGGGTGGGTAGCCTTAGGATAAGGACACTTTAAATTCAAACTTGCATTTTAAATGCATATGTGCCATCTAAACATTGGAACATAATCGTCATCAAATTTGAAAATAATCGAAATTTACGAGCCTCGTGCAAAACAACTTCTGATCTCCTATCTTTGTTGCTTATCCAAGATATTTAGAGCATGATTGCAAGAAATATATATCAGGGAGCATTTGTGAGTCATCATTGCATTTGGGGCTACAAAAGATAAACTGGTAAAAGCCTGGAGAATCGGCCTCAAATAAGACATAGCAGGAAATACGAATTAGCCTGACTTTGAGACTGCTGGATTTTTTGACACCGAACACTGTTTCCGGAGATTATCCCTAAAGTTTAAGCGTTAACTTCTTGAGCACCATCACAAAAACGGGAAAACTTGTCAAATTAAAAACGTGTTGAGTGGTCTGGGCTGTCACTATTGAGGTCCCTATGACATCGAGGGCAAATGATGATAAAAAAATATTCGGCATTCTTGACAGATAATTATTGACAGGTAACCTGTAGTTTTGTGAACAAGTTAATCGAAACGAGTTTTCATCAGACGAGATGTCATAGTGGGTAGAATTAGCAATATGGTTAAATGCCAGTCTAGCAGAAAGGCAATTAGTCGTTTTACTGATGACTTGTTTTGTAAAATAAAAAGTGTTCTTGAACGCGAAGTTATCGGCTTTAAGGCAAGAGTTTGGTAAATATGGAATCAACAATTCAGATGGGAAAACCATTCCTCTTGTCAACGGACAGAGCACAATCATCCACAAACAAGGAATCGAAAAAAAACAGATGGGAAAACCATTTCTGTCGGAGCATTGGCCGTCTATTAACACAAATAATTATAATCCGCCTTTCTTCGGAACTTTTCCTTTACAACGTCATATGAAGAAAAATCGGTTTCTGGTGGATAGGATTACAAACTATTGCCACATTGCAGTTGAACATTTAGAGTCTGCGATAAAGTCTCTTAAAGACTTCCGCTCATCCAAAGGAGAATAAAGTTTACGATCATCACTGACTTGGTCATTCAAACGATTCCGTAATCTGCTTTTTATTCTTCTCTATTTTTCGCTTAGTTGAAGTAGATTTTCGGCAAAGGGATAACAGCGAAAAGTCATAAACACGGACCTGGTGGAAATTTCTCAAGAATCTATTTTTTAGGCCCTTTTTTTTAGCACCGATGATACAACGTTTTAGGGAAAACTTTGTTTTGAGTTTCATAACAGCATGATTAATCTTACAAGTTGCTTCACTAATGTGTTACACCGATGCGACAACTTCCGTTCCCAGATTAAAATTGGCGAAGTAGCAACCCTTCTAACAGGTTTCCCATCCCATTGTATCAGCAGAGCTCAATAACGCACGCGCAAAAACTAATCACAAATGAAAACGGAAACATATAAGTACTTACGATTTTCGAAGCTTTCAGCAACAAAGACGAATTCCTGTTAAAAGTGAATTAAGAGAGACTTAAAAATGTCTCGGTTAACCTGTTAGAGAATTTAAAAGATTATCTTGTGGCCATCATCCATATTTGCTGTAAAAATTCTACATTGTTAAAGACATTTCTGTGAGGCACTAGCGAGGAACATACCTGGAGTGCAATGAAAAGTAACAGAGACTTTGCCATCGTTGTCTTCAAGCTGCCACGATGGATGAACTCAAAGTTTTGTACATATTTAAATAATTACACCGCTGTAAACGTTCTCGTTATGCAAGCAAGACATCCGCCCATTAAGGCTGCTACTCAAGTTATTAATTTCATTTTGACACTGTTACGTAAACAGTGTGTCTGACCCGACAAATTTTGCATTTATCATTCATCAACAAGTTCATTCGTCAGACTATGAAGTAACGTAGTTTTGGTGGTTTCGTCATGAAAAGACATGGTGGAAAACTGTATTATAACGCCGCTTTGAGAATAAAAGCCAATTATCCACAGATAACTTTCAGATCTTGGATTTCGTTCGCAAACCTAGTTTTATTAATGATCCGATTCATAAATTTCAAATTTGTCAAGCTGTTTTCAAAGCTGTCGTGCGTATCTATTGAATATGTTGTAAATAGAAGAAGGCACCGGTCAGTACTGGGATAGAGTGGAAGTCTTAAATACCGGCGTTTCAAAACGTATTTTCAGAGAACCTCTTGTTAATAGAGGAATCCTTGTTTACAATATTTGCCTCATTAGCATAAGCAATTCAGTTTCTGATGGAACTAAAAATAAATCGGTTCTGAACATCGAAAGGTCAAAGTACGATTAAATCGGCCAATGAATACGAGCCTGATGCATTGAATACGTTTTGTGCAACACGGGTTTAAAAACTCAAAATTTTACATAGAATGTATGAGCGCATTAGCGCTTTTGCCACCCAGAAATTTTGCAGTTTTTGATGGACTATTTCTCCTTGAATATTACATCGCTTTTATGTCGAATAGATCGTTTCAGATTGAATTTTGAAGTTTTTGCTCATTTTACAGGGGCGCATTTGGCGAGCAGTGTTTACATGGCTACCTAGTGCCTGGCAGAAGAATCCGAGAAAACGTAAGCTACTGAGACAGCCGTGTACTTCGAGAAACTTTCCTGAGAAACTTTTGCACCAAATTAGCACCTATTTCTTTTATTATTTGTTTGATTCTTTGACATTCAGCTTCGTTGAGGTCAAATGGTGCGTAAACATCTTAAGGAAAATCAAGGTCTTTCGAAGAATAAAAGTCGTAAAGAAGAACAAATTCTTCGTCCGTCGTCAATGAAACCATCGTCGTAGCATATTATAAGCGAATTTCGTAAGTCTTTGAACGCCATAGCCACACAAAATTCAAAAAGACTTAAGATGCCGTCGTCTTCCCGCAAGACCGTCCGCTTAACCTTAAAATTTTCCCTCCGAAAACCAAATCCTCGGTCCAGTCTTTCTCGGATGTAAAGCGTCGTCGTCTTCCTTTCGTCGTCGTTTCTTAAGTTCCCTAATAGGGACCTTAAGAAACCACGACGGCGACGGCAACGAGGACGTGGAAAAACAAGAGATCTAATTGGCAGAACAATAGCTCAGCACGTGCGTTTTGAAACTTTGTACATTTCTTAGCCGTCCTATACAAAACAACAACGTGAAATCGCCAAAATTTGCGTCGCCTGCGAACCGAAACCGCGACGGAAAATTATTTTGATTTCCATTTGGAACTCAACGGCTACTTTATACGTCACGCTGAAGTTGAGCTGTGGCGCTGTATGACTGACAGTAAGCTCCTGCAGCCATTTTTTAAATTCTAACTAAGAGTAGAAATTCATTTTTAATCGAAGTCTTCCTTGGCGTTGCTGTAGTGGTTTCTTAAAGTCCCCAATAAGCCAAACGCCACCGAAGATCGACTATCTTGCTAAATTTCAGCTCTTGACTTGTCAGCCATGTAGATAATTGTGAGCATATCGATAAGCGTTTTAATTGGTTGAAATCAGGCTATGTGACGGAAATGTGAAGCACGCTATCCAAACCGTGGATTTGACGAGGAAAAAAGCGTTCAAACTTGAGTTCGGTTTCCCATTGCAGAGTAATTTTTATTTCGCTGGCATTTAACCCAAATGATTTAACAGAAACAAGTGTCCCTCACTCCAGGAGAGTTTTGGGCTATCTTCGTACGCTGATTCAAAGGTAGCTAGTCTGAATACAAAATCTTCTTGAGTTGAAAAAAACATTAACAAACAGCAAAATGCCACTCGTGTTTTGTTAAGTCACCCCGGAAAAAAAAATGTGTATGCACTGAAATATATTATCCATGTAGTTAAAGAAGGGAAAGTCATTGTTTTTCTTGGTGTCATCAACAGGTTTATCACCTCGACAGTCGCATTGGACCAGCCTAAAGAGCATACGGATGACGCCATCCGGTTAGTAATCCTCTATAAAAATCAGGATGCTGCAGTGTCTATCAACCGACAGCTGAGAGATCTTAGCAGCAAGGTGCAAAAGACCATTCAACCCATGTTTCTTAGCCGCAAGCTTAAACAAGATCTAAGCCTGCGTGAACCCAAGCCTAACATCATGACCCAGCAACGCGTTGCTTATCTATTCAAGTGTGACCTGTGCGATGCAGGTTACGTCGGGTACACAAAAGGCCACCTTCACACGCGCGTTGAGGGTTACCGTCAAAAGACGTCATCTATTTACAGGCATTATTCCAAAGACTATAACACTGCTGTTCCGAACAATTTCTTAGCACGCTTCAATGTAATCATGAAATGCACGAACAAATTTGACTGCCTTGTTAATGAAATGCAGTGTATTCAAGATCTTAAACCAGCATGGAATGTACCTACAGTCCATAGTTAATTGAGGGGACTGGTTATGAAGCTCGGCGAAGAACAAAGGACTATGTCTTTGTTTACGTTTTTAAAGGTCACGTGACAATGACTGTGCACACATTTTCAAGATGGCGTCGCTTGCCTGTGCGCGTGTTCTCGAACGGTGAAAGCTTAAAGTTAATTTAGAGCGTATTGGAAAAGATTTATTGGTCACACAGGTGTTGAACTGTTAGAGAAGTAGTTTGTGTTTGTGTATTGCGAAATGCCTGGCGATAACTGTGCGGTTTTCGGCTGTGGCTCGTGTAGAAGGACGAAAGTAATCGGGATTTGGAAGCTGCCTTTCCCGAGAAACGACGAGTACAAGAAGTGGAGACTGGAGTGGCTAAATGAGATAAAGAAGACTCGTGAAGTTGATAGCGATTTCCAGAAACAGATTGATGGTGACAGAGTTTATACATGCGAGAAGCACTTCGCTCCTGAGGACATAGAGATATGTAAGTAATGCCAAATGATAAACAAGCTGATCGTAACATGACAACATAGTGGGGTAGCTTGTTGTTCTTTTGGGCTTCATTCTAATGATCTTTCTTACTTTTCCAGTTCAAACGGCGAAAATGACAAAGAAGAAACCAATGTTTGGGGCTCTACCTGTTCGGAACATGCCAAAGAGAAGCCACGAAACGGACAAGACGACTCGAAGGCCGCCAAAAGTTGTAGTGACTGTCGAGGAGACTACTAGTTGTTCCAGATACTACAAGAATTTTAGAGACCTGTGTAAACGTGTCAAGTCCCTCAAAACTCTCAGTGAGTGGACTCAACAAGAACTCGAGGACAGGATTGTCTTAAAGAAAATTCTGCCTTCGTTACAGATTCCAGAGCTCGAAATAGTAATCGATGACAGCCTCGGTTTTACTATTCTTGTTTACGGATGGCTACTACCTGAAGACCATGAACTTTACACTAAAAACTTTAGGTCCATAAACAACATTACAGCATCGGACCTTGTGAAACATGTGGAACGTTGTTTGATTTGCCCTGGAGTAGAGACGAATGTATTTACTGGAAATGTGTTGCCCCATATAATTCCCAGGGTTGTGGATCCCTTGTCCATTGACAGAGAAGACAACAACTTGGATTCGTTTCCAAGCAAGCAATACTGGAGGTCTCGTGGTTGTTCTGTTCTGTGTCATGCTGATGAGCAGTATTGCAGCAGCTGTTCGCAATATCTCCATGCTAGTGACCTATCAAAGAAAGCAAAGTAACGAAAGCTAGCAGAACCTGCACACATGAAGGCTCCAGTGTCGAAAACTGCACCAGAGCGTATTAAACTGACCCTGCAGAATCAGAGGCTAAGATGTGCAGATCTTGAACGGCAACTGGACGAAATGAGAACTGAACTTACTAAATCAAGTGTAGAGGTTGACCCTGAGTTGAGTGATGATTTTGCCACTATTCTTGGGAAATCAGATGTTACTCCTTTTATGAATCTCTTTTGGCAACAACAGAAGAAATTGTTTTCGAGCAGCCCTACTGGTGTGAGGTATCATCCGATGATAATCCGCTACTGTTTATCTCTTGCTGCAAAGTCGCCATCCTGCTACGAAGAACTACGCAGAAGTAAAATCCTCGTTCTACCGAGCCAGCGTACCCTCAAGGACTACCGCAACTGTATCAGACCTACAAGGGGATTTAATGAGAATGTGATCGAGGAGCTGAAAGGCCAGACAGACTCCTACTTTGATGTTCAGCGGTATGTTGTTTTATTTGACGAAATGAAGGTCATGTCCAATCTAGTGTTCGACAAAGTTACAGGAGAACTCATCGGTTATGTTGACCTTGGCGACCCAGATGTTAACTTTGGATTGTTAAAGAAAGTTGATGAGCTTGCAACACATGCTCTGGCTTTCCTCATCAGAGGGGTCTGCACACAGTTGAAGTTCAACCTTGCATACTTTGCTACTAATGGTGTTACAGCTGACCAGTTGATGCCACTCTTCTGGGAAGCTGTAGGCATACTGGAGATGACATGTAACCTGTGGGTGATTGGCACAACTTCTGATGGCGCATCTCCTAACAGAAGGTTCTATAGAATGCATGAAGATCTGGATGGCAATGCTGGGAAAGATGTTTGCTACCGTACGACCAACTTGTATGCTCCGCACATATACATCTATTTCTTCTCAGATGCTCCTCATCTCATGAAGACCACAAGAAATTGTCTACACCATTCTGGTTCTGGAAAATGTTCTAGGTAATTATAATAATATCATGACTTAAAGGGCTGTTCATGCTGATGTCATCCATTGTTATTAATGTGCCAACATTCCATTCCAGCTACATTTGAATTTGAATGAAAATACAGTCGAACCCCTATTAAGCGGCCACCTTCGGGGACCTGTCAAGTGGCTGCTTAATAGGGTTGGCCGCTTAATAGGGGTTTCATTTACAGTATTATACTGACAACAAATTTGGGACTTTGATAACTGGCCGCTTAACAGGGGGTGGCCGCTTAATAGGGGTTTGACTGTATATATAACACTAAAAATTCTCAGATGCTCTGAAAAAGATGAGTCCGAAAATTAAATTAAATTTTCTTCACATATATTTTTCTACTCTATTTTTTATATTTATTATTTTATTTTTATTAAAGCATATATTATTTTGTAAGATATAAAATAATTTTTGTCACTTTTTGACTGATTGCTATTTATTTGGTTTCCCCAGGTATATGTGGAATGATGGCCTATATGTTTTATGGCAGCACATAGCACAACTGTACTACCAAGATGCAGAGAATGGGTTGAAGCTTTTACCCAAGATCACCTACGAGCACATCAAACTCAGCTCCTACTCTTGCATGCGAGTCAATTTGGCTGCTCAGGTTCTAAGCGCAACAGTGGCAGCAGTGATGACGGCCTACAGCACCCCTGATACAGCGGCGACTGCAAGATTGTGTAAGATGATGGATCAATTCTTCGATTGCCTTAATGTTCGCAGTACTACCGAGCATCTGAGAAAGAGAAAGCCACTCCTTGCACCATACACATCCATTGATGACCCAAGATTTCTGTGGCTTGAGGGAGATTTCCTTGATTATCTAAGTGCCTGGAAGGAGAGCACAAAAGACAGACCGGGGAACTTCACACAGAATGCAAGAAGCAGGATGTTCTTATCATGGCAGACGCACGAAGGCCTTAAGATAACCACCCATTCAGTTGTTGAAGCAACAAGGTTTCTGTTGAACGAAGGCATGGACTTTGTGCTAACTGAAAGGTTCTGCCAGGATCCTGCAGAGGAGTATTTTGGCAACCAAAGAAAGCTGGGCAGAAGGAGTGACAATCCTGATATCAGAATGTTTGGCTACAATGATAACACAATCAGGATGCAGCGAGCAATTTCATGCCAGTCTGGGAATACACGCGGTCGAAAAGATAAGAACAGAGCATGGGATAACATTTCTAATGACCCTCTACCCAAAAGGGGTAAACAGTAATTATGTAGTTTTTCTAAAACCATGCAAGATATCATTACTATTGACACAAAATGCTTTACAAATATATAAATATGTATAGGTAATCGCATGATTTTGAGTGCAATTTTGAATAACTACGCGCAAGTAAACTTTTAACTAACAAAATTGCACGAGCGAGTGCAATTTGTAGACTTTGAAAAATTTACGAGTGCTTATTTCACTCAATTTCAACTTTCTGCACTGTTTGGGATTATTTGACATGCTCTAAGCCAATTAGCATGCAGACATTTTTGCAGGTATATTATTAAGCCTGAAACAATAATTTTGCCTCAAAAATATTGCATTTTCATACTTGCATTAGCATTCAGTCTTAATTGAAACAAGAAACAAAGGCTTTTGTAGCCCGCAGTTAGCAAAGCTATTCTAGGCGGGCTACCTAAACAGACACTGTATAGGCTCACACACACACACACACACGCACGCACACACACACGCAACAATGAAATAAATAAATAAATGAGCAAATAAAAATAAATAATAAATAATAGTAGTAAAATCATGTTAAAGGTTTTAACTGAGCCAGTCACACAAGGGAGTTTTTAACAGGTCAAAGAGAAAGCTAATCAGTTGAAATACAAATATAAGCTAGAAAGGTCAAGGTAGCGCAAGTCAACATTCATCTCCTCAATTTCAAGAATTTTCAAAAGCAAGTGAGTTAGCTCACGTTTAAAAGGTGCTTTCTTTAGCTTACGAATTTCAGGGGGGATGCCATTCCATATTTTCGCACCAACTCTAGAAAAGGAAAACAACTGATGATTTGTTCTCGCCTGTTTTATATAAAAGCTTCCAGCTACTGAGAAACGAGTAGAGTAGGAATGAACCTGTTCAGAGTGAGTAAAAAGTTCAGAAATATTGAGAGGAGCACAGCGATTTTTGATGTCATGTAACAGAGAGGCAACCAATTTGAAGTAAAGCATTTTTATCGGTAGAATTCCCGAACGACTAAAAAGAGGAGCACTGTGAGATGTATAATCGGAAAAGTGCATTAGACGAAGAACCCGCTTTTGTAAAATGACGATTTTGTTTAGATGAGTATTGGCGGCTTGGCCCCAAGCAACGAGGCCATAGGAAATATACGGTTCAATGAGCGAGCGGTAAATGTTTATAAGAGTAGTGAGCGGTACCAAGTGTCTTAGCCTTGCAACAATACCGATACCTTTGCTTATTTTCGTGGAAATGTAGTTAATATGATGCTTCCAGGAGAGATTACCGTCAATGAGAACACCTAGGTATTTAACATATGTCTTACGTTCAAGAGATACCAATTGCTCCGAGTTATTATCAAGTATTTTAAGGTTTACTTCTCGGTATAGTTTGTGTTGATAAGGATGAAAAATAACGAAATTAGATTTGGATACGTTAAGAGATAATTTATTTGAATTCAGCCATTCACACAACTTTAATATCTCTTCATTGACGACAACTTCAAGTTTCTTTAGATCTTTTTCTGCATATAGTAAATTGGTATCATCAGCAAATAGGTAAAAGTCAAACTTTTTAGAGGAACGATGCATGTCATTGACATAAATTAAGAAAAGAAGCGGACCAAGTATAGAACCTTGAGGGACTCCACACACTATTCTCTCTTTGCTAGAGACAATAGAACCGATTTGGGTTGATTGCATCCTGACAGACAAGTATGATGAGAACCAGTCATTAATCAATCCTCTAATTCCATAATGGTGTAATTTATGCAACAAAATCGAATGATCAACTGTGTCGAAGGCCTTTTTCAAGTCAATGAAAATGCCACAGGAATATAATTTTTTATCAATGTTGTTTTGAATTGTATTTAGAATATCCAGAATTGCATGTTGAGTTGAGCAGTTCTCTCTAAATCCATATTGCGATGTGAAAAATATATCATTTTTATTTATAAAAGATTTTAGGCGTTTGTACATTAGTTTTTCGAATATTCGATTAAACACGGACAGTAACGATATTGGGCGATAATTGTTTGGGTCAGTTTCATCATCCGCTTTATAAATTGGAATTACTACAGCATGCTTTAATTTGTGGGGATAGATACCAGTTGAAATGGACATGTTCATTAGTTCAGCTAGGGTATGAGATAAAGCTTGACGTGCGGACTTCAAAAGACGAACTGGACATGAATAAAGTCCGTAGGCTTTTTTTGATTGAGTACTCAAAATTTCCATTTCAATTTCAGTAGAAGTGACAGCGTCAAAGAAGAAAGAATTGGTGTAATTTGAATTCCCTAGGTAATCCTTAAAGTCCCTGGTGGATAATGGTATGCTATTTGCAAGTTTAGGTCCGACAGATGCGAAATGATAATTCAGTGCATTAGCTATTTCTGATTGGTTTTGTGTTGTACCCCGGTTGTCTGGAAGCTGGAGCGACGATACGAGCTTAGTCTTTTTGTGCTTATTAATTAAAGTGTTAATCCCCTCCCAAGTTTTTTTCATATTATTTAGGTTGCTACTAAAATAGGATTGATAGTAAAGTCTTTTTCTAGTAAAGTCTTTGCAGTATTCAGTGGTTTGTTTAACTTGAATGGTCATGCCTCTTTGTAATTGTTAAAGAAACAAGCATGCCAGTTGCATTATATGGTAGCAGTAATAACTGTTAAATATATATATATATTATTGAAGATTCAGAATAAAATATCCAAAGCTTGAAACCTGTGTTTGTCATATTAAATTATTTTGGTGCTTGATCAGTCCATAGTTATTGACTATGTTATACATCATGATAGGGTATTTACATTCAACACATGCTGTGTAAGATAACAGCAACTTTAACAATTCAATATTATTCAAAAATTTTAAAACTGATCTAAGGTTGTCTTTCTTTTCCACAATCGTTAGTGGCTCTCGTGATTTCCTTGCGAAGTGCTTTAGCCTTAACTTGCTTTGCTTTCATTTTATGTTTCTGTATCACATCTTTGGCAAAAGAAAAGGAACGTACTCTCACAAATAAGCTAACAATATTTTGTAATACGTCCTTGCCAACATTCTTACAGATGACCAGTTCAGAATCAGACACCAATGTGTTGTATGCTGAAACTGTTGCAACATCATTAATAGACTTCATTATGATACTGTTGATGTCAATACTCTGTAAGCCAGACTTTGCTGTGGCAGCCCTAAAATAGTTTTCTGTTCTTAAAAATATTGTTTGAGCACTTTTTGTGATACTCCACAAACCCCCACGATTCAAACAGTTAATGAATTTCTGACTGTCTTTAACATTTTCAGCCTCATCTTTACATTTCCCAGCCTTCAGTAAAGAAATCGCTTGTTCACTTTCTGCTGATTTAGAGATCTTTGAATTGACATGCTTGTTATGTAACTTATGAAGCACATAACCTCCAAGGTATTGCAGCCCAGCCATTTCTTGCTCTAATAATGGAACATTTGTAGCTTCTAAATTAGGAGTACTCGTTGCAGCCTTCTCTTTACTGTATGATAACATACGATCAGCAACTTTGGTAGATAGCAGTGTAGCTGCATTTCGTGACAATCCCTCGAAATACTTCATGGCATTCAGTGGCACAGCTGAGTAGAACTTTGTGTAGAACTTTTCAGCATCTCCATTTTTAACTAAACCTTCATACGTCTTTCGGAGTTCACAGAATTCCAATGTTTGTTCCCCAAGTTTTACAAAAACATACGATCTAAGCTCGTCCCTTAAGCCTTTTGGGAAAACCTTGTTATCAGCGAGTTTGAGCTTCACTTCGTCGACCATATTTGCCAAGATTTCAGCCGTAAAAGTCTCGCTTTTTTCTTCATCCTGTCTCGCAGAGTCTTCTTGGTGCTTTAGGGATGTGTGCCTTTTCAGACCTTCCTTGCTCTTGTACGTTTTCTTGCAAAGGTCGCAGATTAGTCGGCTGTTTTGGACCTATTCACGAAAGCACATATATTTCGAGATTAGAACTGACCCGCTTTATAAGTCCAAAGTTGCCCTTATAAAGAATTATCAAACACTGTTATATCTTACCTCATTTACTGCTTCACTAAATTGCTCTTGCACAACTTCTTCAGCCTCTAGTATATCAATAATGGCATCGAAATCGTCTCCGAATAAAAAGAGATCGTTCACGTCCGCCATGTTGTTTTGGAATGTGCACGGTCAATGTCACGTGACGGGCTAAAGCAACATAAACTCAGGCGCCTTTGTTCTCTCCTTTGTTCTTCGCCGAGCTTCATAACCAGTTTCCTCAATTAACTATGCTACAGTCGGATTCTCTTCGTGCTTAAATATTCATGTTATTAGCTTGGCACTCTTTTATGCAAATTCGCTTCAACTTAGCCTCTTCACAAACCGCATTTTATCACTGACTGCGTAACCTTGATAGTGGCGCAAGATGCACCGAAACGTCGGTTTCTATCCCTTATATTTCTTGTCTCATTTATCAATGTTGCATGCCAAATCCCTTTCACAGGTTTGACGTTTAGGCTCCTATGAGGACTGCAATATCGTCAAGAGCAGGATATTAAGAAGAAGGATTACTTTAACATTCATTAATCATTGTTTGCAAGAATTGACTTTTATTTAATCTTTTCGGGACAAAATTTATAATAAAAATGGCTTTTTTGTTACTGCTATGGCACTTTACGATCTTCAACCTTATGAATCTATGTAAATTTCAAAATTCTAAGTAGCGATTAGAAATCAAATTTTGAGTGTCTCCAGTTTAATAATCAATGATGTAATTGATCTACACTTTCTTTTTCTTTAAACTAAATGACTTGACCATGTAGACAGAATAATTTTTCCATGTTACGTAACATAAAAATCAAGGTACTAAATAATAACTTTCCGTCTCTGTAAGTTGCCGAGTTAAGGTTTTCTAGTTTTTTTGTATTTTTGTGATATTTTACTTTCAAAAAGTGATTCAAAGTTTGCGTCAACTGATTTCAGAGATAGTTTAACGACTAGGCGAAATCTAATCAAATGTGAAATTAGTTTTGGGGAGATTTTATGTGCCGAGACAACCCATGGCGTTTTTATCAATTATTCAGGTCAATTTAGGCATAGGCCCGTTAAACTAGATTTTCATAGTAGTTTCAATCATTTCCTAACAAACTTTTTCCTAAAACTGAAAACTACACCTTTTGCTGTTCATTACGAGGAAATACGCCTTCATTTGCGTTAATATACCGGGAGGTATAAAGGCAGCTGATCTGATTGGAGTACAATTTGATCTGAAATCGTACGCGTCATTTCAAAATCAATCGAGTGTACAGCTTAACTTTGATTTCAAATCACAGTATGATTTCACACCAAAATTGCATAAGTTAAATTACCACTTTTTTGCATCCATTTTGAAATCGCAAAATTTAATCACTCAAATACAGGATCATTAACTCGGTACAAATAATTTATTGATCTAATAATGAGCTGGTTGGTAAACAGTTGCCTTTCATTTCCTGCCATTTGACTGGTTACTTTAAACAAACCTTTAAATCTGATTGGTTATTGCGTTTAAGTAAAGATATGGTATTGGCTAGGAAAGAGACGCGATTTATAGCAAAAAAATGGTGAGATTCGTCGACAAACCCCACCAATAAGAGCCAATGAGATTGCAAGGAACAGGTGTGATTTCAAAGTGAAGCTATATAAGAGATATATATTTAAATGTAGAGAACAGTCCACTGTTGTTGCTCAGCATTTAAGACAGATTTTACTAATCCAATGATCATCAACTTTAAACAAGGACCCTGACTATAAAAGGACACTTGCCCTGGGCAAGCCGTCAGTCATTTCACCCCTGACACCGAACTGTCGACATCAACCAGTCCGTGACCGTGCGATATCGGCAAAACTATTGTAACCGAAAGGTCACTTGCAGCCAGTACATATCTCAAACTTCTACGAATTTTGCCATTTTCGTTTACGGCAAAGAAGAGATGATCGGCTCCACTCAGTTGGCTCCACGGAATGTACACCCGCTTGCGATGTCATTTCTGTAAGGAAGGCAAACGGTCAGAGGGCTAGCGGTGAGGACTAGCTTTTATGACCTTTATTATCTTTCACAAAAATCCTCTTCTCATACCGGTTTTGTCTTGTTGTAATGAAGTGGTTAGTTTCTTCGACGTTTTGTCTACGGGATTTCATGTGACACTTATACAAGAACTCCTCTGCAATTAAACAAGAGATCACGTTGGATAGAATTTTTATTTGAATCGCGCGCAGTTTCTCCAACGGAATATGTGGTGTTGAAATACGAATCCCCTGGGTGCTCATATAAAATAATTTCGGTCACGGATTGGAAACATGTCTGGTTGACTGAAATCCGATGGAAAACAAACTATCATCGGCTATATTGCCTGAACGGGCCTCAAGAACTATTGAAAACCTCGACTTTTTCATAAGTAGCTAGTGAAATAGGCTTCTCGTTGCAACGCGCGTCTAAAATGTTCAGGCAAAAAATATCCTACATAGTGCCGTGTCAAAATACTTAGAAAACTATGTTCCTTTCAAAGGGACCTATTCTCGAACTTCGCTCTATTTTTTTTTCCTTTTTTGAGGCTTTTTCTCCCCATAACTCAAAACGTGCGATAAAAAAATTGGACCCATTTATGTCGGTTTGGGTGGCCGCGTCGCTGGCGAGATGAGAAGCCTGAGCGAACGAGCAAGATGTAAACAAAGAGGAGTGACTTTCACTTACCATACCTCTTTGTTCAGACCATTCGAATAAGTCTAAGAGTCGTTCCATCAAAATAACATTTGCCATCGGTGTTCGACTCGCTAAATGAAGGTGTTCCTTCAACCGCTGAATTCTTGTCTTCACGCTTTCCAATCGCTCTTCCATTCCGGGCTCGACCGCCAGCTCCAGTGTATAAATGGACTCGTAGACTCGGACTCGTAGACCTCGCACTGCTATTTTGGCTTTTTTTGATGGAAAATCCGCCATGGCAAAATAAAATGCAATTTTAAAGCTAAAGACTAGTTAGTGCGCGACCGTAGCAACCGTAAAATGGATCAATTCGAAGTGGAAGATGAATTATGTCGCAACATACACGTACACACATTTACTTACATGTACACAAATGTACATATATGTACATAAAAACCACTCTCTCTGAGCATGTCACACTACTGAGATCCTCTAGTCAATGATATCGACGGCTCAAGAAGTTGAGGCAAACGGAGGGGAGTCAGAGGGCCAGTACGACCATCTCGCGATAGGAGGAGCCGTTAGGAGCGCGAAATTCAAATTGCGATAGCCTAATTTTTTTAGTTTTGCAAATGAAGATCAGTATTTCTCCATTCGTCCCTTTTTAATCGTCAATAAAAACATTTTCAAGTGGAAATCAATTGAAACAAGACAAGGATATCGGTCTTCGTGTACAAATCTCTTTATCCCCCATCACCTTCCATTAGTCAGCCATCTTCGATTAGCCATGGAAGCAAAGATTGCGTTACAAGACGGGGGAGGAGCTATCCCTTTTATAGTCAGGGTCCTTGTTTAACAACTGGAACTTAAGACTATTAGAGTTCAGCCTTACTTTTTACAATCGGCGCAGCATTGTTGGTACATGCACTGAATATGTTAAGCATTTCCTATCGGTTTAAATAACCCATACTTTCCATGCTTCCTTTATCTAACCCCGAACATGACTAAACATGATAACGATTCAACTGACTTCCGATTCGCCACCATTAAACTACATATCGCTGGTCTTATTTACGCAGGCTTCGAGGTAGATTATCAACTTGACCTAAATCCCTAAAGATGACATGTCGATACTTCTTGAGCCACCATTAAAGTTAATAAAATCATTAGCAAAACAAGAAAGCTTCATTTAATCTTCATTCCCAGTTTTCTATGAAAGCATTGCAAAGTTACAAAGCGATACTACTTCTCACTTTCGTTGTTTGATTATTCTAGCCCTTAGTGGAGGGTCTCAGTGGGGTGATGCATTTTACGACTACCGGTTAATATCTTCCTGTAACAGTTAATAGAGATGTTACAAATTAGTTTAAATCATTAAGAAAACTTAATGACTATTTTTCGGTGTTTTAAAACACAGTTATCCGCTTGCTTTTACCACAAGACTCAGGCAACCTGGACGATTTGAGATCGTGCTGTTCTTCGGCTGATATTAAGTAATTTCTGTCGGCCACAAGACAAGACTTGTAACGATCTAAGTTTTGGACACTTTCTAAACGACGCGTCGTAGATAGGAAAACATTTTACGATCAACTTTATTTGTGACTATTGGTTACAATATGCCAGTTTTTACGCCTGAGAGCTAAACTTTTTTGCAGGTTTACGGCTAACGATTAACCCCATTGAGACCCTCCTGGTGAATCATAAACAAAGCAACACAGCTTTATCCGCAGCATGACGGCACGGATGGGTGTTAGCATTCAAGTTGTTATGCAGTTTACACACTTCACTCTCAAGGTTGATCAATAAGTAATTGTACTTGTTAAATTGCCTCTTCTTTCACCCGCTCATCCAGGACGACCTCTGTTGACGAATTAAAAATGGTCATTATCATGTAGGATGTCTGTAAAAGGTGTGTACAATCAGCTTGTCTGAAATTCACAAAATAGATGTTCTTCTTTTAAAAGATGTTGTTCTTGAGTATTTATTCGGTCGGTGTAGGCGGGCATTTAATCGTTTATTGAACTGAACAATACAGAGTCAGATCATTGAAAGAAAGCAAAAGCCCCAAGTTAATAAGCCTATTGACTTATTTTACTTCTGTCAACGCATTTAGGCAAATTTTACAAAAATCAAAATTTTGTTACCGCAGCCCTTCTCTTCGTCGCCCTGCGACTTCCTGCCCGTTCTCATTCTGCCATCAGAAGTCATAGCTATCGATGTTTCCGTTTTCGAACCCAGTGACTGTTTCGTAGAAAGCTTGCGAATGGCTTCTCGCACCTTGTGAAAAACAGTTGTAAAATGCAATTAGCTCCTCACACAGTAAGATACCAGTGACTAAGAACATGAAAGGATCTGACGAGTCTCTAAATTTGACTTTTTATGACTGAGTTAGGAATGATGAATTAAAACTAAAAGAAGCTGCTCCATGAAGAGAAAGGTTGCGCTGCAGCTGCAAGACCCCCTGGGCCTCACTTCAGCAAGAATAGGGCTATATTGCATTTCAATTATTGTTTGCAATGAGAACTTGAAACTGTAACCTGACGATTAATCTTATGGTTCATTTTTTTAAACAATTTGTGATCTTAAACAATCATATATGGTACATCTGCAACAACAACAATAATAATAATAATAATAATAATAATAATAATAATAATGACAATAATAAACAGTTTAACGTGGAGAAACACTTAGCTAGAAGCTAGTTTACAGGTTTTCCACGAAACAACTTAAACAAATGATTCAAATTGAAAATAACGTTGTTAAGAATCCCAACTGGCCGAAGGCAAACCAGTTGGCTATATTAGAAGCATGGCCGAGGATTTGTAACTCGGGGCTATCGTGAAACAAATCAAAGTAGTGGCCAGGGCGGGACTTGAACCCGGGAGCGGCGGATTGCAAGTCCGACACGCTGACCACTCGACCATGCTGCCTTCTGCAAGACCCTTTTTCCCTTTCTCCTCTTTCTTCTCCTTTTCCTCCTTCCCTATTACAATGCAAAATTGCACTTGCTGTTTTCTGTTTCATGACATAAATGTAGTCTCCTAAAAGGTGCGTGGTGTCTTCACCTAATTAAACGTCAGCCTCTACAACAGAGGTCCCTAGGCCCCTCTTGAAATGCATTGAAACATTAGACATACCCCCTTCAAAGCTTTGAATGATAACTTTCTCCGAGGTAAAATAAAAAAAAAATGTGGTCACGTACAGTTTAGGGATGGGGGGGGGGGGGGGGGGACGAACAAAGAGTATTATGGAAAAAATGTGGAAATACCAAACAACATCATCATGCATCATTTAACACTAAATCAAATGATCTATGGACTAGGACTGCGTTTTGCGCATTCAAGCCTTTATCAAGCAGTTTTTTGTCAATAATCTCAATGTACCTGATCATCAAGTATGCAGTGAAAGACACAAAACACGACTCCCCAAGGAAAAATTCAAAGGAATATCGATTAGAAAGCAATTTATCTCTGTACATTTTCCCCACTTAATATCAAACATGATTTAATTCTTAATAAATCGATCACAATTTTCCATGATAGGATTAATAAGTTAAGAAACAGACACCCATTCATAATCAGGATCTCCATAGCTTACCTGGGTTGAGTTGAGCACAATGAAGAGATAACGCAAAGCTTCATTGAACTGTATGAATCCAAACAAATACGTGACACCAAGTAAAGGAAGTAAAGCAAGAATATTCTTTAGGCCTTTCCTGAGATAAGTAGATCAACATGCATTAGTTAGTAAATAAAGAAAACGGAAAAAAGCGAAAAAACATTTTAAAAGCGATATCGACGAAACAGTACGCGTATTTAAAGCGAATCTTTATTGTGCTATTATCTGGCGTATGTCACAAAGCTTTGTAGAGAGATGAGGTACGACGCGCAAAAATCATCATTTTCTGTTAACAAAAAATGTCTCTCACTTTAAAGCTTCCAAGCTGCTTTTACTATATTTGGAGGCCAGCTTCCCAAAGACAACTCGCTGAAGAATTGGAAAAATGACAACATTTGCCTAGGGAAAAAGAATACTAGGAACATAAAAGAGGCAAAACAAAAAACACTTAACTTGATTAAAGTCTCTAAAAATAAAAAGAGGCTCAAGTGACACTTCCGAGAATGCCTAAGATGTTCTAACGACATTTAGAAGTTACTTCAGAAAGACTAAAATCGGACTTTAAAAGATGGACATTGATCAACAACGAAGCATTATATTCCTGTTTCCAATCTATTTTCCGATTATGTTGTACTAACTGATCAAGTAGTAAGAACAAATAACACGAATTTACCAGTCATTTGTGTGACATTTTCGTAAAGGGTTAAATTGGCTACGATATCGTTGGCATGGGACTAAAATATTTTCCCAAGGCTTTTAAGCTCACAGCAAGTGTCAGGGATATAGATTTGATTCCATACACCTGGTAGTTAATAATAATTAATTACGAAGAAAAAGTCAAAACCACTCTCTCACTACTTATTACAAAAATTCTGGGACGTTGCGTCTAGGTGTATCAATGCGCAAAGCTAATTCTACTATAACATGCTCACAAACTGAAAAAAAAAAGTTGCAAATGTGAAAAAAGATTTTCAACTTGCAAATACATCGGCGAATAGATCGCAGATCTCTAACAACAAGAGAAGGGAAAGGAATACTCACTGTGGGAAAGGAGCGAATGCAAAAGCGGTGTTATTTGAGGGATTAATGGTATTTCCCGAGAATAAACACACAAAAAAACGTAAAAAATACCAGCAGAATGGCCAAAACTGGCCCTTTGAAAATCCACTGGTTTCCGTTGAGCCAGCATCTAATCAGGTCTTTTATGATGAGAGAGAGTTAGCAAATAGACATACAATTTGTCTCATTTTTGAGACATGAAAGGTGCACTCAATCTTCCTTCTATTTTAAAGTGCACCTACACCCAAAAAATTTTTTTCGCTTAACGAAGTAAGCTTATTTTTTTGAGTATTTCTGCGCAAAAATTTTTTTATTTGCTCAAATCTTCAATTTTCTATGCCCAGTCAAAATACGGAAAATCGGCCGCCATCTTGCCCCACGACCGAGTTTAAAGAGGAATGGCTCTAGTGGGTAATGTGACGTCAAATCGAGAACACGAAAGTCTGCTTTTCACACATTTTCACTTGTTTGGGAAGGTTGTAGTCGATAATTGTCCGAAAATATGCCGACTAAGTGTGTTGTAGAAGGATGTAGCAACGTGCGAAATTTGCAAGAGGGTATCGCGCTCCATACAATCTTCATACAACACACCTAGTCGGCATATTTCGGACGATATCGACGACAATCTTCCCAAACAAGTGAAAATGTGTGAGATGCAGACTTTCGTGTTCTCGATTTGACGTCACATTACCCGCTAGAGCCATTCTTCTTTAAACTCGGTCGTGGGGCAAGATGGCGGCCGATTTTCCATATTTTGACTGGGCATAGAAAATTGAAGATTTGAGCAAATAAAAAAATTTTTGCGCAGAAATACTCAAAAAAATAAGCTTACTTCGTTAAGCGAAAAAAATTTTTTGGGTGTAGGTGCACTTTAACTATTCCTGCCTGACGTTACCCATACTGGTCCAAAAACCGTTTCTTTCAGGCTGACGAGACCTGACTAAAATTCAATGTCGCCTAAGATAAATCGCAACTACGATCCCTGTCACACAAAAACACCCTGCGCATGTGCCCTAAACAACTTCCATGACAACTGGACACTGGAGCAACGTCATGCTAAATGGTCTGAAATGCCCAATGTTGAATATTGTCGTTCGATTAATTATCGTCAATCAGAACGCAAATTTCAAAAGATTTTTTTTCTGTAATTGATGATCAGTAAATTTTATCGAGGGAATGGTGATGCACACAAAATAACCAGCTGTCTCAATTAAGAAGTATCAAGACAATGTGACTTTAAACATTGCAAATTGTGATGTCCTGTGTTGAGTGCTGGCGAAATAATGACAAACCTGTCCCGCTTCATTCCCATTCGTATAACCAAGGAGCCACAAGTGATGTCGGTAAATGTGACTTTCCCCATATCAGAGCTTGACGGTTCAATTGCTGCCACCAAACTCACAATCACCAGAGGGATTCCTGCAAGACATACATATATTCACCAAGTCAAAACAGAGATGGTGCATTGTGAGGGCGGATCAAGAGGGTCTGTCACAAAAGATAGCTTTAGCCTCTCCAAGCAAAAATGTTTCTATTTTCTTATGTTAATCTTAAGACCACAGGGTTAGCTGATTCTATGAAAATTGAGTGCTCTTATAAAGTGGCCGTGGAATTTTCTAGCCCTTCTAATTAAGATGCTGAAGTGGTTGTGGTATGGACCCTTTCAAGGAGCATACACGTTTTTATCTACACTCGTCATATATTAGTTTTCCAGGAGGGTCTGTCCTTGAAAAGCTCGTGAAAGTTAATGGGGAACTTGCACCATGGTTTCGCAGAGATAGATGCAGCATTTTGCTATTGGCACTGAAGGCGTTGAAGATAAACCACGTCCAGAGGTCCTGAAAATAAGTTTTCATTCAAGAAAGAGGATGTTCACTAATTTCTTCAATTCACAGGGGGTCCTTACAAAGCTACAATCACAGCTACATGTGACATTACTTCACTTCTGCCAAAAGTTGTTCTGCATATACAGTCAATAGCACGGATTCGAAGTCGGTCTCGATACTAGTTGCATCATGACAGTGCAGTACTCCAAAAAGCTCGCCTCACACAGATGTACCTTGATGACAATGGTACTCGTTTAATCATTTCCACCGGCTGAAAACGGACTCAGATTTCCGAAAATGTTTCAAACAGTTGGGAAATAGTGGTGCGACATCCAAAATTTTCTTATTAACTGTAAGAACAAGCCGGTTGATAGGAACACGTATGTGCGCAAATAGTGTCTCCGCAACTTACAGGATATTTCTCTCTAGTTTTGAAGAATGTCACATCTAGAACACCTACAAGGCTACCAAGGCCCATGGACAGCAGAAGATTTTTATGCACAAACAACTTTTCACTCTTTATCCTAAGATATAAAATGTAAATTAGTGTGGTAAAATTGAAGGGAACGAAAGATGTTACGCTCTAAAACAACTCGCATGTGCATGTACCAATATTATCGCATGAATATCAATGAATATAAGTATATCTGCGATCTCTTTTGTCAGATATCACAGTTTAATTGGGCCATAACAATGATACCGCTCCCACTTGTAGAGACTTTATGTTATGATTGTAAGGAGTACAAGTGACACGAACACTGCTGCTACTGAAATACATATGAGAACCAACTCCAAGTTGTCCTGGATTTCTCTTTGCTTGCTTGACTCGGGCGTGAGCTCAGGGTTGAGGATCACTTGATCTCCGCTTTACTACCACACAAAGAAAGCAATACTATAATGACGTATTTCCTTTTCACTGACCTCAAGCTTTGACGGCAACAGAGAAATCGTCTGCTTCTATTTTTTTCAGGGTAACGATTTTGACGAAAGCTCGTTTCTATAAAAGGATTACCAGTGATGCTGGATAAAAAAACACACATGGAAGGTGGGAATTTGGTTTAATAATGTGCCGACAAAAGCTTAAACGGAAGAACTCATGATGAACTTAAGGACTTCCGTTGAGGGTGTAGCTGATATTTATTAGAATGCACACTGGTTTAGTGGGGAACTGGAAAAAGTAACGGTGTAAATGTATGAGTACACATAAGTACTCCAGCTGATTCACAGGCTTGTTTTTCCAAATGCAACTTTTAATCACCAGTCGTTTATCCTAAAGTCAGTCAAACAGAGTCTAATAGTCATTAAAACCACCTGAAGTATTCACTGTACTGATCAGATTTTCAATACAACGTCGTCATTACTCAAGCCGAACGCGAAACCGGCGACAAGGATCTTAGAACCGTCCAAATTACTGAAGAACGAGACATTACTATTGCTACATTATTATTGATTAACAAGATTATGATAAAGTTCACCCCATCAATTGTAATCAGTTTACAGCCATTTACTTCCATTAATTTTTTTTTCTTTGTGGCTGGACGGGACCTTAACCTAAACAACAACAGAACGTCATTCTAATTATTGACTTTGTTCTTTCAATAATGTTCAGTTTTAGACAGTTCAGAATAAGACAATTCAGTTAGGGAAGATTCTTAAGATTTGGCTTTGTTTTTTAAGGGGTTGAAAAAACTTGACTTCCCAACTCGATTTCTCCGGGATTGATTGTAAACATTATAACTTGATTGCATTATCAGTAGTTTACATTAAAGCAATGGTTCACTCTATCAAAACAAGTCAAAGCGAAGCTACTCCCTCAAGACTCTCATTCTTGGTGTTCTCTCTCGCTCCACACTTGTCCTTCACGGCATAGTTTATTCTCGTTACTTAGTTTGCATTCAGAAAAATCAAATAAATGATAAATTTAAGATTTATAAACGAAACCGAGCGTTTTCTATTGCTTCTCAGTAATGATTCTACAGCCCAAATCTTTTGCCACCAGTTTGCCTTCAGATACGCTTATGTAACATTTACTTGGTAGTGCAAGACGTACCTTGTCTAAAATATTAGAACTATTTTTCGACAGATGTTAGGTTGAGAAGAACTTCTTTCGATGAAAAAGCTGGTAGCCATCGAAGTGATTTGACGTTTAAACTGATATCTAACTGGTGTTATGTGTCTTGCCGTTGCGGATGCTGCATGAATCGGTTGAATCCTCCGGTCGTAAACATCATTTTTCTGGAGGGAGGTTGGGAAAATAACCCAGAGAACACAGAAACCCCAGCCACTCTAAGATAATGAAAAGAAAAAGGAAATAAATGAAAAAGAAAACAGTTATTAGAGGCGATGGGAGCTTCACTCAGCGGAACCTCAATGCTGTTCATAAGAGTTTTCTTCTGGCACAGCGTGAGATTAAGAAAGTATATCCTCTTTCCGAGACATGTATCTGCCATTCTAAATCTTAAAAATTAGAAGGAAAGCTTTAGTCCAGTCCTGATACCACTTCTAAAGCGATAGATATCGGTATTTTATTTTTGTAGAATCAGTTCTCTTTTTCCTTTGGCCTTTGTTGGGATCATTATTTCTTGGTACTTCTGTCCGATGTGGTACTCCTGCTGAGTCAGCCCCTGTCTGATACATATTATTTTGCATGGAGTTCAGCAAATGGTGCACTATTACTTGCAATAGGAGGGGTACAAACGACAAAGACTTGTTTGAAGAGTTTTTCACTTACATAGATCCGAATAAAATATTTCGACCCCACAACTACCTTAAGTGCTTGAGTGTTTACTCAACCTTTCAATGGCTCTCCAGCACACTTCCATCCTATTTACCAACTTACTTGAGAGGTTCATGACATGTGTTGTTAGAGCCTGCGAGTGACGCAGCTTCCCTAAAGAGATGGCACACTGCAGTTATCAAATCTATTCGCTCTTCCTGTGTAAGAAAAATGTATGAAATCAGTAATTGGCCTTGATTGAAATGAAAAATTAGTACAGTGATATCATCTTCACGGAGTTGGCTCACCAAATTAAAGGAGCTTTTAGTCTTACAGAAGTCTAAGGTGATGTGATGTGGGAGGCGCGTGCTCGTCAGCCACGAGAATATCCTGCATTGAAAGAAAGGAAATTAAAATGACTGAAGGGGAAAACACCCAAAAAAAAAAAAAACTGACGGTGTGTTAAGGGAAAATATATGTGAGAAGGGCATATAAAAGTTAACATTTCGGCCAAAGAATATTATCATATAGGTAAGTTTGACTAAATTGTCACAACATCAATCGGAAAGAACCCTTATTTTCCGTTTTCTGATGAATGACTCGCCTTATCAGGAGCGTGGGACACACAGAGAGTCCGAAACGTTATGGAGAGTGTCACATGGGGACCTAGTTAAGGCTTAATTCCTTAGAGAGTGTTATTCCATTGCCAAGCTCAAAATCTACCTCCAATGCCATTTAATTGGAGTTGACTTTTTAAGATTCAACCGTTGTGTAAAAGAGAGGTTTCTATACCTGACAGAAGATCATCGTGATATTAGCGCTCTTCGAAGTGATGGGTGTTAATAACGTTTTTACGGCTTGGACGAGGTTGTTGTAGATCTAAAAAAAAACTGTTTTTTTGAAAACGCCCTATTGGAGCAGAAAGCTCTCGTGAAATGCCGAGAAAGTTTGTGATGCTAACCTCCTTAATCTGAAAACCAAACAGCATAGTGACAACTTTTAATAAAACAAAGAAAAGATCTTAAGATATAGTCTATTCCTACCACCTTCTTCCTACTTTGTAAATTTAAATCGCGTGAAAGATCATATTAACTGCAGAAATACAGTCGTTCTGCTCGTTTGTTTGTTTCTAATTACTTGTTAGTTACGCAGTAGGAGTGGACCATAAATTCCAAATACACCAGTTAGAGATTCTGCGAGAAGCTTAACTGTCAGTCAAAAAAAGATAACAGCAGCAACTTGATTGTAAAATAAGAAGGGGTGTGGTCGTCCTATATTAACAAAAAGTAAAAAGACCAGTGAGCCAAGGATATGAAATAAATTACAATACTGGTAAGATACGCAACGCCCACAAATAAATAGTTCGCAAAAAATCACAAACCAGATTACCAGCAAAGAGGAAAGAGAAAAGAAATGAGATTTTTTAAGCGTTTTTAAGCGTTTTTACCAACTTTGCAAGAGGGTATAAAAAGGCAGGTTACCTTTTAATTGAAGTAATCAAGAAGACCTTTATTTTCACATTTACATGTCTCGTATAAGACTCTCCACATGGTTGTATATGTGCCATAAACACACTCAAACTGAAGCGTTCCTGAAAAGACAGTTAGATGTGCAATATCAGGAACGACCTAATTTTCTTCTTTGAATGAAACAGCCACCTTTCACAAATTCTGCAAGAAAAGGTTAGATACGAAATAGCAATCTTTCATGGACCCTCCGAAAAACTGTCCAGTGTCCTATTTAAAGCCACAAAACATGTTCAGTGAAACCAGGTTTAACTGAATGAAAATCAGTAACAGAAAACGACAAACATCAGTTCCAGAAACTCCTACGAAAAAGAAATTTAAACAATGTTTAATAAAACAGGTTTGAAACGTGTTTTCTCTTAGGTGTAAAGGTGATAGAAAAGTTAAGTGTAGCCCTTGTTTGCAAAATATCACTTTCGTAAAACGCTACCGAAAAGTCTTAAGGATTAAGCCGTGTATGTGTACAGGTCAGAAACATTTCATATAGCTCCCTTTGAGACGTTTAATAGAAAATATAATAACATTTTCTACAATAGCATTATCCGACATATTTCATTGAACTTCTTTCATACTTTTAGAAAGGCATATAAACTGCAATATATTTTTTGTACAGCAAAGAAGTTATTAAATTGGTCAATTTTTCAGTGCAATCGTAGTCTTTGCTATTCTTTTCTTTTACCAATAAAAGATAGGCTGATAGAAGGGAAATTCCCTTTGCTCTTTTTCTGGCAACGAAATGGGGAAGTTATAATCAAAGAATGAAACTCGGGAGAGAAAAAAGTGCCTTCCAAAGGATATTTGGAATGATCGGGGTGCGGAAGAAATACACCTAAGATTGAAGTGATTAGACTTGGTTACCGCAGAAATAATGAAAATCACTGATACTCCACATGGATCCATTGCAGAAAACCGTCGTATTTCCTTTGCAGAATAAGCTGATCTTGGTAACTTAAGAGATATCATATTTTTCGAGGCACAGTAACCTAAAACAAAGTTACAGCGTTAAGAGAAACTCAATAAAATATTAAATCAGCTCTCCGGCAAACCTCCTAAAAACATTATTTTCACGTCTTTTTACAACACTAAGGTTGCCACAGCTCTTCCTTTCCTTAGGATCTCATCACGATCTTCCACACAAATTATGCGGTTACACGACAAAACTTTCCGGATTCAAAAGTTATCGGATTCAAAGTTGCCTCTTTAAATTCCGGATTCAAAATCTCCGGAGACACGACCAAACCAGGGAGTTTTTATTTCGGATTCGTCCACTTTCGTGTAAACGACAACATCAATCCAGTACTAAAACGTTTCGGATTCATTATGAATCCGGAACAATTTCCTCTAGTGTAAACCTAGTCTAAAAGGGAAACAACATAACTACCCAGTACCACTTGGAGTTTCTCTTTAGGGTACAGAAAGTGGAGAGAGGTTTAATAAAGAGTAGGGAGGAAGCTTACTGGATATTTGTGGTTCTACATGGGGCGCTCACTGGAGGAGTTGACTTACGGAGACGGGGCTACACTTGTATAAACAGTTGCAGTAAGACAAAAACAACAGAACGAATCAGGCAACTTTTCGGCCTCTGAGACGGCGAAGTCTTTTATTTCTTTCGTCCACCACGTTCTTTGAGTTGTAGCTGCACTACACTGGCTGGAGTGACATTGTAATATGCCAACGAGTTGGAATCTTTGATGAAAATTCCCTAAGAGACAAAAAGACATATTTGAGGTTTTACAGAAAATGAGAGACGAATTGGCACATTGAAGTTCGTCCTTTACCAAAACTTTGGATAGATGTGGTCGAAAATAGAGGGAAATTATTGCAAGGTTGACAAAAACCTCGCTGCTTTAAACCGTCTGATCTGCTTTCATCCTTAGTTCTATTCTACTCTGCCACTAGGAATATTGAAAGATAGACTAACAAACACTTCTCTTTCCCGTCAAAATTGCTAAATTGTAACGCTGATATGACCTGTCAGATGTATGCAACACAAAAAAATCGTGTTCAAATTTCTCCCGTGCTTCACAAAAACCAATGTACAAAGAATGAAACAAAAAACAGAGCCCCAGTAAGCACTTGACCTCAGAAAAAGAAAGAAAAGAAAACAAGCGAAAACAGTGGACCTTTCCGGCCGCATTCTCAGCCAAAGTAAACGATTAACTCTTCGGCGACTTGTTTCTGACACGAATTTCAGAATAAGGAATTGAATGAGAAATTGAATGAGTAAAACAGTTCAAGGGAAGTGAAAGCAGCCATCTTAACCCAATTCGCTTTTAGTCCCGGCCATGAACTGTTACGCAAGTGTTTGCTCTTTTCTCTTAAGTCAATATTTGTACTTGAGCAGACGTTAATAAATGTATGTCTAGTCGTAGGCGGATTGTCAACGCGGTGAATAAGCTTCATCACCGGATCAGTTTAAAGAGATAAACCTGCTAATCTATCGCCTACTAAAACTATTTGGGAGGTCGCACGAGACTTCGTGACTTTCACGTTAAAGTTGTCAGATGTAAGGGCGTGCATGGCGTATATGGTCAGAACGTGGAGTTTAATAATTCTACTGTAATTTATCCATGAAGATTTTTAAGAGAGGTCAACAGTTCGCACAAAAAAACAAGATGGAAATTTTTCTTGACTTTTGCTTGAATCTACTTAAAAGCCGTGACCCACGAGAGCACCGTGCACATTAGCTAAGTAATCTACTAAAAAAACACTCTAGGAAAACCTGATGCAGCAGAATTTCACTAAAAACCCTGTCATATCCTTGGTAACGGTTACCTTATTGAGTTATCTACTCTAGCAAATTTCCTTGTTATCACTTCTTATTCTTGGAAGGTCTCCTCGTCGAAAACCTGGTTTTAGACGAGCCAACTTACCCAAGAGAAACTTGATTTTCCATCTATGCAGTCAAGAAAAACTTGCTCGTGTATAAACTAATAACTGTTTTCCTACAGTGTCTAGCTATACAGAGAGATTGAAAAAACTCTCACCCCAAGCTGCAGTTTCTGCTTTCCAGCTGGCATACCAGTAATCTCGTGCAGTTTAGCCTTGATGACAGAAATCTAGCGAGAAATAAACAAAACAAAATAGCACTGAAAAATTGTTAGGAAAAATAGCAAGGTGTAAGAAATTAAAGCGGTCAGGAAAAAAAAAGATGAAGCTAGCACTGGGAAAGCTGAGGTTTAAATTTACAGGGTCTACTTCCCAAAATAGTCCTTTTGATGAAAGTTAAGTTTTCGAATTATTCTGGGTTCTTTTGCCAGCTTTCTCGCGCGGACATGCACTTCTCTTGGTACCAGACCCACACTTCACTCACCTGATCCGTCAACGGCAAAGTAAGACGAACTGTGCTGCCGTCCAATTTCCACTCGGACTTATCGGGCATGTTAGGGATCTGGACACCAAAGGTGACCGGGTTAGGGTTGGAGGAAAGGAATTGATCCTCAGGAACAAGATTCGCTTCAGCCGGCTCAGTTCTGGACTTCTTACCAGCTGCGTCATCTCCGTCCATATCTCGCTTATTGAGCGGGGGAGGTGCAACAGGCGGACTAGGATTAACAAACGGCGGGGGCGGCATGCGCGGGAGACCGCCCGGGGGTGGCGGGGGCGGTATACCTAAAGAGAAAAAATAGGTACCCAACGGGTACTTGTGTCTGCTGCAATAGGATGGCGTTTTCACAAAGAACAGTGGCATATGTTACTCCAGTGATTTTTTTAAAAAAAGGTCCGCTATGCTAACATTTGGTAGTGCAAGGTGTTTCCTGGGAGCGGATAGTTTTATTTTATGCAATCAAGTGTAGTACTTCTGTTTCTTTTATACTAGGGTGTTTTTTTTTTTTTTTTTTTGCCTTGTGTTCACTATGTTGTATGTCCATTAGCATTAATATTTTTCAAAATGAACTGCATGTAACATATAAAGGTATGGAAATAAGTGTACCGGAAAAAATCGTAACACAGTGGCAAAGACAATGTGGTAATTCAATTGCTTTTATTAACACAACTTATTTTGTTAAACATTAGTAATTCCACATGGTATATTTATGTTGTAATGAACTGTAACGAAACTTAAGGGTACTTCAAGAACTGTTTAAGAGGCAATAACTGTAACGGAACTACTCAAAGTTAACGAAATTGCCAAAAAATTGCAATAAAGTGTAATCTAATTAATAGCAACTGAACCACTCATTCAATGTTGTATATTGTTACTTTTTGATCGAAATCATTTACACAATGATTTTAATAGGAATAAACTATAACAGCATTTCTGCCTGTGTATACTGTCTTACAGGTTGTATGTGAGCGTAAATCTGGCATTAATAAAAGAACTTTGTAATTTTGTTTGTACAGGTTTGCACTTCCCACGTTTTTGTTTTCAACCTTTGCCAATGATGAGGGAAGTACATGGACAGCTATTCAAATGATATAGGGAGATACCTCGTTTATGATCTTTGATTTATTGTCATATTTTATTTTTAAGATTGGAGCATCTAAGAGTGCTTCTGTTATCTTTTCTTCATCCAGTGTTTGTGGACGTTGTAAGATATTAAAAACTTTTTTAATTTGTTCTTGGAAGAATGTTACAGTGAACTGGTTGTCATCTTGTGAAACTTTAACTTGTGCAAAACAGTTGGTAATACATTTATCTCTTTTTTGCGTCAGATTACAGTTACCACATTTTATAATCTTGGCAGTAAAAGATCCATCTGCTACCTTTTTGTGGCACTGTAAACATGAAAGGTACTTTCCGAATGTTAGCAGACCAATGACTTCAACCTTGGCCTCTGTGGTTGTAAAAGAATCAGGCAGTTCAACAGACTGGGGTAAGGATTCAATGAAGTCCTCTGCTTCCGACACTGTACAGTCATGCATCGTTGTGCCCAAGGCTAGTTTGTCAGACTTGTATTCTTTTATAACTCTAACGTTATGGAATGTATAAGTTTTTCCTTCACTGACTTCATTTATTTTGTCTTCCCAGAGAGTTAATGTTATTGTTCCGGATGGATCGCTGAGGAAGCATTCAGCTTTACATTTTTCTCCATTCGCTGTAGTTACTTTTTTTGTACCACTGATCTTTGTAACTTTCGCTTTAATTGTTATCAGCTGTTGGAAGTGGACACCAGAGAGTGACGCTATGTTATTTGTTTGTGGTATTTCTTTTGGTGTGAATGATACCTTGGTTGCGTCAATTCGGACTTTGTTGTCCATAAGTACTGTATTTGATTTAAGATCCATTTGGAAGTTGCTGAGCTTCACAGGGCTCTTTTTTGAACTTCTGGCTTTCAGGTCATCGTGTTTTTTTGTGGCAAAGCATATTGCTCTAACGGTACTATCAGAGCCAGTTTGAAGTAACATTTCAAAGTAGCTTGATTTTGAGCTTTTCTTCACTGGCGATACAGCATGGAGATATCCTGTTAGTTCATGATTTTTGTCCATGTTAAAGCTGTTGAGAGAAAGAGATTTAAAATGAATACTTTGTAGCAAGATAATAAATTTTAATATATTTTAATTAAAGAAATTGTATTTTTGCGTTGTACATGTAAAGTTGTAATGTAATGTTTAAAGCAAAGTAATACTTGCCTTTGTAAGTTTTAATCAAATGGCGGGGAAAAGAGAGCGTTCAGGGTTACTATCCAAAATTAGACAGCAACCTCAAACAACACAAGAAAATTTAAACTACATGTAGCAGTTCTCAATGAGAAATGAGTGCTGCTGTTAGTTGCATGTTTTAATACTACGTACAATATGTGCTATTATTTGTTTATAAAATACAAGGCGAATATCTAATCCTACTGGAGTTATGACGATTGCAGCTCATTTACAGATGTCAACTCATGCTTTTATTTGTTTATAAAATACAAAGAAAATAACTAATCCTACCCGGCCAAGTTACGACGCTTGGAGCTCATTTACAGATGTGGTATTAAAGCTTCCTTTTGAAACATTTAAGCAACAGAATCCTCTTTTAAGCTCAGTTACACCACACAAAAGAGTTTTATTTTCGATATTTCTAGTTTCTTTGACACTTTTACGGTTAATTTATCGATGGCTTCAAGAATATTGACGGCTGTCTACAGCAGCAATTATGTTCGAATTAATGCACAGATTGCTTTATGATCTGAAAAATATGTTTCTAAAATGTGCAAATTCACCTGTGATTCAGGTAAATTAGTATAAATGTGGTCTATGGTGGTTCTGTTGTCAGTTGTATAACATGATATTAATTGCCCGTAGCTGTTTTCTCTAATGAAGAAATTATAAAGAGGAAGTTTCTCTTTTTCATTTAACCAGTTCACATTAAAATCACCCATAAATAGTTTAAATTGGGAACAGTTCATAGTCAGAAGTTCTGTTAATGCTAAACACATCTGTCGTACAGGCACTCTGGGTGACCGATACACACCTATTATGGTAATTTGTGGTATTTTTTCAAGTTTTACAATAGTTATTTCTACGCCATTTGTGTTCATGCAAACTGGATACCCAGGAATAAAACTTATTTTACTATACACAGCTGTTCCACCATAAGGTCTGGTATTACATGTTGTGCATTGACTGTCATTTCTAAATAAACTGTAGCCACTAATTGTGTATGCAGTATTGCTGTCTAAAGTATATAACCTTGTTTCTGAGAATATACTGACATCAGTATGTGAATAGTTCAAATCTTTGCGTATGTCGTCTATATGTTTATGCAATGATCTTGAATTAAGGAAGCATAACTTAACAGTAGGTTCATGTATTTCATAAATAGGAGTTAAAGAAAAGTGGAGATGCTTTTCTGTCCGTAAGCGTTGCATTTCTGCTTTAACATCATGATTTACAGCTATTTTGTTCTCACAAAGGTCAGTTATGTAAAGCCCTTCTATAGTTGTTACTCTACTTAATCCTACATAATGAATGTGAGGTATTGCTCTCCTGGTGTTAAAGTTAACTACTATTCTTGTCTCAGTGTCACCTTGTGATCTGTGAATGGTTTTAGCAGCTGCAGGTCTCAATGGAAATTGCTTTCTCACAACCTGAGCTGTTCTGTTTCTTCCAACTGCAAATTGTGCAGTGATAGGTTTGATAGGAGTCCATTTGCGTTCAATACCTTGTACAAATAAGTGCCTATAATCATGTCTAGTTTTTCCTCCTACATGTGCTTGGTCAAATTCTACCCATATTATTCCAGAAGGTCTGTTTTTGTCATGTAATTGTATCTTCCTTACAATATTAGCAGCACCATTTGTCATGCCATCATCAGTCCTTAGATTCACTGCGATTTCTGTTCTTTCACCTTCAGCAAGTTGAAGGTTTAAAGGTAATTGCTTAGTTTTTCTAGGATCAAGTGGTACTTGCTTTAAGATCTTATCCCTTAGTTCTGCAGAGTTAGCACCCACAACACTATCTAAGGCTTTAATTGTATACTTTTCACCAGTTGCAGCCATGTGAACTCTCCTATTAAACTCATCAACTTTAGAATTCTGTATGAACAAATGGGGGACATTGATAGGGTAATTTGTACAATTTTCTGAAATGCATCTCTCTTTAAGTTTTGCAATGTCTTCTGGAGTGTGATTACCTTCTCGTAACCTGTTAAGAAGTTGAGCAAATTCTTTGCTTTCTCTTTGTCTCATAATTTCTTCTAATTCAAACATTGTATATAGTTCTTGCCACAAGTTGGAAGCAAGAGCTCGATATTCTGAGTTGTTCATATCTTTAAACACATAACCATCCATAACAGGTTCTAACTGAAATAAATCACCAGGTGCTATCATGCTTACACCTCCAAATGGTTCTTTGCTGCCCATAATATCTTTTAATCTGTTATTTATTTGTACATTAAACATAGTATTGCCAACCATTGAAATTTCATCCAAAAATATTAGTTTCACTGCATGAAGTTTACATCTCAGAGTGTTAAGTCTACTTGAGTCAAGAGGTTTATAAATCTTTAGTGACTGGCTTGCTGGAATTGCCAAGGTACTGTGTATTGTATTACCTTGTATGCCAAAAGCAGCTTTTCCAGTTGGTGCTAATAACAGTATTTTAACATCATTGAAGTCTTCACCAGCTCTGGAGTTGTAATATTTTAGTGCTGCTTGATATAGACATTTGACCAGATGGGACTTGCCCACTCCAGCTCCTCCAGAGAGGAAATAGTAGAATGGTTTGTCTGATGTTTTAACAATATGCAAGATATGATAAAAAAATTCCTTTTGCTTTTGATTTAGTGTTTGCACCAATTGTCTGTACTCTTGGTCTTGTAATTCATTTAGTATCAGTGGTTCACTAGTTTCTATTGCTGAAGGAATTCCAACATCTTCTGATAAATCATAGTTTTCATTGAGATCAGGATGCAAATCTTGAAGACCCTCAGCCTCATCCTGGTATTCTCTGTTTTGTGTAAATGGTGCTATTGAGTCAAAATGATCATTGTCTTCATCAAGATGAATCAAGTGTTCATGGATTTTGTCTAAGTCTTCACTGCAAACAGCATATAGTTTCATTTGATTATTTATACTATCTTTTATATTTATGAAACGTTCTTGGTAGGAGGAACAGTTAGCTAACAAATCAGTGTCCTCATTTCTCCATGACGTAAACAGCATTATTAATTCACGATAATGTTTTTCTGGATCTTTTTCACAGTTATACCAAACACTTCTTATAATTCTAGCCTTTGATCTTTTTTTGTTACTTTTGGGATTGATGAGATTATCCTCAAAAAGGTCATCGTCATTTTGTTCATCATCAGCTGTTTCTAATGGAAGGTTATCAGAATCTCTTTCGAATGATTTTTTTGCATATGGTTTTCCACATGAGTCATACCATGCAGTCCAATCTGCCAATGTTAAGTATTCAAGACTTAAAGGGCGTTTTGCATATCTTTGCAAAAGACCATTGGTATATACATCTTCACAATCATCATCCATTTCTTCAATGTCATTTATTGATTTTAAAAGCTGAACTCTTTCATTAGGAGGAGTGGTATTTATGAATATTACTTGACGAGAAGACTTCTTCATAGGAAGCTGTAAAACAATGTAAACAGCTTCTTGTGCACTTATCTCGACACTGTTTAAAAATTTGTTTCCAATGTCTCGGACTTGTTGCTTTATGCTAGAATTTCCTTTTCTGGCTTCAGCACATGCTTGTCGTAAAAGTTCACTCATTCCTTTTTGTGCTTTAGAAATATACGAAACTATGTACATGGCACATGCATACACATCAAGTACAAACTGGATATCCATGTTTGCTCTCCACGCCTCGAGGGAAGCAGGATTATAGTTGTTTATTCTTAACTCATTCGGTTTTCTTTTTAAAAACACAGTTGGTGAATTTAACGATGACCTCACAGCTAGTCGATATTCATTTTCAGTAACTTTTAATTTGACAAGTAGTTGTTCAAATGTTATAGGTTCGCCTTCTTTCATATCATTTAATTGCTTGTTGATTATTTTCCAAGTGTCTTTGTGCTGTTTTATTTTATTTTGTGGCATGTCTGCTTCTAAAGGGTAAAGAATTTCAGTTGCTCTCATAGGAGGTTGTGGATAGTTAAATCGACATTCATTCTTTGACTTTTTTCTACAAGTGTGACAATGCCTGTGAATTTGCCTGTTCACTAGTTTATGTAATTCTGTATTATCAACTGGCCACTGACAACTAATTATTTTATCAATAAAGTCTGTAACGGCAGCATCGTCGTCGACTCCAAATACTGGTGCATCTTCAAGCCATATAAGCATGTGTATGTGGGGTGAGCCCCGCTGCTGGTATTCTACTCGGTAAAACCAGTCAGAAATTTTGCCTAATGGTTGAGCTTTACCAAAAAGAAAGTTCGTGAGAAATTGACTAATTTGATAATCAAAATGTCTAGCACATGTCACTGGGTCACTTTGAATAAGCCTGCATTTCTCATCCCAGGTCATATTTTCAAGCTCACTGGTAGTGTAGTCTTTGTGATCAACTACCTGGCCAAGTATTCGAAGGAAATGTATCCATTGTGTTTCTGCTGAAGAAAAACTACAGAATATAGAAGATGGTCCTAATTGTCTTATCATTGCAAACAAATCTTTCTTAGCCTTTTCAAAATATGGTGGTGAACCTCTTAATGCTCTCAAGAATTGGAATCCTTCATCAAGATGAATCAAGCGCTCTATTGCTCCTTCACATTTCAACTGTCCTGCATTTAAAGATCTATTATTTCCTTTGCACTTCCTAAGAGCAACTTGTGATTTCCCTAACATAATTTTCATTTGAAGTTTTTTTGTTTTAAAGAATATATTTTCAACACACATAGCAGCTCTCCTATCTGAGCGTCTTAGTTCAGATTTACAGATGTCGCTATAATGAACGCTAACTAGTCTATCTTTATTTTCCGGCCGACCTTGACCAAGGAATATACCAGGATACGCTAATTCTTCAGAATATTGATCTCTGAATATACTTAGGGGTTTGGTTCCTTCTCCTGGTGCAACATTTAATATATGTTGAGGCTCACTGTCTTCAACAAATTCTGTGTTCGTCAACATGGTGTCAGTAACACCAGCAGGTATTTCTGCCTCATCTTCAGTCCACTGATCATCACTATCAGTGACATCACTTCCACTAATATTACTTTGCTTATTGCAGCTACTGGTGTTTTGTATTTCTTCTGATTGTTCATTTTGATTTTCAGGATTAGTTTCACCTAATAAACTGTTTACTCCCCAGTCTTGATTTACAGTTATTCCTTCCTGTTTGTAGAGAGTGCTGTTATTAACTAGCCAATTGGCTGCTTGAACAACTTTATGTGGCCTTATATTGAGAGACAATGCTGAGCTTTTGTATTGCAATTTTCTCTTTAAATTGACTTTAATTGTACCAGCATCATTGGGTAACCTTGGTAAGATATTGACAGTATCAGTTACTTCTGCTGGGACATTTACAACATTTCCATGTATTTTGAATTGCCTTCCTCTTGGAGCTTGCATTAATTTTTGAAATGCAAGTCTTGGAGCTACAAGCCTACATTCCAGTTCATTGAGGTCAAAAAATTCAGGTTTTATTGGAAAACTCATTCCATTCAATATGGCAAGGGGTGGAACTTTATTCTTTGCTAAGTAATTATGACAAGTTCTACATAGCCACTCTTTATTGTTGACACTTTTTGTTTTTATAAGATATTTTTCAGCAGCAGGGTTTGATTTTCTTATTTTAGTAGCTGGGTAAACATTGTGTTTATACCACAGCTGATCACAACAACTACAAATATATAAGGGGCCCTGTGACACAATGTCATGAAACCTCATTATTAAGGCAGCCATGTTTTGTATTTTTTCGTTTTTTTCTTTTTGACTTTCAGCATTATTATTTTCTTTAGTGGTTGAGGTTTGCTTCTTGTTTTTACACTTATACTTTTGATTCATTTTAGTAGCCCTTTTGTTATTTCTGTAATGTTTCATGTAAGAAGTCCAGTTTTTTTTCTGCTCCTGTGTCTTGGATTTGCATTTATCATTTCCACTACTGTTAGTGCTTATTCTTAAATTGTTTACATCAGAATTGTGTTTTCTTTTTCGACTTCCATTATTTACTAGTACAGCATTTGTATTCTCTTTAGTGGGTGAACTTTGTTTATCACTGTTACATTCATAGCTTTGATTCATTTTACCAGCCCTTCTGTTATTTCTGTAATAATTCATGTAAGAATTCCATTTATTTTTTTGCTCATGAGTTTTGGATCTGCATTCATGGTTTTCACTGTTCTTAGTACTTATCCTAACATCGTTCAGATGGGAATAATTGTGTTTTCTTTTTTGACTACCATTATTTACAAATACAGCATTTGTATTCTCTTTAGTGGGTGAACTTTGTTTATCACTGTTACGTTCACAGCTTTGATTCTTTTTACCAGCCCTTCTGTTATTTCTGTAATAATTCATGTAAGAATTCCATTTGCTTTTTTTTTCATTGCTCTTAGTGGTTATTCTAACATCATTCAGATTGGAATAATTATTGTGTTTTCTTTTTCCAGTACTATTGTGTACTTGTTCAGGAAGAACATTTTGTTCTGTAAAATTGAAATCACTATTGTGACTTCTGTAAGGGTGCTCATTTCCTGAGTAAGAGCTATTTGGTATTGTTGATACATAATGCACTTCGTTTACATGACCTATATATATTGTTCTTGGTTGCTGTGATGATGAATGGCGTGGCTCTATTAAAGTTGCCTGTCCAAAATTTATGTGAGATTCTACAATATAAATTTGTATATTAAGTGATTCTGCAACTGCTTGTACAATTAATGCATCACACCATGTACCTTGCATTGACATATTTGTCAAGTAACCATTCCATGAGTTCTGAGTGTTGCTTTCAATGAAACGTTCAGGGTTATCCCTGAGGTATTGGACAGCAGCTTGTCTGATGTGAAAGTGATGACTGGGATTACCATACAATTGATGTGATACGGCTTTAAAAAAGCAGTCACCTGCACCACCCACATCTAAAGCTATCAATCCCAACTGTCCTAATCGAAAGTTAAGCAATGTTGAGGAATCCACTGACAAATTGGTCTGATTGTTCACATTCTGTTCGGGACCTGGATTTAATTCAACGTCACCTGATCTCAAAAGATTCATCCTTGATACGCAATATGTTTTAGCCGGGCAAGTTGATTTTTTAATTTTACCTGAACAACAGCTACTAGTTTGCTTTCTTTTTTTTGACTTTTTTGTTGCCAGTCTTTTAAAATTGACTAAGGAAGTAATAAAAGCGTTGCATTTTTGTAAATACCGTATATACCACAATTTATAGTGAGTAACCAAGTCATACAATCTTGAAGATTTAGGGGTACATTTCTTAAAAATAAACTTTAGCTTGCTTCTAGCTTTTCTCTTTTTCATATAATTTAGGACCTTTTTCACAGGTATTCTAGATGGCTCTCAGTCTCTATGTCGTTTTACTTGTTTAACGAACTTGGAATTTTTCCGAGGGGAATGTTTGTGGAATTCTTTCGATGGCGGTACATCAACAATGGAAGCTCCCACAACAAATCTTACATCTGTTTTTAAAGATCTGTTAGAAACTATCCTTAGATAACAAATATCATGAATTGTACTTCTACACTTCCCTTGTAGGTTAAAAATTGCAACAGCTTTCGCAAATGTCTGGCCAGTGAAAGGTATTTTCCCTTTAGGGGCGATTTCATTTCCCAAACAGCGGGTTAAACAGGGCATATTTCCCTCAGTGGGCTTTATAATCCCCAAAAGGGGCTCAATAATTCCCGTAATGGGCCTTTCTCTCCCCAAATGGGGCTCATTTATTCACCGAAGGGACTTTCTTTTCCCCAAATGGGGCTCATAAAGCTTATTTTGTGTCCAAGGCACTCGCAATATCGCCGAGTGGTGATGCTGTTGGCGCCAAGAGAGCTTCCATCGATCTACAACTTCAAAGCATCTTTCAAAACCTTTCACACGGCCGGACAAACAAGTAGTGCGAATGCTGTGGCAAATGGACAAAATACCCTTTAAGAAATCCATCACAAAGATGAAAAACGAAAAGATCACTTACCTAGCAAGCAACAAACACTGCAATAAGCTCACGTGAAATATACCACAAGATGGCGTACCTCTTCCTTCGAAAGCACATGGTTGTTGACGAAGTTGACGTTTCCTTTTCTCGTATTTGATTGCTTCCGAGTCTTTCCGGAAATTAGTTGTGTGCCACGAGCTGTTGGCGTTGTCCATTTCTCAAATCCGATTGGTTCCAATATTCCCCAGAGGAACGAATTTAACCCGAAAGTATTACACCCGAAAGTATTACAGGCTACCGAAAGTATTACACTTTGAGAATACTTCATGTAACATGTCACGAAATGGAATCCACGGTGAAACGTCATGAGAAAATCCGCGATTTTATCTTATATGAAGTAATGGTCGCGCGTTTTACAGCTTATCATTGTGTCTGCATGCAAATGCAGCAGACACAAAAATGAAAGTAAGAAGTTGTTGGAAGGTTTTTAAGAGTAGACGGAAAACAAAGGCTGGAAAAAAGAAGAAATCAATGCGCACTGTACAAGACAGACACCTAGAGGTGCTTTCATATAGCAGTCTCACAAAGGTAGGGAAAAAGAAAGAAAAGTGAGCAAGCTTTCATTAGCGCTCCTGTGAGAAGATCTCGTGAAGCCTGGAAGAGTCAGGTTGGCCCGTCTTGCTTGATAGCAGGAGGTTTAAACCTTCCATGGGTTTCGCGAGTGCGATATTCTAATGAAGCAGCGCTAATGCGAGCCCGCGAGCACGCTATCCCAGAGGTATCACAGAAAATGTGTCAATTACTGACTGGTGGTTTTAATAAATGCGTAATGGAATCGAGTAATGGCTTTCTTTCACCTGAACGATCAAATAAAGCTCAGTCGCTAAAAATATTTAAGAAAGGATCAAAAATAGTTGTAGATACCGAAGATTTTCACGCGTCATGAACAACAACCCAGAAAAACGTAGATTGTAATTCCCAAACATCTCATTTCTGGAAAATCGCCCCTGGACAGACGACTTGGTACTTTTTTCGGATGCTTTGCTCATTAAAATTCACTTCAGTAATCAATGGTGCTTACCCATAAACTGTGGTGGTGCACCAGGGGGAAGCATGGGTGGAGGTGGCGGTAGATTCATCATCGCGGACATAGGGGGCGGAGGTGGCGCTCGTGATGCGGCCATCGTACCCAGGGAGGGAGGGGGCGGGATAGCTGTGGTCGGTGGTAGCGGGGCATCGGGAGGTTTATCTTGCTCTGGTACCTTTGGTCCGATTCGTTCTCGTTCTTCTGAGGGCCTGAAGGGCAACATAAGAACTGGGAATAAGTACTTACATGTATGGCCACTGTCCCTTCGAAGAACACGATATCAGCAAGGATCCATGTGACCATGGCTGAACCGTTTAGTTAAAGCTGTGACCCAGACTTGTAAAATGTTCCTTAGTGTTTTTTCCTTGAGGGTCCTCTTCGCCGACCAAATTAACAATAGCTCGGATATTTGTCCGCGGACATTATCTTTTACGAGATGAGGATAGTTTTCTGAGAGCGAAGTTTGAAGAGAACTGTGAGCTTAGAGGAACAGATAATGTCCAAGGACAAAGATATGAGCACATGTTCGCGCCAACTGGAGGCTACTGTGTTTAACATCCTTTTAAATATTTTTCGATGCGCGGGAAAAATGTCTACCAAAACCCCACATTTTGCTGAGTGGGATGTTTATTTGTCAGTGTTATCTGGTACGCCTTTCATAAACAAACAAACATGTCCAATCTCCTGTAACGATGGCTAAACGCTGTCTCTTCCCGAATTAAAAGTTTGCTAACGAACGCTTTTATCGTGTTAGAGGTAAGGTGTGAAAATTGGGAATATCACTCGACGTATATCCTCGCCTTTTCACCAGATTTAAGTTAGGAATATTTGGTCTCGCAAAGACCAATCCCACGCGAGCAAAAATTTTCGATGGATTATTATAAGCAATCATTGGATGAGGTTGAGCAAGATTTCATGAATTATCAAAACCGAGGTCTGAGGTATCTGCGGAAGCCAAAGGCTTCGGCAGATAACACAAAAACGAGGTTTGATTCGCTCTCGCAAACTGTTGCTTCTTGAAACAACTTAGATGTCCGCTGACGGAAATCTTGCGCAACATGGAGCACAGAGTTAAGACTTCAGAGTTCACACTCACGTGAGTCCCTTCGATTTGTGTATGGCCTCGATCTGTTGTTCAATTGTCACGCCTTGTTGAGCCAAGCGTGACGTGGCCGCCACGGAAGCTGTGTGACCATCCCATGTGACCTTCTCTGGTTTTCGGATGTCTTCTTCCCCGATCTTCTTACCGATGACAGTTTCTTCGTCACCAGCTCCAAAGATGTCGGTACGGCGCTCGGCCAGCTGCTTCAGACTGCTTCCAATTGACATACCTGGCAGACAAATGGAAGTATGCTTTAGGCATCCAAAGAAATTCAAAATGGCCAGAATTTAGCCAAGACTTTGTCTAGACTTTGTCATGGTCAATAAAACACACAGAGAAAGAGAGAAGATGGAGAGGTTGTAAAAGGAAACAAAAAAAAAAAAAAAAAAAAGAAGACTGGCTAACAACTTGGACGGAACAAGCTTGATAAACTTCCAGACGCCAAAAATCAAACGAACGTCGATTCCACTGAAATTTTTTTGGGCTTTGGAATTTCACCGAGACGTCTGCCCCGCGAGATCTCGCTCGAGAAAAAAAAAATTACCTTCTTTCCAAACTCGTTTTCGACTCTATGCTCTTCGTAATCATAATGTTTTCAGGCACAATAATTAATCTGAAATGGCCTCACAGTGCCTTGACACAGGCGTCTCAGAAAACAGACTTCCAGTCAATAGTCTTTTCTAAAAATAGCTTTAGTAACACGACCCTCCCCCCTCCCTTTCTATTTTTCTTGTTTTAACCTCATAGCGTATTCACACCGAGCAGATTGAATGACCATTAGCAACTCTTTTACCTTCGGCAAACACTTGTTCCTGCTCTTTCTTCTCCTGCATCACCCTGTCTCTCTGCTCCCTCCAGCGTGGATCCAACAGACTAATCTTCATGTGCTCAGCCATGTTCTCTGCAGGGACCCGCTCGCCTGTGATTGGTGAGATCAGGAACTTGTCCGTCTGTGCCAGGGGTGCAGGCGTTTTAGGAGCCTTAGGATCATAATTTCTCCGGATTTGGATGTTCGATCCAGGGGCCGTGGGAGGTAGGGGCGGTTTGGGGCCGGGCTCCGAGGGGATCGGTGGAAGAGGTACCTCACTGATGTCTGTGCTTTTCTAGAAGATTAAAACAACATGGCCGTCACGGTCTTTGCAGAAGAGTCATAAACGCTAAAACAAACACACTAAAAGCTTTTGCGGACAACCTCGTATGTGAACAACTCTTCTCCCATTCTCCTTCACAAAGTCTTGTTTCAATCCCCGTCCAAAATTTGATATTTGAACTTTCTCATAAGCGGACGCCGACGAGGGTGTAGGTACCATGTAGGTTGATGAAAAGGTACAAGCACTGTAGGTAGTAACTTAAGATAGGATTGTCTTACCCCAGTTGGCTCCTTCATAGGAGGGGGAGGTGGAGGAACTTGTAACAATGGCGGCTCTGGTTCATCGACTTCCATCTCCACATCCATGTTGACTTCCATATCATCTGGCGTAGGACCATCATCCTACAAACAGTAATGATAAACTTTTCAGTTTTGACCTGAAAAAGCACATGAAACATTAAAGCAACTATCAAATTTAAATTTATCACAACCTACACACCTGAACTTGTTCATAGCGCTCCTGTGCCAATATCCTGGCTCCAAGCTGTTCTCTACTTACTGGTGGAGGCAGGTTGGCTAAAATAACGCAACACAAGGATCTTAATAAATAGAAACAAATGTTTTGAAAGAGTAATGCTTAATTGCAGGTGTAAATGGTGCTTTTCTGTGAAGGTTTTTGACAGCTTTCCCCTTCAGCAGCTGTGAAACTTGGACAACTGCAAATTGTAGCTGTCTCTACTGACAACCTAAAAACAGCATTTTTTCAAAAACATCACTCACTTCCTGTGTTTCTTAAATCAAACCATGAACACTATAACTCTCAAAATCTGAATGTTAAACCTCCCTTCTAGCTACTACATGTTTCCCTGTAAATTAGTAAGACAATTTGGTAGTACACCTGGACATGTAGATCAAGATAACAAATTCTAACAGACGAGTTTGAGTAATGGCTCCCAACCTGTTTGCTGGATAATGTATGGATACCAAAGGGAGAAGTTCTATGTTTGACACTTCTGAGATTTAAAGGGTTCAACCCTGGTAGAATTGTAAAGTGAGTATATTGGCTCATATACCATAACTGCTAAACCAATAAAAAGTCTTGAATTGCACTATCTAATGATCAAGTTTTTAATAATGTATGGATACCAAAGGGAGAAGTGGTGGATGTTAGACACCTCTGAGAGTTAAAGGGTTCAGCCCTGGTAGAATTGTAAAGTGAGTAACCAACCTGTTTCGTTGTCTTTGAAGTCCACCGTTTCCACCACAACAAAGTCATGCCAGTCCACTGATGCAAATGCAACTAAATTTGAAGAAGGAAAATAATCAGTTTAGGAATAGTTCATTCCCATACAATTGAGCACTGCATATCAACTTTAAGCCCGCGGAGAAATTTTAAGGAACACACACACATAGTAATTACCCCGGCTTGCAGTTCACCAAGAGTAAGAAAAGATTTCATAAACAAGAGAGGCTTTAATAACTACCACACTCAGAACAAATTACAAGTACTTCACATAAAAATGCAACAAAAATGTAAAATTCTTTGAAAAAAGAACTTTATGACCACAGTTGGATCTAGAACAGAAACCAAATGCTCAAAGAGAACCACACCCTCTAGGCTGTCTGTCCTTCAAACGACATGCACATGCACATGTACATGAATATATCTTTCAAAGAGTCACATAATATGAGTGAGTTGCACTGACTTGCAACTTTCAAGGTGCATCAGAATTGTGATCATTCTTGCAAAAGTTTACAAAAATGTTTCCATATAACAAGCTATTCCTGTCATTTCCCAAGTTTCAAAGATTTTGAGTTTCATGTTGCTTTCTAAAATATACCGCTATTGTTAATCACAAAGATACCAACCTCTTTCTTTTTCTTTTTCATCCTCCAATTTCTTTTTTTCTCTCTCTTGCTCCTTAATCCACTCCACACGATACATGACACGATCCAGAATCTAAGAAGATGCAAAGTATGTCAGCTACTCTGAATGATAACTAGAATACAAAAAAACCTTGTCCACAGACAGACTGACAGTTTTCTATTAATTACACCGACAAAGCCCACTGACGTATTGAATATGCTAGTGAATATAACTGTTATATATGAGGGGAGCCTGTCTCCTTTCCAGTTTTTATGTGGTACATAGAAATGTAGCGTATCATAAAAATGTACCCACCCCACCCCCCCCCCCCCAAAAAAAAATGTACAATATGAAAGAAAGTTAACTTTCAGACATTTGAACTACATATTCCTGGGTGGAAGATTAATATATTGACTACTAATTTTCACAAACGAAAGAGGATTACAATTCACTTAGCAACAAATCATTGTTAAAAAATTGATATAAACTTTATTTAAGTGTAGTAGACTTTTGTGATACCTCTTTGGGTTTGTAGGCATCCTTTTGCAACTTCTCTTTGATATCACTTGGGGGAATTAAGACCTGATGAGATGAAAGATTTATTGAACCTGGTTACAACACCTACTGCAGTACATGAGTGTGTTTGTGTGAAAATAGTGTGAAACAAAACATCACTAAACAAGTCTCACCTTCGTAAATTGTTCCACAAGCTTGGTGAAGTAGTTGAACAAACTGTGCTGTGGACGTAAGAAGTCAAACTGATAGTTTCTCTGCAATAAAAATGACGATTGTGATTGCAAGTCACAAGGGCTGTTTCAAAAAGCAATCTACATGTACAACTGAACTAGATATATAATTATTTTTCATTCTAGTAAGAGAAGTGATTCTCTCATTATCATTATCACTATCATTATCATTCACCCGCCTCCCAGTTAGCTCAATTGGTAGAGTGCTGGACTGTTGTGCGGGAGGTTGTGCATTCAAATCCAGCTGGACCAACACTCAGGGTCTTTAAATAACTGAGAAGAAAGTGCTGCCTTTGTAATAATATCTGCAAATGGTTAGACTTTCTAGTCTTCTTGGATAGGGACGATAAATGGAGGTCCTGTCTCACAAGCCCTTGTATGTGAAAAAAAAAAAATTGTGGGACACTAAAGAACCTACACACTGTTCGAAAAGGGTAGAGCACATAGTGCCCGGTGTTGTGGTCTATCTTTGTGTAGTGTCTATCAAATTGATGGGGGTACTGCGCCTTTGAATGTTGTATATTAGAAAGGGCGCAATATAAATAAGGAATTCATTCATTCATCATTCATTCAGTGTATTTATACTGATCACTGGTTTACACCAGCCTTTTCCCTATGGATCTGCTGATTGTTCTTTCAATTGATCAACTATAATTCACTTACACTCTACTAAATGAAAAATATAATAATTTTAGCTAGTGCATATACAACTGAATTGTCTCATGATAGTTAAGTGTCTTATGGCAAACATACTTGCTCTCGGTTCATGAGATTGGTTAGGAACTGACGCCCATTCCTTGCCACAAACTGTGCAGTTAGTTTTACAATATTCCTGTGAGTTTAAAAGGGATAAAAAATGATGACTTGCAATTACCATGAAAGACCTACATCTATATCAATACTCTACACTGTCTTCCTGTGTTTTTCCTTATTTTTGCTTTTAGACTATGGTGTTGAATCAAAAAGTATTCCCAGGTTGATATTATCATAGAATTCAATAATTCCCAATACTGTAACAGTATTCAGTACACAGATTATAGTTGAATTCAACTTTACTAATTAATACATGTAAATAACAATTTATATAACATAAGCAAAGTAAAGCGCGTGCTTTGATTGGTCAATTTAGCGTCCCCCATTTGCCCACGGGTGTACGCTGCTGACGTGAGCGAATGCAAAGACTATTTTTCCGTGCGCACTTGTTTTATCTGGTCGCGTAAGATTTGTTGAATAAAAGGGAACTCTTTAGCTCCAATGTATCAATGTTATGTTATAAAACAAATGGTAAACACCACAGCGTACACTATTGAGTTATGGATGCACTTGGGAGGTTTGCTAAGCACTCAAGAAGCTAGAGTCGCTCTCGGCTATTGCCTCGAGCGACTCTTACGCTTCTTTCGTGCTTAGCAACCTCCCGCGTGCATCCATAACTCAATAGTGTACACTGTGGTGTTTACCATTTGTTAAATGGTAAAACACAATCAAGGTTACTGATTTTACACCCAGAAAATTCTAAAAAAAAAAGAAAAGGAGTTAGCATATTATGAAGGTATTTTATTACTCACAGATCTAATGCAGATATGGAAGGTGGATCAGCCATAAATTCAAACTCAGGGGGAGGTTCTTTGGGTACAGGTGGCTCTGAAATTGCCACTGGTATCTGCATCAATGGTTTTGGCTGAAACCAAACACAAACAGAGTTCAAATGATGGAAATGTGAACAGTAATGCATTCATCCATCTTTGAGCATGCTCAAAAATTGACAATGGATATAACCATCTAACGTTTTACCAAGCTGCAACCATGTTGGTCATCTGGAGGCTGGAAAGATTTAGTTGACACAACTTGCTGTGCAAATCACCAACTTGAGCCCCAAAACTTTGTAATTGAAACTTTGGAGAATTGAGTGTTGAGTTTCACTCCAAGACTGTAAGACTGTGTTAGTCACTGTACAAGTGACTAACACAGTAGGCTGTAACAACCAATTCTCAAGATTAATCCACAAAAGATCTACACTATGTAGCTTTCATTTGGAGAATTTGCTCTCAGATCTCAGAAGTGAAAGAGTCAATAAGGGTCATAAAGATCCTTTAAAAATGTTCCTACCTTTTGTGGAACAGGAGCTGCTGGGATGACCTCCGGTTCTGATAAATAGTTTATGACCAATTTAATGCATTAAAGTATCACAAAGTTTATTAATTATATTACAGCAGACCAAACTACATGTACATGTATGACAAATTAAGTTCCAAAGCAATTACAGGTCCAAATCTAGTTTGCTTTGCTGTTGTTAAAATATTATCACTGTTATATCAATCTACACTGTATCACTGGGAGGGTAATAATTATTTTTCACCGATTGCGTGTTTAAAAATGCAAAAACAATTATTTTTTGACAAATGCATATAGAATATCCAATACCCAATAAAGGAAATTCCACTTAGTGTGGTTTGAAATGAGGGAAGAAGATAACTACACACTATGGCACCAATCAGAAGATAAAACCTTATGAACTAGTTTGAAGTACAGATAAACAGAAGACATAGATACACTGTACAAAAAAAAAAAAAGAAAGAACGAAAATGTAAAAACAGTGGGACCAATGTGTAGAAAAAAAATGGTCCCAATAATTCCAGGTAAAAATAAGTGTAGGCAGAGTTGGCTCTTCTGGAAGGAAAAACTAAAGAGTCCACAGAAAAACCCTTGGCAACAAAGATACATGCAGGGACCAAAAAACTCAATCAATGTGAGACCCTTGCTCCAAAAATCAGACCTGGATCAGACCTGGGTCATGACAATGGAATGTTACAACTCTTCTTACTGCACCATCCAAGCCCTCTTTCAAAGACAAGTTCATACTGTAAATGGTTAATTCTGCATTACCACATATCATAATATACCTGTAACACATACTGTTCATTCTTATGATCCTCTTTTTCTTTTCAAACTATACAAGTGGACCTGATGTATCATGTTCCTATCTCTCACCTTTGTCATCCTGCTCTTTAATTTCTGTAACTTTTTGTTGGAAGTATGCATGGTAGGGGTCTCCAGGATTCAGGAAATTAAACTTTGGATTGTTTATTTCATTCTGTCTGATTCGCGATTCAAATTCAGGTCCTGCAACAAACAGATAATATTGACACAATAATTACTTACACAATCCACTTTTCTCAAAGCAGTATAATCACCAAATGTAGTGGTTTTAGAATGGTGAAAAGTGACTGGAGGATGTTCTCCATATTGCAGAACAAAATAACTCAGTGCATCAAAATTTAGCTATATAATAAGCTAAAGGATACATGCATTTTGATTGGTTCCTATCTATGATATGTTGCTGGACTACTGCATAGATGATGTCACCATCAACAAAATTTTACTTTTTTAAATAAAATAAATGGATTCCATGTTTCCATGTGCATGTATCTGTTCAGCAATGGATCACTGATGACACCACAAGCAACTGTGATAAGAACCAGTTCCTTGTTCTGGCCACATTTCAAAATCATCAATGATCTATTACGAAACAGATACATGCCAATGCAGAATTGATCTGTTAAACAGAGAATTCTGCATGATCACCCTAGAATTCTACCATCTGCAATCCCTGATCACCACAAAGGATACCAGTTGCATTTTAGAATCATCTTTTTCCATGAACACTGTTACTGAACAGACAGAGCTCTATGCTGTAAAATATCTCTTTGGTAAGATGCATTTAAATCATACAGAGACAAATGCTGTTCCATTGAGTGTCAAAAACAATATGGTATTACATTGTTTTTACTTTGTTCTGTGACTACTCAAGAAAACTTGTTCCCCCTCCCAACTGATCTAGTCCAAAACTAAAACCAAATGCCAGCTGATCACCACATTTCCTTGAAGTAGAGCAGGTCAGTGTGGTGACTGTATGGTTCTTACTTAGAGTTCTCTTCTCTTCTCCCCTTGAGATTCTTTCCTTTATAGTGTCACATGACACCAAATCAAAGGTGGATGCTCTATTTAGGGAGTTTTTTTGTCAAACTTGTAATAACAAAGTAATTTATGGTCATCTAGCAAATCAAATACTTATGGACCAAACAAGACTCCACTCTTATCTGTCACACATTTACAACTATACACATGTGTATGATCCACACATGCAAATATAGCAAGAGTACCATATAACCCCATACATTAATTATGTATTCCACTTCTTTGTCTTTCACGACAAAACTTCAAAAACAAAGTGTACTAGTCTGAATGCATAATTAATGTATGGGGTTATATGGTACTCTTGCCCTCACGTCTACTGTTACCGTAGTGTCGATATACTGATACATCTTTATTTTATATGTGTTGCTACTCACCGTTCCTGGCAACAAAGCTCGCAGTCTTGTCAACGATATCTGAGCCTTAAGTTAAGGTTTACATGTATTTGATATAACTACTTTGAATAAAATGCTCTCATTACCGACCAGTTAAGAAAGAGTTTTGCTTCGTCCTGAGAAATATATTTACATGTAGTCATGCACGTCAACTTGAAGTTCTGCACCACACTCTATAGCAGCGTTCAAACTATCATCTGTCACAGGCCTTTTTCTGAAAGGACATAATTTTCATTTCGTTTGATCTTTCCAAAATGAAAGCAACGAGACAATATGATCAGTCTTCCTACAACGCGACGTCTAATTAGTGAAAGACGAAGTTGGAAATGCCTGACCGTATTCTCGCCATCAAGTGGCCACAAAATGTGGTATACACAAGGAAAGATACTTCTCACCTCCGGTGGAGGGTAAATAACTCCGATGGCCGGCATCCTGTGAGTAGAAGATTACTGCAACAACTCAGAACGCTATAACTCCTTCACGAGGCGGCCATCTTTCTGCATGACAACGAGGTCACCTAATTCCACACATGCATGATGTCGAGGCTATGATGTCGAGGCATGATGTCGAGGCTATGAGCTGTCTTGCTCCAGACTTCTTACGAGCGAATTTCCGCTATAAATATAAATAAGGAAAATTTTAAAATTATGGGATCCGACGTTCGATTCAGAGAAAGAGGGAAAATTATCGGAAATAAGGGAGAAAGGTAGTCGCTGCATTTTCATTCCTACTAAATACATTCTTGTTAAATTCAATCAGAATACAGAGAGGTCCAGCTGAGAATGTAACAGTTTTGAATCAAGAAAACGATTCACATTTAAGTATTGAAAGCTTTATGAAAAAAAAAAAAAAAAGTACTGTACCCTACCCGAGTTTTTATGCAACATTAGGGTCAAATAACGCACTTGACACGTTTCTTTTATCCAAGGAAGCGAAAACGAAAAATGCGTGGCTGGTTCAAAATAAATTCAATGTTTTCAGGAACCACAGTGCTCTTTCGACCGACTTCTCATCTGGCTAAAGTTATCGAAGGTTGAATTATAGGAATATTCCTTTCGAACTATGGAGAATTCGAGTCAATGGAGGTTATTAATTTAAATTTCAGCGAACGTGGTTGAAGAACTGTATCTGGCAACTTTGCCGCGCTTTTGAGAAACGCAGGCATCAACATAGACGGCTTATAGCAAACAGTAGAGCCACTGATGAATCAAAATAAATACATGTTTACCGCTATGCCGGGCAAAAAATGCCGACAAACAAGACGCAATTGTGATATCATTCTCTGTTCTAATTGGATAAGTAGGTCGCTAGTAATGTTTTTTTTTTTAAAGATAAATCACGACGAGCTTTTCACTACATCAAAAGTATCCAACCCCGAGATATTTTAGAAACTCGACTAAAAAATTCCTTATCTTCGGGCTTTATCCGATTATTTTGAGTGTACTTCAGACAAAGTTTTGTAACCATCACTTCCATTTTCGTGTCTTCTAGTAAACACAATGTCGTAGAGATAATTTCGAATTAGCCACAAACCGCGGAAAACAGCACGCTAAGTCAGACTTGCAAAATTTGCAACTCTAATGTTTGTAAATGCGTAGCATGTATCTACAGAATCATGCAAAAGTTGCATTTTACACTTGACGATTTATTCGTTGTGCTTGTTATATATTTGGTAACGGTATTGCGAAGTCAACGCGTTTGAATGAAAACCATGGAATACACAGCACGACTAATTTTGTATTCCTGCTTTTCACAAAGATTTCTTTCATTGGAGGCAAAAACGGCAGGTGTTCACCAATCTGTATAACAGATACTTGTTCCTGAATAGAAAGTGGTAAAGTGAATTAACTTTGATTGTTCGTGTCCTAATCCTCGTTTGCCTCCACTCATAACAACAAGAGAGATGGAGATTCATCACGGTATTATTTCCTGTGGAACAAACTTCTTTGAACTACAAATGACGACAATTTCGTCGTAATTCGCCGTTATCTCGTGCCAAACTCCGTGTTTATTCTCTGTTTGCTTACATGTTGTAGAGTATCACACCCTTATCAAATGAGTTTTATCTTAAGATCTTATCTTCTGATATACCTAACATACACACTTGTCATTTGGGCTCAATAATCTTAATGCTCGAATTAATCAAATGCTTAGTTCTGTATATAGACATGATTTCTCCTCCAAAAAATTTGGAACTGAAAAGAAACGCAATAAGACAACGCAAAGTTTCTAGACAAGTTTGTTTTGTAAGCCTCATCAATATTTCACTTGCTGTTTGTAATCAATACTTACACAATGTGAACGCCGCTGACTCGAAACAATCGCAGGCATCAAGGGCGTAACAAGAGTTAGCCAATGAAACAACAGGGTATTACCTCGTCCTGTTTATACGGAATACAACAGGTGAAGTCGGTCCTTTCCACACATGCTACATTCACGTTCGCTGCAAGCTTTCTTATCCTGCTAATCTCACGCATTGGCCCACACGGGCAGATGCGCCAACTAGCACTTACTAACCTCACGCAAGGGAAAGATGACAGAATCTATGGTAAGTAAGCTTGTAGTTGACGTGATTTCACACTTTCTATCCGTATTCAGTGTTGACACACACTTCGCAGATACAGCTGTGTTTGGGAGGAGGTTTACACCACACAGAATAATAAATTTGCAAATTTTATTACCGAAAAGTGAAATTTGTTATCAAACCCACACGAATATAACCTTTTTTTTTATTTTAAAGCAAAATCAAGGACAGTAACTACAGACACAGTAATTGAACATGTCGATGAGTTTTGCGAAAATTAAATCACAGCAAGAAACTTATCTTTACTTTGAGCGAAACAGCTAAAATATTTATGCAGATGAAATCTGGTTCAACTAATAAGGTTTGTGGGACGATTTCGTATCTCCTCCTTCCTTATCAAAATACTAAATTTACCGAAATATGTCGCCAAAAACTGGAAAAGTTTTACAAGTTCAAAATACTTCTATGAGACGCAATCGAACGACCAAAAGTTGGGTAGTCTGGCTTTTAGAAAATCAAGTTTTAAAATACAAAAATTAGCTTTTGTCTTTGTCGACAAGATAATAAAAACATCTATGAAATATCCTTACAGGCAAACAGCAAGTGTTAGCTGGAACGAGGAAAAAACATTTGCGATTTTGATTACAAAGTTGAGATCACAGCGATCGGAATTTTTCAATCGAATAACGGGAACCCACTAAGAGGTTGTTAGTCGGAGTTTTTAATTTTCTATGACATTCTTCGAGATTAACCGAAAACAATTTAAAATTCAACTTGACAGTGAGTTTCATTCATACACGCTGGTTGAGAGAAGAATAGACCATTGTTAACACTTGCGGTCTTGAAAATTGTTGTACCCTCACGAAATCTTAGAAAGTGAAGAAAAATCAAACTTGGCTTGCATGAAGGGCGACCCCAAGGTTGCCTTCAATATTTCGTTTAAGAAGTGTATGATTCGGAGCCTTTAAGTGATATTTAGAAAACTTTTGCGAGTTGTTTTCAAGTAACGGATGACTGAGTTCCAAAGCGACCTGCTTAAGTTCTACACACGCCACACGCGACCTTTTTTTAAGCGTAAGGAAAACTATTCAAAACAAGAAATCCCTGCGTGATATATCTGACGTTAGTTGTCTCTTTAACTGAATGAATGAAAACTGCTCCTGTACGAGGCAATCTGTCAAATGGAAATGGTGATAAAAGTTTCGTGTTCTGTCTAATGTCTCTACACCCTTATTCTGTGACATATTTTTGAAGCTTTCTAGGCGTATTTGCTTAAATTAGTGGCATGATTCTAATTGAAAAGGTCCTGCTGCGAGAAGTGCCGTGCTCGGCGTGTGGGCCAAGAAAAGTTGAGAAAAACTCATCATCTATCATCATTCATTGAAATATGCCTGTCCTCCTTGGAAGCCAAGACCCTTTTAATATTTTATGCTCTGAGGACACCACACTGTCTTAAGTAATGAAAGAACTACAGTTGCTGGAAAAAAATTCATTTTATAGAGAAAATTAATTTCTATGTGAAATTAGCAATTTTGCTGTGTGAAAAAAATTTTGAAGTTTTTCTCGCAAAATAACCTTCAATTTGCCATCAACCAAAAACTTTTGTTATCCTTGCGCGTGGCTTAATGGATTGTGATTAGCACGGATCAGGATTTATCAAACAGATCGCGTCGTCTGTAAGGCTTCCTAGTTGTCAAACTGCGAGCTAGTTTAAAGAGATAAAATACTTGACGGCTATTATCACTCGTTTTCATGGGAAGCTAATGAATACTAGATTTTAAAATATCGAGGACTCAATTGAAAACTGCTCTAATTTGGAACTTGAATTGCACTTTTTGAGCGCTGTTTCTTCACAAAATCACGTGGCAGCAATTTTTACGTTTTATCTATATCTTATATTTCAGATTTGCTGAACTTCAGTGGGGTAATTACACCAAAGCCCCTCTTTGACTGTCTGGGAACGAGCCTTGAAATCATTGAATCTGGGAAGACCGCAGATTTTGGAGAGCATTATTTATGAACAATCCACCTTCACTAAACTCCACCAAACCAGCCGTTCCACACGATGACTGAAATCAAGATCCTTCTAAGATATACCAAAATATCTCCTGATAAAGCCAACCCTAGGATTAACTAATCACATCATGACGTAAAGATAAAACAGACATCCGAGAAGGCAGTGCATGGAAATGACCCAAGAGTTGCCGTAATTTCAGTAGTAATGGAACGAATAGTTTATTCAAAAGTTATATACTTACACAGTATAACTGCCCAAGCAGCACTTTCACCCATAACCCACTACTAAGGAAGATGTGATTCTGATTAACATTCTGATTTTTGCATAAGGCAATTTGTAACATCAACGGGTCTTTAGATAATTTCTCTGATATCATTTTTCCTAAGAAAAATCACGGCTTTATTCAAGCAGATGAGTCATTGTTACTACTACCTTTTTTAGTTTACACGGACTATTGTATCAAATCAGATAGTATTCAGCAACAATTCAGTTCACTTTTTTCCATGCCTGCGACTAAGTCACAGCACTCTCTTCAGCTTATGCCTAATTCACACGTTTCAAACGCAATGATTTAAACAGATCAAACCGATCCGCAAAATGTAATATTATGATATCAATCATTAGCTAACCATTGTTTTAATTGGACTCATTATACTAACTCACATACTTATTGACTCACTCTTAAATTTATAAACTAACTAATTGACTAACTGCACAACTAACATACTAATATATACTAATACATACTAATGTACTAACGACTAATAACACAACGAAGCAGCATCTTTCTCTGTTTTCCTATATATTATCCTAGGTAAACATAATCGGCTCGCTAACTTTCTTATTTAACTAACACACTGGCTCACTAAGATCAGCAGTATAACTTTATCTAACATACTGATAGCTTGAACGGTGCCTGGGAAATATGTTTTGTTCTGCGCGTGTCCCTTCTTTATCAATTATTCTCTTATTAACAATTTACCAATTGACAAAATAACCAACTGATTTAGGTATTAACTAATTAACTTACAAATTTACTAACTTATTATCCAACCAACTAATCAACTTACCAAATAACTAACAGGATAACCGACTAACTGATTTACTAACTGACTGAGTAATAACCCAACTGACTAACAAACTAACTAACCAATTAACTGCCAAGCTAATTAACGGGCCAACTACCTGGCTGAGCAACTAACCTACTGACCAACTGACCATTTAACTACTCGACTAACTAATTTGTTATATTTTTGTGATAAAGACACCCGCCAATATCTTTGAACGTAACATAACGAACTAAGTTAACCCTCTCACCCTTTTTCTCCGTGAGTATGATTCGTTACCTGTCTCACCTATTACGATGGTTAGTCAATGTAATCAGTCTAAAAATAAACATTACAACAAGGTAACTATCTGATCATAACTAACTGACATTAACCTGCTCACAAACTTATTTCTAATATGCTGCATTGCCGATATTCCCAATCTAATTTCCACTCTAACTCGCTCTATACTAGTCACTTTAGATAACTCCGCTTTCTACTAACTCTCTATCCTCCACTAATTTCTCTCCTAAATAATTTCTTTGTCTAATCCAACTTTGCTAATATCTAGTTCTCTCCTTCTCGATAAAATTTTCTTTCCTTCTCTACCACAGTTTTCTCTTTGATCAATACTTTTTGAAAGTAGTTTCCAATAACATTAATCTCAGTGATCTAACCAAGGGCAAACTTCTTTATTACTGTTCCTTATGGACGACTAAGATCCACAACAATTTCTGATGTCTCTATTGAAGCCTTAATTGAACCAAAGTGTTCGTTGATCGAGTATCAAGTATCATTAAATAGGTAGAATTCAGAATCTTCTATCATAGTTTATTCAACTCTGGAGTGGAAAGTTAGAAGCTCAGAGTCCTTTTTTTCAATTTTTTTGGTACAGTTTACTTTCGGAAAATTAAAATAAAAATTGTGAATTCTACTTTGAGAGAGGGTCAAAATAAATCCCTAAGACGCAGCGTCTTTACTCTTAATAGACTTGTTACTATATAATCAAACCTAGTATAAAGATTTATTAAATGGTTCGCTGTATTCTATATATGATTTATTTATCTCTTTAATGCCCTGATTTACAAACAGTATACTGCTGTCAAATAGTTAATTACAGTCAAATGATTAATCAACGAATTTCTTCCTCAGAACTTTAGAACGACTGTAGCGGCACTTTATTCTGAATATCAAGCAACGAAAAAAGCAAATCGTGCTTGATTACCTTGATAATCAAGTTTAAAAATTAGAACGAGGAGAAAGACATTCCCAAGGAGAAAAAACTATTTACGATCGTCAAGGTTTACTGTTTGTTTTGGGTTTCAAAATACTACCAAACCTTACCAAACCTTACCAAACCTTACCAAATTGACATACATAAATTACTGGGCTTAAACGTTAGATAACTTTCATACAAACCGCAGATTGGACTTAAATATATCACTAATCAGGACTTCTCGTCAACCTTTCTACAAATTGGTGATGATAAGGCAAAGTTGCGCTCCATCTCCGCAAAGAAATACCAAATACTGCCAAATAGTGATTGTAAAATCAGAATTCTTTTCTTCGCTGATCCAAGATAACACAGAAAACATAATTACAGTTTCAATTTGGTGGACTAACCTATCGTAAATGTTCTTGGCTACTAATTAATGTTAACTTGGAAAAATCATGCCTCATTCAGCAACTTTTAAATAATATGAGTTACACCCATCCTACGCCACGCTTTCTGGGAAATAATCCATTAATTTTCCATTTCTGTCATGGATCCTTATTCTTCGTGTTTTCTTGAGTTCAGCTATAGTTTGTTGCTAAATCCATCACAGATTACTCAGTTTTGAAACTTATCAAAATTCCCAGACCCAGTAATACATGAGCCATGATCTTACTGTGATGTGATTTACTCACAACATCCTAGAAATATAATACGGAAAGTAAGCAATGGAATTCCTTTCTTCGATCTCATCTCACTAAACTTTCATCAGAGCAGGTTATCTTTACTTCTCGGCTAAATGATGTTTCTCAGTTGAGGTGGAGTCTACTTCAGAATACTCAGGACAAATTATTAAGTATTTATAAAAATTGAAGAGGGGAATCCCCAAAGCTTAAATTTTCCCACACTGTTTGTGTTATCCAAGCTTACTCTATTTAATAATTTCCCGCGTATTTACAGGCAGATTGTCTATCTAAAGTAGCTTACGAGTTAATGGAATATCAAAGCCAATTACGCTTCTATTTAGTCCTTATCAGAATAGTGCCAAATAAAATGTTCGCAGTGCTTCATCTCAACCATGTAAACGCATTTGAAAAAGCTCACGCAACAGGCGACATGAACGAAAAATGACGCAATAAATCGCCCAGACAAAACGATTTCGAAGTATCTAAAAATTGTTTCCTCAGAGTTCCTCCTGATGTGGAAAGAGATAACGGTGCTGCGTAAACGGTATTGTAACGCTGTTTCCAAAATGTACCCTCCTTTTCCCCTTTTGATTGCCTGTCGATGACTCTCTAGTATCGATTTCATCAGCAATGGCATTTTCGATACGTCTGCAAACCTTATCTACCTTTAAACGCAGTATGGGCAGCTGAAAGGTATTAATGGTCTTCAGCTGCTCACTGATTTCATCAACAAAAGCCTTCCTTTTGAGACACTTGCTAATTTTATCAAATAATATCGCGCGACTCCCTCTTTCGGTTCTCTCTCCTTCTCTGATTATTTCTGCTTTCCTCCCGTTATCTTTATTCTCTAATAAAACGTTAGTTCCATCAGCCTTTCCAACAGTTATGTTCACAGGCTGCCCATCAGTCACCACCTGTTCAGCTTCCTTATCCATCTCCGCAGTCTTAGCTTCAGCAAGGGCCTCATTTAAGGTGGAAACAAAAAAGTTCATTAAAACTATGGTAATGCTAAAAAGAAGCGAAACTACAAAAACGTGTCCGAAAATTGGGACACCTTCAACCAGTTCCTTAATGGGCCGAGCCTTGACTTTGCCAAGAGTTATCTCTAGCTGGAAAGCGAAGGCCCGCCAAAAGCTCGAGTACCTGCCAATGGATGGACCGAAAACTAAAATGCCCGTGTGCAAGAATGCAAGAAATATGATCGATAAGACTAGACAGAACGAGGGAAGGTCGTGCATCCAGATCCGAAGAGCACATGAGAACAACCGCGTATAGAAATTAAAATAGGTAAGCTTTAGTAGCTTCAACGTTGTTAGGAAAGTGAGGATGGCGATGAGACTGTTTTCAACTTCTGCGCATAGGAGAGGTGTTTCAAAGTTTGTACGTGCAAATATGTTTTCATTTAGCCTAAGCACAATCATAGTCATGAGATAAGACTTCATGAAGCTTGATACAGCGAGCAGAATGGATGTTGCGAAATGACCAAGATCAAGCAAACACCAAAAAGAGCAAAAGTATCGCCACCTCCTTCTAACTATCTGAGCTATTGCTTCGCCGATCATGAAGAGAACCATGGCTGTAAAGAACACGAAGCACATGCCTTGAAAAATCTGTAGGACGGGTTCTGTGTTGTATAACGAGATGGTATCGATGCTTCTTTTAACCGTTGCCTGGCCTGTCGGGAGAAATTCGACAAAGAAAGACGAGACAGCCAAAATGTTGGTCCTCGAATTTAAAAGCGAAAACTCTAAGACAATGGCTCTTGTTTGACGATCGACCCAACTTTCTGATTGCAGTAGATTTGTTATCGCACGGGCAGTTTCTTCTTCATAGCCCAGCTCTGCTAAATATCCACCGCCACCATACCAAGCATGGCGGCCCCATTTTGAAGAAGATCCAAGTTCCTTTCCTGTTTTGTACATCCATGGAATTGGACACTGATTAAACTGGAGCGGAGAAGTTCCGGACTTGTTAGGATAAAAAGGTTCTCTGTATTCATTTTTGCGAGAGTAGGACTCCAAGCAGGTGTGTTGCCACCAGTTTGGGCATGGAACTAAGAAGAAAATTAGAACTCAGCGTTACTATTTGTCCATGCACTCAGTAATGACAAAAAGTCTAAGTAGGTATACCTTTTTTCACTCTCAGCTGACGTATTCTCACCATTCCAATCACCGTCGATGCCAGCTCACTACTTTCTTGATTTTTTGAGTAAAGATATGTGATCAACGACTCATTTATCCAGTTCCAGAATGAAGTTTCATCTTTCACCTACAAAAATAATGATGCAGACGAGTTCTCAAACTCAAAACAGAAGATATCATTTTCTCATGCGTAATAATTACTTTAGGTTCATGTACATGCAATGATACCGGAAGTCTTTGTTGGTTATCGTTTCATAGGAGGGGAGTGCATTCCAATACAATGTCATAGTAAAATTATTGCTTAACATATTAATTTCTTCTAAACTGATTAAGGTATCTTTCATCCCTGCCAACAGAATCTTTACTGATCTCCCTACTTGACAGCCAATAACAAGGATAAACGATGCCGAGCGTTATATCTAATTGCAGTAGATAGTTTGCCGGTAGCTGTTGGTTATAAATTTCTCAAGGGATGCATGAATTGTTGTTATTTTCAATCAACTCATCTCCTTACTTCCTCAAAACTTTCCGTGTGGTCCGCCAAAGATTTGAAGAGCAGATATCTTGAAAAGTCCCTCTTTCCGTACGTAAGGACACCAACGACTACAAGAAAGAAAATGTAAAAGAGAGTCTGTCTTTTCATCAAGCGACGTCTAGCCATTTCCACACTCTTTCTCCTCGATGCCGACAATTCACCTGACTTTATGGATGCTGAGCTTCGATTATGATCTGCAGTTTTCCTAGAGGACTGTTGACTGCAAGATACCTTTCTAACTCTGCACTTTGAAAACATTGACGCCAGCCCAGCGAGCAGAAAGCATTTAAAGGGCTGCAATATAAAGATATCTTGAAAAAAGGAGACGGAAACTGACGAGATCCACTCTTGGCCTTTTTCGCTTCCCCATATGAGACTGTAGGAAACAGTCAAACCCGCCGACATGGCAGTCACTAGGCAAAGGAAGCCCCACGTCAAGTAAAGCAAGCATCGCCAAAATCGATTGTGAGGACTTGCTGAAGCCTTCCTAAACAATGTTATGATTATGTGAATCGGCAGGGTGAGAAGGATACTCTGAATGCTCGTGATAGCTTGTCGCGCTGAGAATCGAAGCGGTCCTAGGTTAATTGTTTGAGAAGGCTGGTTACCCCAGGAATAGAACATAGCATTGGCAGCCATTGTACAGAAGAGCAAACAGAGGCATGATGAGATCCTCTGAACTCTAGAGAAGCAACTCCCAGGGGTCTTGGTTATGATCGACATCCAGAGATGCCCATCGGAGAACATTTCACGCAAGTCTCTATCTGTTATGCTGGCCTGAGCGTTGGAAGGACTCCGGATACATTCATTTGATAGAGATTCATCCTCCAAGCTTAACCAAGTGTCAAATGAGAAATTCCAACTTTTGTCGGTCCCCGTATGAACAATCTTAATGTAATCCAAAAACCAAGAAGGATTATTACCAGAGTTATCATGGCTGACGTGAAGTTTGTAGATATCACCAAGGTCTTTGTCTAAAATGGCAGCGAACCTGTGCTCAGTTCCTCTTGCAAACTTCGGCTGGAACCCGGCATCGAAGTCTTGTTGGATGGTGAGGGTACTGCTCCTTCCTTCGACTCCAAAGAGTATGAAGGACACGCTAGCGGTTGTACCGGATCCTAACCAGACACCAGTCCTAACGGTCAACTCGTAACGACAATTAGCTGACTCCGATGCTCGATAGAACACTGGGGGCTCTGAATCTTGCACCTTAAAATAGAAGTTTAAAGTAAATTTAGTTGTCGTAGTGACTCTCGGGATTTGGGGTGTGGTGATTTTTCTTAGTGCTGGGCCATCCGTTACCATGTAGGAAAACAATCCTTATCTCAGAGAGGTTGTCACGAAAAATCAAACATTCACCGGCAACAGTCAATGAATCGAATTGGCTTTTATTCTAGTATTAGGTAAGCCTATAGGTAAAACAAACCAAGACATATGTAGATTGTTGAAAAATTCTTTTGTTTTAGAAAAAATTGATGAAACTCAATTCACGCATAATTAGCTTCATTCGAAGGTCGAATTTAGCCCATTTTTAGGAAGAGCGAAATTTCCATGAATTTAAAGCCCTCGTATGCATGGCAGCACAACAAACCCAGAAAAGTAACTCTACAAACTGTAAGTTTATCATTTCAACTTCTCATATTTCAAATATAAAACGTTTATTTCACTTAGCGGCATATAAAAGTAATTTTTTGAAGCTACCCTACTTTTCACAAGACACCTAAGTAAATCGATAGAAAACTCTTATTTTATTTGAAATTTAAATAGCGATTCCGCCTTTTCGTGGAAACATTAGGGAGGCAAATGTCTGTGGAATAAGTAAGTTTTTCACTGCTTTTACAAGTAGGAACGAGGCCTCCAAAAATGGGCTAAATTCGACCTTCAAATGAAGCTAATTATGCGTGAATTGAGTATTATCAATTCTCTCGAAAACAAAAGAGTTTTTCAACAAACTTCATATGTCTTGGTTTGTTTTACCTATAGAACTACGTAATACTAGAATATGAGCCAATTCGATTTTATTTACTGTTGCCGGTGATTAGTGAATTTGTCTGATTTTTAGTGACATCTCTTAAGAGCAATTGCTTAAAAAAATAAAAAGTAGCACATGCTTCAAACTTGTTTTGGCGACTTATGTCTCACTACATCGTGTTTAGAGAAACATATTAGATAATTTTCCAATAAATCCTAAAGAGAATAATCGTAAAAATAGCTGCATAAAGCAACATCTTCCCAAGTTCTTTAATTGTCAAAATCGTCATTTCAATTAACCTTGGCTTTATCTTTTCGGTCTTCCCTTCTTGCGAAAACGATCGCAACCAGGTGGAGAAGAAAAGTTGCAAACAGGATCACAAGGACGAGGAACTTTCCGCTGTCATCTGGTGAACGAAGCGCTCTTAAAGTTTTGAAAAAACTGACGTGATTTGGATGCACCAGGTAGGCTCCGCCAAACGACGTCAAGTGGTTGCAGGCACATTTCAAACGTGAATTGCCAATGACCTCCGCAACCTTTGAAAGAAAGCTATAGTCAGTGTGGTTGTAAAGGCAAATTTTACGATAGATGTGTTCCTTTCTGAATCAAAAATGCAAATACAAAGACAGTGAATTACACCAAAGTAAACTTTCTCCACGCTGTGTTGTTTGGTAATGAGACCTCTCGCGAATCGCTAGCCAGTAGTGTGGCTACGTATGAAATAAAACTTGGTTCGAGGCGCCACAAAAAAGACGGAGGGTAAGCATTGCTTTGATTTCATCATTTCATGTTCACAGTGACAGTTGCAATCGCTGCAAAAACTTGTTCAAGCAATTTTGTTACTTGCATAGCTTCACTTTTCCAAACATTACTTACTGACTTGAAAAAAACAAAAGAAAACAAAAAAGATACCCTTCTACACCCTTTCCTAAATTAAAATATCATCAAATATGGTTTCTTACAAATAACATCGATAAAGAGAAATGAGCAAGTAAGAGTAGGAAATATGATTATAGGTTGAAAGTAAAGGTACATTTAGCTTAGTTTTTCAACGTGATCGCAGGTAGGTCGACAGTAATAGAATCTATAGAGCGATAAACGCATTTATTATCCATCATTTTTCAAAGCGATTTATTGCTAATTCTTATTTCCTCACCCTGCATCCTGTAGTTTTCCAAGCAGATGTTTCTGTTTCCCAGAAAAGGCAAGCTGACTCACTCACTTGGACACGGATATATTTTACTTCATTCACTGCAGGTGGTTTTTTTATCGTGATACAGGTAGCCTTGCCTCGTTCCAGTCTGGACGACTGAGTCATTTTCCTCGTCTTTCTCTCTTTGATACTAAAAATAGCATCAACGCGGTACCTTCCGGGATTGATCGCCCTAAACGATACAGCAACATTACCGTGGCAGTGTATGCGGCCTCTTTTGGTCCACTTGTCCCTAACGTTTTCACATTCTGAATAATTCTGATTTGTGGCTGAAATCAATTTCACTTTTGAGATGACCAAGTCGCTGCTTTGAGGCAAAAAGGAGACATTAACGAAGGACTGCCCATGCTGAATGATGATGTGATTTATCATCATTTTACGGTAATTGGTGGACCCTTTTGATATATTGTGAGTAGCTTTCTCGGCAAGGGGTAATATGACGGTGATTTCACGTGAGGGATCAGACATGTTTATAATGTCTCCTTTATCGTCTCTCACTTCTAGCCCTGCAACATGTGACGTCACCCTCTCGCTAGTTTGGTCCCAGGTGAAAGGGTTGAATGGAGTAGTCCACAGCTACAAGAGAAAGGTGCAAAAGATAAATGAATGAGCTCCACCAAGCCTCCTTCTCTATTAATACTGCCATGGGATGAGGCTTTAAGCTTCCTAAGTCTTCTCACTCTCCCAAAGAAGAAAAGTAGATTGAAAGTTAAGGGGCAAGGTGATAATGGAGTAATAATGCATATGGTTATACCGTGGTTTTGTTTTGTGCCTATTAACTTGGATACTGTTCTTTGTCGCCTAAACGCTTAAGTGCACAACTTACCTTCCCAGAGCCGGGTAAGTAATGATAAATCAACATAATTAACATTAGATAAGCAAATTCTGTGTTTCAGTTCTCCAAATCTTTGGCTTTGCGGGTTCGCACGACTTTGGGAATGAAGTCAGTTACTGGGTTTTATTCCTTGTCCCTTCTTAACATAACAAATCCAACGTATAAAAGTGACCTTATCTCCTACCTCCAGGAACGAGATGATTTTTCCATTTGGTTTTAGATCAGGTATTATGAAACTGCTTCCATCTGCAACAATTGTGAAGTTATTCACTTCACCTCCACGAAGAGACACAACTGTTATGCTCAAATATTTTGAATGTAATGTATAATTTCCCGGCGTGGCATTTGTCAATGACAGGCGTAGTACTCGAATAATCTGATCCTTCAGGGAGAGAAGGGTCTTTGTGGCGTTTAAATTCTGAGGATGTAAGAGAAATCGTAACTAATTCTTAACCATAATACCATACGAGGTATCAAAACCTCACAGCGTTGAAATTTATGTTTGTTAGAAATAAGCGACTGATAAACTTGACTAGCATGCAGTGTCGATGAGTTGTATTGTTCATTACAGAGAACTGTCGGCACTCTTACTGTCTTGAAAACTCTAAAAACCTAGGCATCTAAAATTTGTTTACTTACTTAATCATGTGTTTATACCATTTTTTAAAGGAACTTAATATCAAACAAACCTTGTTCGATACCGTTCTGTCGTAGTTTGAAAAATTTGACTTTTTTGATCCAATTTTAAGTGCTTTTCCAAGGTTGAAGAGAATGTTCTCTACTAAAGCTGCGAAGCTTGAATTGAGCCTTGATTCAGATCTTCTGATATCATCACTGACATTCTCCACAATGTTATTCAAAATATTTGTAGTTCTTAACTGAAAAAGAGATGTGAGAAATACACTAAAAAGTTTTTAAGCCCTTACCCCGGATTTTACCGGCGAAGACTTATAACTTGCACTTATGGTGGGATATAATTCTTCGAGTCAGGCTAAATAAATATTTTGAATATCACACTTAGCTCTGAGCTCATTGCTCCAGATCAAACACGGAAAAATCATCAGGTGGCTTTTGATAACATACATACATACGGATGTTGATTGACCACTCCCCATGGGGGCTTTTCAGGGCTAATTCCCACCCAGCAACCACCCCAGGGGAGGACATCCATCAGACAGTAATCTCGTGCATGGGAAATTAAGAGGCTATCCACCTAAGAACGGATAAGGCAAATTTCGGACCTTCACCGATTTCCCTGATTTTTACTGTGAAAGTCGATACTTCTATCCCATGAACAAATATTGCGTTTATTTTGAATCAGTCTGGTTTTTTCACTTTTTACGAGATATTTTTCAAGGTGACCTCAAAGGCACCCATTGTCCCCCCGGACCTCCATAATTTAGATACAAAAGTCGATCGCTGCTGTAGCCGTATTTTCAACTCTAACGAGCTTTCTATTTTATTTGTCTAGGATCAACCCTCTGCCACTACGTTAACGGTCAAATGATTACACTGTAGATATTTTTCACTGAGTTACAAATTTTTCTAAATACTTACCTCGAGCACTGAAATTTGTGATGCGTGAGGTACATGTGGTTGAAAGCTATTTTCTCTTATGTGGAACCTGATCTAGAGTCAAATCTATTACAGCCTATAAGCACTTACACCTAATAAGTAAATTATTAGGTGTAAGGCGCCACACAGAGCTTTGCAAATTTCACAAATATTCGCCATTTTGATCGAAATCTAAGATAACGCGATCCGACTAACAGGTAAATTTGGGATCTGAGAGCTTGTTACAAATCATAAAATAAAACTGAAGAGCGGACTTTTATACTGAAAAATACATATCATGCGACTTTTTCGCCGTTAAGTTGAAAACATTGCTGTTCTAAAGAGGAAAGACCTGTGTTTATAGATACTAAATTATGCAAATTAGCGTCATTTAAAATTGTGTCCATAAAATTTTTTTCTACAATGTTCTTAAACACAAAGAGCTGTCTCTTTTAACTGAAGAGCATATTATTCCACACTTCTAAGGCAAGGTATTTCTTTAGTTTATGGCCATTGTCATCTCCCACGAAGCGCTGATTAAGTAAAACAGCTGTGTTTGTGTTTGTTTTATCATCAACCACTGAGAAGTTGACATCGAAGATCTTACCAGTAATATTTCCTTAACTTCTCTTCAGTAGCAAGAGATGTTTTTTTTTCCGGCAAGACCAAGAGAGCTCGTTTTCCTAACAGCCTCTTATATCCTAGGCCAGATTATTTTTCCCTTCTTCGAAAATTTGTTTACTTCGCTGTAATTCAATTAAAATCCGTTGAAATCTACACCAGTTGTCAAGTAACATTAACGAACTTAGCTGCGGAAGCATTCATGCCGTAGTGTTTGTTTATCGGAAAGATGTCTGCCGAACCCTTAAATTGTTCTCTTTACGAAATAGCACAGACTCCTTGTGGAGCTAGCAGGGAAGAAACGAAGCACGTTTTGCTCTCCGACTGCAATGCAGATATATCCGCCCGTTTAGTTAGCTGCCACTTATCCAAGTGCAGCGCTATTACGGAAGCTGAGCTGATCATGGCAAGAACGGGAATACAACATTTGTCGAGGAGTCAACTCGCGGGTATGACAATCTGCCCGAGGCACCGATACTCACTAGGAAGATTCTGGAGGGGTCCAAGATCCTGCCAATACCCTGCCCACACCGGGAAAACTACAAGTGTGTCGGGCAGCCACGTTGTAATCTTCCAAATGGCCGACCAAGTTAAACTTATAATTGGCGTAATCGCTGCTGTTGGATCACTTAAGTACCATAAACCTTAACTTGCGGTTCGCTAGTTCTATTTTCCAGCCCTGCACTCCTACAAGTCTACCCTTACTATACACTACTCCTAAAAGTTTCTGTTATTGTTGCTCACATTTCAACGTTCCCGTAGCTCATACTAAACTGCCGAATAAATTTCTTCCTTTTTCTAAATATTTTTCGTGCTCTTTCTTTTTTTTTTGTTATTTGTTTTTTGTTTTATTTTTGTTTTGTTTTTTTATTTGTTTTAATTTTTGTTTTTTTTTATACTGGCCTGCGTAGCTGGCAACTTAGAGAGCGGCAATATTCTGGAGCAGTGGATCGGGTGTGTAAATTTCCTCCCATTCCCCTCGCGTCGACGCACCTTACCGCTCAAGAATACTCTTCCTTTAAACACATACACAAGGACGTCAGCTTGTCAGGCCTGTAATAATATACATTACGATCGCGAGTAATGTATATTATTAATTACTAATCTATAGCTGTCTGCACCACTTGCCGGAAGAAGCATGCTGAACGATTGTTGAGTTTAAGATGGCGGGGTTCTGCCGAAGGTTCACAAGACCAAGAGGGAGCAGTTTCTGAAAGGTCTGTTGGATCTATTTATTGTCCCTGAGATTCCGTACTTTTCTCACTATGTATTTAGCTTGCGCATGCCACATCAGTTAGGCAAGGAAATCAGAAAAATAATGTGTTAGTAGCTGTGGAATAAACTTAATATGAAAACAAAACTCCTGGATAAAAGATGAAGCCCTTCTTTTTTTCGCAAATTAACCCCCATATATGTCTTTCCGTTTTACTGAATCTTTCAATAAAAAGAGGCATTATAGCTGATAAAGTATGTTCAGAAATGCCCGTTTACCTTTCCCGTTGTTAGTGAGACTGTCTTATCTCTCAGACCAGCCAGATCGGATGCGAAAGCTGCTATACAAGCACATTCAGCCAAAATGGAAACCACTCCATTCCTTCATTTTCTCACTCCAAAGCGTTGCTCTAGTCCCGGCTGGGGTCCAGGGAGTACTCAAGCAACCTCTCTTCAGAGCACCGACACAGAGATTCTCAGCACTTACAACGCAGCGATGGACAAAATTGCCAGCAATATTACTTGCACGCGACTACCACTAACTTCACAACTGGACTCATGGGATGAAAGCACTGCAGCACAACGACAATACTGCATCCACAAAGCAGCTGAAGACTGCATGCTGGTATGCGATGTGATAGCCCCAAACGACGGCAAGCGGCTTTTTCATGCCTTGGTATCTCCAGGTGAAGAAAAGAATGATAAAGTAGTAGCCGATGACCTGCTGAAAGCTTTGATGACCGCTTACAGGAATGCTGAAGCCAAAAGCACCAAAACGCAGATTCTAAGCCTTTATGCCTATAAGTATTCGATTAGCACGTTAAAGAAACTTCACTCACCATACGATAAGTTGTCAACTTGTCAGATACAAAGAGCGCGGTGTCATGCAATAACAATAGGTCCTGGAAGAGTGCCCGAGAAGAAAAAACATCATCGTGTGTGCATTGATATGAGTAAAGTGGACCATTTTATCGAGTTCATTAATCGTCCATATTTTTACCAGGACGTGTCTTACGGAACTAGGTCGCCGCAGTTAGGCAGTGGTGACACCAGTGAGATGCCGAACGTCGTGCGTACAGTGACGCGCTCTACAATGATTAGAGAGTACATGCAATTCTGTCAGGAGGAGACGCTTGAACCTCTAGGTCGCTCCACTTTATTCAAGATTCTTGAAGTCAGAGAAGCCTCACAGAGAAAGTTCCATAAAATTGAAATGATAGCCGACGACTTAGAGAAAGGGGGAATGAAAAGGCAATGGGGCGCTGAAGTCAAAGAAAGGCTGAAGAAAACAAAACGCTACTTGAAGACTGATTTTCGCGTTCATTGCAATCCAGAGGAGGCTGTATGTCCTGATCATTGCCGTAAGCTCGCTCTTAGTGATGAACAAGATCTCGACTTCCAGGAAAATTGTTCCCACCAACACACAGAAAACTGTAAGGAGTGTCAAAATCTGCGAAATGTCCTTGATGAAGTCGAAGACAAAATTCGAGGACCGTCTTGGAGACCTTACAGCAGCGAGCAACGAGATGATCTCCTCTATGACTTCAAGCTGGCAAAAACCGACGTTTTGCAGTGGAAGGCTCACATTGTTCGCTCCATAAACCAGGAAGCAGCAAAGCAAGATCAGCTGAAGATGATAAGCACCAGTCAAGACTGTGCATTAGTCATAATGGACTGGGCAATGAAATTTATCCAGCTTAGATTTCGTGAGAAGCAGTCCGACTGGTTCGGCAAGAGAGGAATGAGTTGGCACATCCCGACAGTGATCACAAGTGATCCAAACCACAAAGGAAAACTAGAACTGCAGTCCTATGCCCATCTGTTTGACACATGTCAGCAGGATTGGTTCACCGTGTGTTCCATCATAGAGAGTACACTAAAAGAAATTAAAACCAAGAGGCCCCACATCACTCAAGTTTACCTAAGGTCCGATGAAGCTGGCTGTTATCATAATAATTATCTCATTGCCGCAGCAAGAGGCATCGGTCAGCGGCAGGTATTGAAGTATTTCGGTATGACTTTTCAGAGCCACAGTATGGCAAGGATGTGTGTCATGGTATCCTGTACCCAATGCAAACATGCATCCGACGTTTCTGCAACGAAGGACACGACATTCTAACAGCGGGAGACATGAGAAAGGCGCTCTCTGAGAGACCAGTGAAAGGTACATCCGCGTGCGTATGCGAAATTGAGGAGTTTAAGAGAACCTTAGAAGTGAACAGGATAGATGATTTTAGCAAGCTACACGACATCCAGTTTGGGGAAAAAAGTATACGTGCGTGCGGGTCGTACGGAATAGGACGTGGCAAGGAGATTTCTTACGACCAGCTAGTTTCAAATGACCAAGGGGACACCGCTCTCGTTGTAAGTAAGGAGTTCTTCCCTTTTCACAATGCACGTGTGTATGAATACACAGTTCCTGGAACAGAGGGTTCAAATGAAGACGATGATTTGGACGATTCAAAGATGGACATGTTTGAATGTTCGGAGCCTGGATGCGTGAAGAGTTTCCAAACGTTTTCAGAGCTTGAGTTACATTTGAACGTAGGGGACTATTGTGTGAAGGACGAAAGGCTGTCAGAAACAGTATATGGTAAAATCCGTAGAGATTGGGCAGAGAGGATTACTACATCAGTCAGCATCACTGACGAACCACAGTGCGAAACTAGTACCCACCAGGTTGTACGTGATTCAATGCCCCCAGTAAACACTGTCAGTATGGGCTGGGCCCTACCCAAGCCACGAGCAAGATCCACTAGATTCAGTGGCAAAGTTAGGAATTATCTAACAGCAAAGTTTGATCTAGGCGAACAATCAGGGCTAAAAGCTGACCCTCAGCAAGTTTCAAATTATATGCGAAAGGCTAGAGACGAGCAGAACAATAGGTTGTTTGACCGAGACGAGTGGCTTACCAAGAGCCAGGTGCAGGGGTTTTTCTCTCGCCTTACAGCAAACAGAAAAAGGCAACGAACACCCTCAGAAATCGAGAAAAATCCGAAGGAACTGTCCCTAGAGGAAAAAGAAGCTCAACGACAACGGCTGATGGAACACATCCTTAATGAACTAAAGCCGCAGCACCCTCTGTCCTACGATGCCTTTAATCTGTGCGAGTGCGCAAAGGAGAATAAGCTTAGTCTTTTTAATGTAGCAATGCTCAAAGAAATCTTGTCGTTTTATGAAGTACCATTTAAATAAAGAGACAGGAAAAAAGACCTTATTGAGCAACTGATGTCATTTATACAGGAATGCCAATGCTTTAATTAAACTATATCAGAAGCTGCATAGCCCAGGAAAACAAATGATAGTGCCTGTGGAGTGAGTTTGTTTCAGAACAATAGGCACAGCCTCAAAGTAACCCGATAAACAGTTGTACTCAGCGAATTAACGTACTCACTTCTGAGAGAATTCGCAAAAATCTCTCAAAATTTGTCGTTATTTAGTTTGTGGCGATGTTTTTAACTCGCAAAAAATTAAAGGAGAAAAAAAAAAAAGGAAAAAATACCACCCTGACCGTGGGAGATGTTAGCGGCATTTACGCGTAAATATAGGTTTGTGACTTTCTTAATTTCGAGAAATTAATATGTGAATTTTGCAGGAGTTTATTAAAATGCCAGTTTGAATCATTTGTATTATTTTTCATTTTCTCCCGGTAGGATTCTCCTACTCTCGATGGCGCAATCATATTGCATATCTTCGGGATTCGCGTTTGGTTCGACGACAAGACAAACCTCTGAAACTAGATGTTGCGTGACCAGACGTAACGGACTCAGTCAAGTTGAAAAAGTAAACATGTAAAATTCACCTCTTCAACAAATACCGTTTTGAAATGATGAATATATGATTACAGTATATAGGAACTGTGGAACGAGAAGAAGTTCATCGCAATTATAGACGAAACTTTTAATTTTCGAAAATAAACCTGAAAAATTCATGCTTGAACGACTTGAACGTGTTTCGAACCTTGACTTTTGCAACACCGCCGGTTCAGCACTCTAACCATTAGGCTAACAAACCAACTGTGATGCCATTCTAAAAATGATGATGAATAACTTGCTAACCACTTAAAAGGAAAACTTTAGCAAATAGCTGGAAGAATTGGTTAAATCTGGCAAATTGGCCACAATAATATACACTAGTGAAATGAACAACTTCTTCAACAACAAGTTCCGTTGACACGTCGTTGATAACTGAAAACAAAGGCTAGCGCTCTTGAACATTAAGTAAGTTTCTCAAGTCCAAAAGGGATACAACATTAACGTTTCTACTTCTATAGAAACTATTGTTTGCATGGTCAAATATTGCTTCGGAAACTATTTTGGACGCGTGTGTCGAAAAACATGGAACGCATGCAGCTAATTTGCATATGACTACAGAGAAAGATTTTTCTGAAACATTTCCTCCATGCCATGTAAGACGGACAAAACAATTTTTTTATCGATTTTGATACTTCATTAAGGAGTTGGTACTTTATCTTCAAGCAGTTTTAGGCCGTTAGGGCTTAGAAATCGGATTTATGTGCGGATCGTTTTATCTTTGGTTCCGATCAAAATGGCGAATATTTGTTAAATTCGCAAAGCTCTCTGCGGCGCGCCATGAAGAGTGCCCAAAAGTTCTATTCCATAATTTACTTATAAGGTGTAAGTGCTTATAGGCTGTAATAGATGACTCTAGATTAGGTCCCACATAAGAGAAAATAGCTTTCAACCACATGTACCTCACGTATCACAAATTTCAGCGCTCGAGGTAAGTATTTTGAAAAATTTGTAACTCAGTGAAAAATATATACAGTGTGATTATTTTACCATTAACATAATGGAAAAAGGTTGATCTTAGACATATAAAATAGAAAGCTCGTTAGAGTTGAAAATACGGCTACACCAGCGATCGAATTTTGTAGCTAAATTATGGAGGTCCAGAGGGGAAACTGGGTGCCTTTGAGGTCACCTTGAAAAATAACTCGTAAAAAGTGAAAAAACCAGACTGGTTCAAAATAAACGCAATATTTGTTCATGGGATAGAAGTCTCGACTTTTACAGTAAAAATCAGAGAAATCGGTGAAGGTCCGAAATTTGCATTATCCGTTCTTAGGCGGACAGCCTCTTAACGTCTCCTACCCCTAACCCTGTAGGAGACGGGACCTCCGTTTATTCGTCCCTACCCGAGAAGACTAGAATATCCAACCATTTCCTTGTCCATAATGTTCGCTTAAAAAAGATATTCTATATACAAGGCTAAAAGATTAGGAAAAAAATTATTAAAAAATGTTTAAACTAGACGTTTTCGGCTGTTTACCATCATCATTTTATAATAATAATAATAATAATAATAATAATAATACAATACTGTGCGGGGGACTTTTCCAGACTGCCGGAGGCAGTTTACAATTAATAAAGGAGAAATTTTACAGATGCCCCCTCCCTCCATTCCCAGTAAACAGGCCAGACCACATCACAGTAACCTCGTGATGTGGGTTCTTTAACGTCCCCTGCCGAAATTACTAATTGATAGGTGCAGGAGACGGGACCTCCGGCTTTACGTCCTATCCGAGAAGACGAAGCAATTTGAGTGAAGCGTCTTGCTTAAGGACACAACGTCAAGCCCCAGCCAGGACTTGAACCCGGGCCATCAGACCCAGAGTCCAGCGCACGGACTACTGGACTACTCACGCCTCATCATTTTCAACCCTTATGATGGTAAACAGCCAAAAACGTTTGGTTTAAATATTTTATATTTTTTTTCCTAATCTTTTAGCCCTCTGCATAGAATAATCATTTCTTGATATAGAAAGGTAGCATATTCTTCTCACTTGTTTTAAGACTTTGAGTGTTAGTCCGGCCGGGGCTCAAACCCTCGACCTCCCGCCCATCAGTCCAGCGCTCTATCCATTGAGCTAACTGGGAATAACATCTATGATTTTTTTGAGATTGAATAGTAATTCAGCAATTGAGCTTTAAGACTCTCTAACACAAATTTTTGAAAACGAATTATCTCAAATTTCAAATTAGACGAAAGGTCATCTCACAGGTTTTACTAGCCAATGTGGATTGCAAACGTCAGTTTTAATATGAACTTATTTTATTATTTAGAATGGAAATGTATGGTTGACGACGTGTTTTCCTTATTGACAGTAACTTACTATTTCAAGTTTGATAATTCACTGTACCATCTAAACAAACGAGCTAAAAGCTTAAATTAACAAAGATATTGCTAGAAATTAAAATTACTTACGATATACAAAGCATAGGGAAACTCACCAATGCAGAAGTAGAGAGATCTTCCATTCCACCCAACAGAGTGCCAAGAAGTAAAGAAACCCTAAGGACATCCTGGGCAGTTTCCATCCTCATGTCTGATGTCAAGTTAAGCACAATCTCCTCCAGCTGCACAATCAAGACAAATAGAGTATATGTCGCAGCGATTCTTTATTTTCTAAATTACACCGTGGAACAATTTGGAGTTTTTAATACACTAAAATCCAGCAAGAACCACCTTACTCAGGAATGTGTGAGTATGAAATGTGATCATTTAGAGAAAGAAACTGATTTTGGTTCACTCTCTTAGGTGGGCTCGGACTTCTTCCAAGCTAGGATACCACTGGTAAGTAAAAACCAATTCTAAAAAAAGAAAGTATCAATCGGTCCGATGTTGGAGTTTTTCTTTTCTGGGAATATTAGCTGTACACGTTAGAAATTTAAGCTGAAACTAATATACCAACCTGAGGACATCTCTGAACGCCTCCATTGATTGAAAGTAAACTTTCTAGCACCAACCATGTTCTAAGAGTTTTATTTCCCTTTCCAATGTATTCATATATTTTCTCAATCCAGTCTTCGCAAGTTGACGTTGTGGATTTAACCTGAACAGCGTAAACATTTCAAATATATTCAATAGTTCAAAACATTTCTTCAGCTGATATATAGAACGGAGTTTATTCTAATTTAAAAAAAACCTAAACCCTTTCAAAGCCGTTGTACGAGGGGGCGGCGTGGCCGAGTAGTTAGGGTGCTGGACTTGTAATCCGGTGTCCTGGGTTCAAGTCCTCCACCCTGCCACTCACTGGATTTGTTCTCCGTTGCCCCGAGTTCAAATCCTCTGCTGCGCTCTGTAAATACCCCACTGGTCTGCCTCCTACCGGTGGGGATTTTTAAGCACTTAGTTAGTCCACATTATGGCTGAAAAGCCCCTAAGAAGGATCTTTAATTTACGTATTTATTTATTTTATTATTAGACAGGTTCAAATTTATGTCAGCCCAGGTATCTATAATTTCGTTTCTTCGTGGTGATCTTGAAAGGCATATCGCTGAAGTTGTAAAAAAAGACCCACCAACCTTTACGTTCAAACTAAACTCTCTTCTGGCTCCTCTGACATTGATAATCACAGCCTCTATCGTAGAAATACCGCTGACTAACACCGTATGATAGCTACGGTCACTTCCTTCGTATAGTACCACGCGTAGGCCATTTGGAAGAGTGTAGCCAAACTGGTATTTTAAATCATAAAGAGGATTTCCACCAGTACAAGTGATTTTGAAGCTCGTGTTAAGACTTTGGCCTTCATTCGGTTTAATTTTACACGACTCTGATCAAGACAATAGAAACGGAAATACAAAACATGAATGCTCGCTGCTGTCTCTTCTCGCTGACTCAATCGCTTAATAACTTAATAGCTCAATAGCTTAATAACTTAATAGCTCAATAGCTTAATAACTTAATATCTCAATAGCTTAATAACTTAATAGCTCAATAGCTTAATAACTTAATAGCTCAATAGCTCAATAGCATACTTTAATAGTTCAAAAGGAAAAAAGGTAAAGAACTATAGGACCTCAATTAGAAGTTCTGTATTTTGACTCGTCTATCATCAAATATATGTATTTGTTATTTACCATACGGGAGGTCCGTATCGGAAAAAAACTGTGTCCGAGGTCTTGGATACCGCTCGAGGCCTACGGCCGATGCTAGAGATGTTCTCCACAGTGACTCAACACAAAACGGATACCGCTTGCTGAAAACGGGCCGTATGGGAGAATACTGCCCGCTCTCGGAACCAATCAGATCGCAATTTTGTTTTTAAATTGTTACCCGCTCGCGAAATCAGTAATTATTTTATATAACATCCCGAGTCGCAGTTCACGTTATAACTATATATTACTACCGATGTCTTTTATAATCAAATAATTTGGATATATCAACAAAGTTGAAATGGTAAATTGGCCACCGTAACGATTACAAAAACTGACGTTTCGAGCGTTCGCCCTTCGTCGGAGCGAATAGAGGAATTGTGGAGTGTGTGTGCTTTTAAAGGCAGAAAATGGAGCTACGTTATTGGTGGGAACATGGCAACGAGAAAAACAAGAATAAATTAGTGGAACGATAAGCGTTCGTTGATCGCTGTGGGATTTAGACTGCTGGTTTGAAAGATGAGCTTTTGTTCAAGATCAACAGTCTCCCAACAAGACTGACTGAACACAGACGGGCGACGAGGAAAGGTGATTTCAGCAATCACATTGCTGAACACCATCGACTTACCAACCACAACATTGACTGGAACTCTGTGCAATGCCTACCCTACAGCACTGACTATTTTCAACGACTGACTCTGGAAAGCTGGTTTACTAACTTAGAACAGACTCCCCTAAACAGATGTCAACAACTACCCGCCCCATACAAACGACTCATTCACGACATAAACATCACAAACGACCGAAAAAGAACGACCTAACTTTACCGACAGATCGAAACAGACCAATCACGACCGACTTACGTCACTTGAGTCTTACAGCCAATAACATCACGGCAAAACCAACCGATCGTTTCACACGAACTGGAATAAGAACATTCTACTGACAACAATCATTCACTTGACTCTGATGATGACTTCCGCACAGGTTGTCGAAACGTCAGTCACTACCACCGACAACAGTCCTTCTCAGGACTACACTCACCCAGACGATCAGACTACACCTTCACATGTTACCCCCGGGTTCAAGCCATTTACTGCATTTTCTACGTCTTGTTTAATTGAGAATTCGTCCGTTGTTTTAGGAATGGGAACGAAATTTAAGCCCTTACTAAGGACGGATTTTTCTGAATCGGAAAGTGAGAGGTTTTCTGGAATGGTAACTACAGTTTTGAGGTTTTCTGGTGATGAGTGGTTAGCGATTTGGGGACCGATAAGTTGATCAAGTTTTTGGGCCTTAATTTGGTTCAAATGATTGAAAAGTTTCGAATTAGTTTCCTGAATTTTGGCGGGGATAGATTGTAATAAAACTGCGGGACAGATTTTGGAAAGTTCAGAGCGGCAATGTAGGATTTGTTCGGTGAGGTGATTACGTTTTTGGCACATAGCTTTAATGGTAATTCTCATGATGTTACGTGAAAAAGAATTTTGGGCGCACTGAATTTGGTGATGGTATTGTTTGGTGGGAGATGCATGAAAATTGGAGGTAAAACCCTTGGGAATAACTTTACAATGAAGGCAACGACCGATGAAGTTTATGTGGCTGCAAAACCTAGTTTTGGCGAAAGTTAGAATGGCTAAACGGAATGCTAGATCTTTACTAATAGGGGGAAAAGGGAAAAGATAACTTACGATTTCCTGGCGTAGCTCCTTTGTGAGGTTCTTGAGGCTTGGCATGGTCCGCTGTTGTGAGTACTGTGGATTGAAAAAGACAAAATTTAGTAGTCGCAGCAATCAAAATACAAATGAATAAAGGCTGATAGTTTCGAAAGAAACTGTTTGGGGCTGCGTCGGTGCGGGTAACGAAATAATTTGAATATATGAACAAAGTTGAAATGGTAAATTGGCCACCGTAACGATTACAAAAGCTGACCTTTCGAGCGTTAGCCCTTCGTCGGAGCGAATAGAGGAATTGTGGGTTGTGTGTCCTTTTAAAGGCAGAAAATGGAGCTACGTTATTGGTGGGAACATGGCAACGAGAAAAACAAGAATAAATTAGTGGAATGAAAAGCGTTCGTTGATCCCTGTGGGATTTAGACTGCCGGTTTGAAAGATGAGCAGTTTACTTGCATTACAGAAATAACGCTTTTATTGACATGAGGAAAATAATATTGCTGTGACGATAGTTTTTCGCGTGGGAAACTGAACTTTTCGCGAACGGCACAACAACAACGTGGGGAACTAGCTTTGTAGAGCGACTCGGCACCGAGAATGGTAAGGTGACCTCTTCCAGCGAGCTTGTATGGACGTCAAGGACGAGACAATCTTTTGGTTTCACAGTAACTTTTGTTCTAGGTCAGGCGAACAACTGACATGACCTCTAGTGTACTCAAGTTGGTAATAGAGGATGTAATCGCGATGTAATCAACAAAGCTTTGAAATGTACTTACCTTAGTACTATCGAGCGCGTGGTTCCATTTGAAGCTAAACGATCTATATTGATATACTCAGATGCCGAAAATGAAAGAGCAGGTTCAATAAACCTAAGGCCATCATAGCAAACCCTGCTGAGATTCACAGCTTTGATATTGAAAATATACCAATGGTAATTACAACAGAGCACCTTATAAAATAAAACGAAAAATACAATTGAAAGTTTCTGCTAATCTTAGCAAGGTTGGTGTTAAGTTTGACCGCATTGAAAGTTACAAGTATAAACTCAGCTGCCAACTACCATGAGAACTAATTTTGCCAGAAAGACATTTATTACCTAAAATTTCACTAGAATTGAACAAGAAAAGTACCAATAGGCAGCTGCACAATGAAAACAAAGTAACAATGCAAAATCTATTTCCAAAAACTACTGGTGGCTTTTCTATATTTTCTTTGACTCACTGAAAAAAAAGAAACTCGCATGAATCGAGAATGCTAGAATAATGAAAACAACGAAAATAAATATGCTTAAACAACCATACGGAAAAACCACTAAATTTTCCCGTAACATTGCAGCTTTCCAAACACATACTGCGTTCAAGGTTGCTAAAGGATCACGGGATCCCGTGGTAAACTAATTCTCACAGTTTCTCCGTCTACATGATCAACGCCCCGCCATCCTTTACTAAGCCGGCAATATTAATCAGTGGTCGAGCGTGTAGTACTATTTAAAAAACGAGCAGCAGTGTTTTGTCGGTTTTAAAACATAATATTAATGCATTTAATAGCTTCAAAAACCCGTGCCTCTCTAGGGATTTTTCTAAACGTGATTTGAATGCATTAAAAGTTAATTACGTACAGAGGGGAAAAGTGCTCCTTGTTCGGCTGCTGTTAAAGTTCAGAAAGCTTTTTCTTGAAATGCCGCCCAAACTCGGGTTTCGAGAACCAAAAAATGCGAAGGAAGAGAAAGATTGGAAAGAGTTCCATATAACCCCAAACATTAATTATGCATTCATTTCATAAAGACTAAATATAAAGGTTTCTTTGCAACACTCGCAGTGCATAATTAATGTATGGGGTCATATGGAACTCTTGCCGAAAGATTACTTGGATAGTTGTGTTCCAAGGGCTACTCGGTATGCCACGAAGTGGGCTTACAAAATTTTTGGCGAGTGGCAAAGTTCAAGAAGAAATAAAGACGCCAACTTGGAGGAAATAGGATTTAGAGTTGAAGTTGGGAGTATTCAAAATTGCACAATTAATTTTGTGAACAATGGGAAATTGTAAAAGAACGAATTTCTGTTCCAACAACAATTTATCAGGAAAATAAATTCTGTTGTTTACTGCGGTTAATGTTTTGTACGCTGCCTTTCGGGGAATAATTTGGTATTATAATTAACGTGATCTTTATATAAAGATCTCTGGTGTTCTTTATATAAAGATCACAGTGATCCTAATTTCATTAATAATTCAGTGATGATTTCGTTGTTTATGAATTGTACCCCGATTTCCCCCGAGACCGAAATCAAAACCCTTTTCGGGCTTTTCAGAATAGGGACTTGAAGCAGTCAGGACGGCAACGCCACGGAAGACGTCGGTTAAAAAATGAGTTTCTACTTTTAGTTAGAATTTCGAAAATGGCTGCATGTGTTTACCGTCTCATAGAGCACCAGACCTCAAACTCAACATAACGCATAAAAGTAGCGTTGAGTTCCAAATGTAAATTAAAATAATTTGCCGCCGCGGTTTAGCTTCACAGACGACGCAAATTTTGGTGATTTCAGGTTGTTGTTTTGCAAAGGACGGCTAAGAAATGTACAAAGTTTGAAAATGCACGTGCTGGGCTATTTTTCTGCCAATTAGATCCATTGTTTTTCCACGTTCTCGTTGCCGTAGCCGTCGTGGTTTGCTTAAAGTCCCTAATGATCATTCTATACCGGTTATAAAGGTTCATACCTGTGATCGATTTGCCTCGTGTGATAGGCTAATCAGCTCATGAATTATTAATGAGTTTTTGAATGCTATATAATCAGTTAGAACTGATGTGGCCGAGGAAAGAGGCTGCCGGAATATATTATGCACTCCGAGACCAGATATGATGGTAGATAGCAAGAGATTACATATCAAATGTATGAAGAAAACCTCATATAAAATACGTAAGTGATTTCTATGTACGTGTCAGTTTTTCAACCATTTTCTTTTTCCTTGTGCTGAGAGGAGACTAATATATCACTGGCTTATTTGTTTTTCTGTGAACAGCAACCATCTCAAGCTTAACAAATAACAAGTAAAATATTTTTGTAGCCGTAAATCTTTGTTACATTTTAAACTTTGTGAGCTAGAAACAAAGCATGCCAAATGAATTTCAAAGTTAAGCGCTGAACAAAATTGCGGGCGCTATGTGATCAACGATGGCGGATTGTCCTTTTGATTTACATCAGCTTTCAGGGCATCAAATTATCCTTTTGCCACCAACACATATCATGTAAATCGATAAGTATCACGCAGTGGAAGACAAATGATTTTGATCGATCTTTCCGAGAGCTCTTACCGCGTTTAATATTTCGACAAGGCAACAAAGCAAATCGAATCTGGTACTCTGTTGGCATAATGGCTACTCATCTAACAAATGATGTCAAGCCAAGAGTTGCAACTGTGGCACCCAAGAGACATGTATGTACCATCAAGTTTCTTGCTAGATCTCTTTTGTTAGAAGGTTGGACTATATGCGCCGTTGATGTTCATCATCAACTGTTGCGTTTCCTCGAGAATAAACCAAATATAAAAAAAGTTCTCTAAAAGGGATCAACTTGCGCTATTCGAAGATTCTCTCCTCGTTCATGTTTAAACGATATTCTCTGGGAAATTTCTTGTAAATTTTAAGTTATTTTAAGTTAATAAAATAAAGATGTGGTTTAGGGAATTTTGATGTTACAGACCACGTCAGCACGAGTTAGGAAATCAGCTGCCCCAAAATCTTATTACTGATTTTGGAAGTCCAGTGATAGCTTTCACTGCCCATGTAGGAATAATGATTAGAAGTGGTTAGTCATATTAGGCCTCTTAAAATACCCTTATTTTTGGACTTTGTCAAAACCAGAAAGAGTCGTCTTTACTTAAGGGAGAGGTAAAGGAAGAAATGAAATAAAAAGTTAAAACAATTCAATGTTCTTGAAGTCTGATATATACAAACACAACCAGATTTTAATTTGTTGAAGGTCGTTATTTTCGAACATTGAAAATGCGGTTTAAGTTACTGCTAGCTCCGTTTTAAGCATTTATTTTTTCTTGTGCATTTAAAGTGAAAGAACTTCAAAATTTCTCGAAAAGTTTTTTAAACCGAGAAGCGCAGCCGAGTGGTTAACAGGCTTTTCTCGTGTTCTCTCAACGTCGTGCCCGGTTTATTAGCCGGTAAACTGATAGACAATTTGGTTTATTGCTTAAATATGGAGATGAGATCAAGTATTTTTTCAACTTATTTTTTTAAACCTTACCTCCAGCTACTGCAAGGTGTATTGTGAAACGATGAAATAACGCACGGGATAAGTACAAGCATGAACGAAATAACATTAGCAATCATATTTCTTTAGCGAGTAGGGTGACCTATCTTTTTTTCACAGTAGTTCTCGAAACAGAGCTTGCTATGAAATGTTCAAGAATATCGTTTGACAAATTTTATTTCTGAGGATTATCCCAAAGGGTAAAATTTGTACTGGAACCTATGGTAAAATTGAAGAAAGCCTCCCCAGAAGGTCTGTCGGCCGACTGTTGTGCAATTTTGTGAGTCTTTGAAAAAATTTACTCGTGCTTATTTATTCCAAACTCAGAAACGAGTAAATAGACTGTCATCTTGGTGAGTTTGAACTTTCAAAATTACCTCAAAATTAATTTTGACGAACACCACGCGATAGAGGTAAATTAGCAGAAAATCTGAACTACAGGTATAGTCAGCAAATTGTATACATGGAAGTAAGCTTACAAAATACAATAATAAATAATGGTTTTTATACATTTTGATTTAAATAAGTGGCAAACTTGTTCTTTACGAACTTTTCAAAACGGTCAGTTTTTGTGTTTTTCACATAACTAGTAGAAGAAAACCTGAGATGGAAATGCTTTGCGACAAGTGTTGGAAGCTGAAAACTTTTGCTGAAAATATCCAAACTTTCAGGAATTTGATAAAATTTCATGGGACAATTTTTCGACTATGCTTGTTGGATACGAGATTGGTTATAGCCGACTCGGTGCCATGTGGCTCGTTGGATATTCAGCATCTCAGATGCAACACGCGCTCGTGGAATTATTGCTAAGTCTCCTCATGGGTCAGAAAATAAATTATGTACTTATTGACTGGGCTGTAGGGCTGGACGAAAAAATATTTGTTTAGAGGTTATGATGTACGTCCTAGCCAAACTCAGCTTTGATTGGTTTGGCGTCAAAATTAGTTCTCTTGGAGTGTAATTTGCTAGTGTCTGAGGTAAAGGCAGACTGTCGGCTCATCGTTACATACATATGTACATACCTAACTGAAATAGGTTGAATCTAAACAGCTCTGGGTTAAGGTGGCTCTTCAGTATATTGCGCTATACATTCTTAACTGTTATGACATCACGTAATTAGGCGAATAAGTGCGTGCGCATTACGAGAACATGGTATTGGTTTTTTTTTTCAATCAATGGAGGTGGTAAAACAGGTGCGCTGGTCTTTTTCTTTGGAATGAACAAGGTGACCTTTTTGTCATAATCTTAGTGTACAAGTTGGATAATTAGAAAAATTAACTCCATACGCAAGAGACTTTCTTCCTATCAAGTATTTTTTCAAGTTATTTTTTTTAACCCTTACCTCCATCTACCGTAAGATGTATCGTGAACCGATGAAACGCACGGGATAAGTACAGGCATGGATGGAATAAGATTGGCAATCATATTTCTTTGGCAAGTAGGGTGATCTATCTTTTTCTACAGTAGTTCTCGAAACAGAGATTGGTATAAAATGTTTAAAAGAAATCGTTCGACAAATTTCAGTTCTTAGGATTATCCCCAAGGGTAAAGTCTGTAATCAAGCATATTGCCTCCCCTTCCCCACCTCAGCCGGAACATATCCCGGTTTCCCTGTGGTATGAAGCGACTAACAGTATTACCACTCTCCCCTGGATGGGATGCTGGTCCATTGCAAGGTCACCCCCCCCCCCCCCACAGCATTTCATCAGGCTACCCTGACATTCGCCGGTACCCATTTATTTTCCTGAGTGGAGAGAGGCTCTATGAAAAAACAGAACACATTGACCGGGTCAGCTGTCGAACCCGGACTCTGGACCCGGAGTCCAGTGCATTGACCATAAGGCCACTGCATCTTCTAAAATTACCTTAAATGGAAGTATTTATTCGTTGTAAAAAAAGGGCGGGAGAACGCAAAGTTTAGCCCGTCATATTTTGATATGATTACCTTTAAAAGGGGTACCAGTTTGGCTTGTTGGTGACGGTGTGCTAGCCTTAGTCGAGGCATCTGTGATGAAAAATATTCCAAAACGTTTGTTAGTCAATAAAGATTTCTTATAACGAAGAGCAGGAACATTCCTCTGATAATAAGGCCTTAAAGCCAGAGATTATGCCGCAAAAAACTGCAAATGCATCTTGCTCACATTCTCGAGTTTGTTAATGCTCTTTCCGTTTAAAAATTGCAACTGATGGATCACTCAAGCCATGTATCGACCCATAATAAATTATTTCAAATGTCAAATCGCGATGAATGCTACAGGTAAATATTGTTTTAGTTGTGCCAGATCCCATGTAGGCCTCTCACCGGCCCGCTACAGGTATAGTCAGCAAATTGTATACATGGAAGTAAGCTTACAAAATACAATAATAAATAATGGATTTTTATACATTTTAATTTAAATAAGTGGCAAACTTGTTCTTTACGAACTTTTCAAAACGGTCAGTTTTTGTGTTTTTCACATAACTAGTAGAAGAAAACCTGAGATGGAAATGCTTTGCGACAAGTGTTGGAAGCTGAAAACTTTTGCTGAAAATATCCAAACTTTCAGGAATTTGATAAAATTTCATGGAACAATTTTTCGACTATGCTTGTTGGATACGAGATTGGTTATTGCCGACTCGGTGCCATGTGGCTCGTTGGATATTCAGCATCTCAGATGCAACACGCGCTCGTGGAATTATTGCTAAGTCTCCTCATGGGTCAGAGAATAAATTATGTACTTATTGACTGGGCTGTAGGGCCGGACGAAAAAATATTTGTTTAGAGGTTATGATGTACGTCATAGCCAAACTCAGCTTTGATTGGTTTGGCGTCAAAATTAGTTCTCTTGGAGTGTAATTTGCTAGTGTCTGAGGTAAAGGCAGACTGTCGGCTCATCGTTACATACATATGTACATACCAACTGAAATAGGTTGAATCTAAAAGCCCCCGGGTTAAGGTGGCTCTTCAGTATATTGCGCTATACATTCTTAACTGTTATGACATCACGTAATTAGGCGAATAAGTGCGTGCGCATTACGAGAACATGGTATTGGTTTTTTTTTTCAATCAATGGAGGTGGTAAAACAGGTGCGCTGGTCTTTTTCTTTGGAATGAACAAGGTGACCTTTTTGTCATAATCTTAGTGTACAAGTTGGATAATTAGAAAAATTAACTCCATACGCAAGAGACTTTCTTCCTATCAAGTATTTTTTCAAGTTATTTTTTTTAACCCTTACCTCCATCTACCGTAAGATGTATCGTGAACCGATGAAACGCACGGGATAAGTACAGGCATGGATGGAATAAGATTGGCAATCATATTTCTTTGGCAAGTAGGGTGATCTATCTTTTTCTACAGTAGTTCTCGAAACAGAGATTGGTATAAAATGTTTAAAAGAAATCGTTCGACAAATTTCAGTTCTTAGGGTTATCCCCAAGGGTAAAGTCTGTAATCAAGCATATTGCCTCCCCTTCCCCTCCTCAGCCTGAACATATCCCGGTTTCCCAGTGGTATGAAGCGACTAACAGTATTACCACTCTCCCCTGGATGGGATGCTGGTCCATTGCAAGGTCACCCCCCCCCCCCCCCCCCACAGCATTTCATCAGGCTACCCTGACATTCGCCGGTACCCATTTATTTTCCTGAGTGGAGAGAGGCTCTATGAAAAAACAGAACACATTGACCGGGTCAGCTGTCGAACCCGGACTCTTGACCCGGAGTCCAGTGCATTGACCATAAGGCCACTGCATCTTCTAAAATTACCTTAAATGGAAGTATTTATTCGTTGTAAAAAAAGGGCGGGAGAACGCAAAGTTTAGCCCGTCATATTTTGATATGATTACCTTTAAAAGGGGTACCAGTTTGGCTTGTTGGTGACGGTGTGCTAGCCTTAGTCGAGGCATCTGTGATGAAAAATATTCCAAAACGTTTGTTAGTCAATAAAGATTTCTTATAACGAAGAGCAGGAACATTCCTCTGATAATAAGGCCTTAAAGCCAGAGATTATGCCGCAAAAAACTGCAAATGCATCTTGCTCACATTCTCGAGTTTGTTAATGCTCTTTCCGTTTAAAAATTGCAACTGATGGATCACTCAAGCCATGTATCGACCCATAATAAATTATTTCAAATGTCAAATCGCGATGAATGCTACAGGTAAATATTGTTTTAGTTGTGCCAGATCCCATGTAGGCCTCTCACCGGCCCGCTACAGGTATAGTCAGCAAATTGTATACATGGAAGTAAGCTTACAAAATACAATAATAAATAATGGATTTTTATACATTTTGATTTAAATAAGTGGCAAACTTGTTCTTTACGAACTTTTCAAAACGGTCAGTTTTTGTGTTTTTCACATAACTAGTAGAAGAAAACCTGAGATGGAAATGCTTTGCGACAAGTGTTGGAAGCTGAAAACTTTTGCTGAAAATATCCAAACTTTCAGGAATTTGATAAAATTTCATGGGACAATTTTTCGACTATGCTTGTTGGATACGAGATTGGTTATTGCCGACTCGCTGCCATGTGGCTCGTTGGATATTCAGCATCTCAGATGCAACACGCGCTCGTGGAATTATTGCTAAGTCTCCTCATGGGTCAGAGAATAAATTATGTACTTATTGACTGGGCTGTAGGGCCGGACGAAAAAATATTTGTTTAGAGGTTATGATGTACGTCCTAGCCAAACTCAGCTTTGATTGGTTTGGCGTCAAAATTAGTTCTCTTGGAGTGTAATTTGCTAGTGTCTGAGGTAAAGGCAGACTGTCGGCTCATCGTTACATACATATGTACATACCTAACTGAAATAGGTTGAATCTAAACAGCTCTGGGTTAAGGTGGCTCTTCAGTATATTGCGCTATACATTCTTAACTGTTATGACATCACGTAATTAGGCGAATAAGTGCGTGCGCATTACGAGAACATGGTATTGGTTTTTTTTTTCAATCAATGGAGGTGGTAAAACAGGTGCGCTGGTCTTTTTCTTTGGAATGAACAAGGTGACCTTTTTGTCATAATCTTACTGTACAAGTTGGATAATTAGAAAAATTAACTCCATACGCAAGAGACTTTCTTCCTATCAAGTATTTTTTCAAGTTATTTTTTTTAACCCTTACCTCCATCTACCGTAAGATGTATCGTGAACCGATGAAACGCACGGGATAAGTACAGGCATGGATGGAATAAGATTGGCAATCATGTTTCTTTGGCAAGTAGGGTGATCTATCTTTTTCTACAGTAGTTCTCGAAACAGAGATTGGTATAAAATGTTTAAAAGAAATCGTTCGACAAATTTCAGTTCTTAGGGTTATCCCCAAGGGTAAAGTCTGTAATCAAGCATATTGCCTCCCCTTCCCCTCCTCAGCCTGAACATATCCCGGTTTCCCAGTGGTATGAAGCGACTAACAGTATTACCACTCTCCCCTGGATGGGATGCTGGTCCATTGCAAGGTCACCCCCCCCCCCCAGCATTTCATCAGGCTACCCTGACATTCGCCGGTACCCATTTATTTTCCTGAGTGGAGAGAGGCTCTATGAAAAAACAGAACACATTGACCGGGTCAGCTGTCGAACCCGGACTCTTGACCCGGAGTCCAGTGCATTGACCATAAGGCCACTGCATCTTCTAAAATTACCTTAAATGGAAGTATTTATTCGTTGTAAAAAAAGGGCGGGAGAACGCAAAGTTTAGCCCGTCATATTTTGATATGATTACCTTTAAAAGGGGTACCAGTTTGGCTTGTTGGTGACGGTGTGCTAGCCTTAGTCGAGGCATCTGTGATGAAAAATATTCCAAAACGTTTGTTAGTCAATAAAGATTTCTTATAACGAAGAGCAGGAACATTCCTCTGATAATAAGGCCTTAAAGCCAGAGATTATGCCGCAAAAAACTGCAAATGCATCTTGCTCACATTCTCGAGTTTGTTAATGCTCTTTCCGTTTAAAAATTGCAACTGATGGATCACTCAAGCCATGTATCGACCCATAATAAATTATTTCAAATGTCAAATCGCGATGAATGCTACAGGTAAATATTGTTTTAGTTGTGCCAGATCCCATGTAGGCCTCTCACCGGCCCGCTACAGGTATAGTCAGCAAATTGTATACATGGAAGTAAGCTTACAAAATACAATAATAAATAATGGATTTTTATACATTTTGATTTAAATAAGTGGCAAACTTGTTCTTTACGAACTTTTCAAAACGGTCAGTTTTTGTGTTTTTCACATAACTAGTAGAAGAAAACCTGAGATGGAAATGCTTTGCGACAAGTGTTGGAAGCTGAAAACTTTTGCTGAAAATATCCAAACTTTCAGGAATTTGATAAAATTTCATGGGACAATTTTTCGACTATGCTTGTTGGATACGAGATTGGAGACGATACCTTCAGTTTATTCGTCCTTATCCGAGAAGACTAGAATGTTTATCTATTTCTCGATGTTATAGAAAGGTAGCACATTCTCCTCAGTTATTTTAAGACCCTGAGTGTTGGTCCGGCCGGGGCTTGAACCCTCGACCTCCCGCACAACAGTCCGGCGCTCAACCAATTGAGCTAACCGGGAGGCGGCATCTGTAATGAAAGATATTGCTAAACGTTTGGTATTCGATGCAGATTTTTCATAAGGCAAAGCAAAAACATTTCATACAATGGGGTTATTGAGTCAAGCATCAAGTGCTTTTTCGAGCTATTTTTTCTAAAAACCTCTACCTCCAGCTACCGAAAGACGTATCGTGAACCGATGAAATAACGCAAATGATAAGTACCAGTACAAGTATAAATGAAATAAGATTGGCAATCTCATCCATTTTAGTAAGTATCTTTTCCTACTGAAGGTCTCGAAACAGAGATTGGTGCAAACAATTTAAGATATGTTTAAAAAATAATGTTGGACAAGTTTATTTCTAAGGAATTACCCCTATGGCTTAAGTCTGTACTGGAGTCTATTGCGCCCCCCCCCCCCCCCATCATCCTCAGCCTGGAGCTTATCCCGGTTTCCCTGTAGCATGAAGCGACTAACAGTGTCAATACTCCTCCCATGGATGAGATGCTAGTCCATTGCTAGGCCACTGCGTCTCCCAAAATTATCTTGAAAGGAAGTATTTATTTGTAGTAAAAAAAAGAAAACTGGGGGGTGAAGGCAAGGTTTTTAGCCCGTCAGAGTTTAAAATGATTACTTTTAAATGCGTACCAGTTTGGTTTGTTGGTGACGTTGTGCTGGCATCAGCTGAGGCATCTGTAATGAAAGATATTGCTAAACGTTTGGTATTCGAGGCAGATTTCTCATAAGGCAAAGCAAAAACATTTCATGCAATGGGGTTATTGAGTAAGTTAGTCATCATCCATAAGTGCCAAAGGCATAGGCGACGAAATCGAAGATGATGAAGTGATCGTGGAACAAACACTAAAACCGCTGAGCTAAGTAAGTAGATAGAAGAAAATCCCAACCTTTCTTAACAAATCTTAAAATAAACTGATGACTGACCTTTTCATTACGTAAAAGAAAGTTAGAACAAGGATTTAAAACTCTCGACTAGCCTACGAGTAGACTTTTGTTATTAGCACTACAGCTCGAGCGTTCGTTCGCCCGAATAAAAAAAAAAAGCTTTGAGAAAAGCGAGCGGGCGAGAGGCCTAAAAGCGATCTGGCCTTGATAATAAGGACCTCAGCGCCCGTTGGCAAGATGAAGCGAATCCTGTCTTCCGATTGGCCATGCCAGATCCCATGCAGGCCTTTCACTGGGCAGCCTTACTCAATGCCGTAGACTTGATCGCAAGCGGAGACACGCTCATGCCTGGGTAATTTTCTTAGATTAATAAGTTTTGTTGAGCACACTTCTTACTTGGCACACAGACGGTGCTTATACACAAACAAACCTGTTGTTTTATTTGAAGAAGCAATGATGGGGTTGTAGTTGGGTCTTGGTGGCCATTTGTAAAGTTTTGTATTATTATATGCTCCCGCAGTCTCATTTGCTGTAAGAAAAGAGAAACTACACATTATGTTGCTTTTTCAAGCTGTTAAAGCAAATAGTTTGTGCACAAATGTTCGATCTAGAGATCCTGTCGATGTTTACCGTCTTGTGGTTAAACTTTTAATCTTTTGGATTTATCCCTCGTGGTTACTTTATTTGACTACATCGGATTTATATCGAGTACCATTTTCGGCATTCGTGATAAGAGGAAGCGCGACATCTTTGGATCATGACCTACGTCATTTAATGATGTTACACCATCTGTTTTATACAGACTTGCACAGGTATGAAACATGGAAAAGGGGGTTATACCTATTTGAGCATTGAAACAGGGAATATTCTTTCAGAAATGTATTTCTTTAATCCGTCTCAAAATGCGCATTTTTTTTACACAAACGTTCTTTTTTATCCGCCAACTTCGGTTAAGTAATTAACTGTTACACAGTCAACAAGTGTAACTTAACTTTACAAACTTTGATACTATCTCAGATATTTTAAAATAGGTTCTTTACGTGTTTCTTTGTTTACCTTCCAAGAGAAAATAGCCATCCTCTGCTGGTATTCTACCGCAACGGTTGCTTACACCATGTTTCAACGATAAAGTCCCAGCAGCAATCTCTCCTTCAGGTGCTATTATCTGAATGACTCCTCCTGCTCCGCCACCCAAAGGGTAGACAACACCGTCTCCGTCAAGATCTCGTCCGCTCCCTCCATCCACAATTAGTTTTCCGTTTTGACGTATAATTACCTTTGATTAATCATAGCAGAGTTTTTGTTGAGTTTCAACACTAACTACAATAAATTTAAAATGGGTAGAATTCGAATTGCTATTGAAATCACATTTACCTTATGTATCTAATAATTATTATTTCATACAAAACTGAACTCTATCATCGATTTATATATCAGAGGTCCTTTGACAGTAACCACACCTGATTATATTAATTCAGGTTACTGACCTTAGATGCCTTAAGGTGAATAAGTCCTCCTGAGCCCCCAGAACACACTCCTGTGGGGTCATTTTGAGCTTCAGCTGTAATAGGGGCACCTAGAATTGAATCAATGTCACTTTCGGTTAACACCGCTTAAACAATGAATAACCATTAATTTCCGTATCAAGGAAGAGGAATCGTGGCTTCCGATCGATGCCTTTGAACTGTTGTGTTCCTCAGTGTACCTTCGAGGGTTATCGGAATGGAAGAGGAGACAAAGTTTCATTCTTTAACTTTCCAAAGGACCCAAACTCCTCTGCATTTTAGCCAGAATTTTAGTTCTTGCACTTTTAAATTAGCTGGAGCTCTCCCACTTAGTGATGAACCAGGAATATCTGCTTCTGAAAGCTTTAGATTGTTTGAAACCGAGCTTATTTTGTGTTAACCAAGGTAAAAGCCTCCCAAAGAAGAAAAACACAGTGGCCCGACGGACCTCGCTTTCGTGCAAACTTGTTACTAGGCTTCTTAAGCAAATTATCATTATGCAGGGCGTGTATTAGTTTCCGTTACTAGGAAGATGAATCGTTTCCTAATTCTTGAACTTCAACATGTATATAGAAAGAAAGTCTACAGCCTGAACATTTTTAACGTCAAAATAAGATTTTTGTAAATCTCGAGTTTGACATTTGTTGAGCACGATGCTACTATGAATTTTAAGTGCACTGAGTGCTATGCAGCCGTGATCATTTCGGCTTCGTGTAAAGCGCTTTTCTTCCAACGATTACACTTTTCCCATGAGGGTTGTACTGTTTATGAAATAATGAAATAATAATGAAAAAGGAATATGATGAGTGTCCATCTCATCGCACTGATTAAATTTACGAAGACGAAACTTCGGTAAAATAAACTTTTCTCCAACATTTAACTTTGACGGGACAGTTTAAAGGGCAAACGAATAATGTATTTACGGATGGTGTTGTTGTGGATTGGATGGTTGGCCTGATCAAAATTTTACGAGATTTTGCTGTCGATGTCGAGTCAGCTACTTAATAAAAAAAATTACGTCGTCTAGTTCTTTCGAAATAACCGAGCACTTTGTCTGGGTATCAGTGGATAAATTCTTTACAAAAAGAATAACTTTACCACGTAGGTGTCAAGTTAATCACATCGCGGATAACAAATTCAACTTATCTTGATGATACTTTTGGACATGGTCTTACTATTGTCAGAACGTAACAATTTTTGTAAAAATTGAATTAAGTTAACACGATCGGCCATGGATCGATCAAAGGACTTTGCTCGACCTTTACCTATGATTATCGCTCCATTCTCAGCCACAAGTTCCATAGCTCCTCCACCAGAAACGCTTCCTGGTTTTTCCACGCATGAACCTGAATAAAAAAATAAAGAGATTAATCCACTGTCAGATAAAAACAATGCAGCGCTTTTTGGCCGGGATGTATCAGGCAAGCATCTTCGGCTTCTTAACAGTACTGAAACTTTTCTTTGGTTTGATTCAGTTCAGTGATCGAGATACTCGCTTCTGTTTCCGAGCTTGCCGCATGGAAATCTATGTGACAAGCCGAGTAAATATCTCGACTATTATGTAATAGATACAAGAAATAGTGATATCTGCGGCAATTTATAGGCTACATGGACGTGCTGTCGTTATTTAAGTATTTTTCTCTATTTGAACAATTGCCTTCAAATGAAAACAATAATTATCTCACCTCCACTTCCTCCTAACAGAGAGGCTGTGTTGTTTTTGTCATACGGTTTAGGCAAACTAAAGTAGTAGTTGCTACTCCCTGTTCTTCCTCCGTTTCCTCCATGACTTGCGCCTGGTGTACATTTTATAGCCAGTGGGATGTTCGTGTTAGTTATTTTTAATCCCCCAGGTCCAAGTCCTAGCAATTAGTAAACCACCAATTAAAACTTCATTTGAAAAGAAGTAAGTCATCATCACTCGCAAAATGTGAACATAAATAACTCCTAATGTGGGAGTATAGGCAAAAGATCACGCCTATTCTTAGACCCTCCTATGGTTATCACGAGATTTCCCAGTTTGAAAAAGCAACCAGGAAAACTTGTAGACACATAAAAAGGTAAAGGGAAATATATCCGTTCATACGTGAATGATGAAAATAGTTATGACAATAGCAATTATTATAAACTTTATACACCCATGAAAAAAACACACAACTATATACCAGGTGATAAACCAGTGGCCCTCGTAAATAATGAATTGTTCAAACCTTAAAACTACCAATTTTAAAAATATAAAAAATATATCATAAACAAACAGCTAAAATATGTAAGAGTGCAACTATTAACAAAAATGAATTTAAAGCTATAAATATATTGACAAAGAATTGAATTAAAAGATAAAATGGTCTGAGTGCCTACAACCGTTTATTCAAACATTGACTTCTTAGTGTTGGGGGGGTTTTACCACTCGCATGGCGAATTAACAAGAGCTACCAAGACTCTATAATTCTCTTCTTTATTCTCTACTCTTCTATTGTTGCTACTACCTTCTACTACCGCAGCTATTTCTCTTTTCTTTTTTTAGCAAGGAGTGCCCGCGTATTTAATGCAAAAATCACAGACATGTTTGGGTTAGCTAACCGTGTGTGTTTCCATAGTGCATTCGTTGTTTTGCAAGGAGGGAAATCGGGTGGCTCACTCCAAAGCACTTGGCGAGCACCAAAGAACCAATTAAACGCCAATGATTGAGCTGCACACGAGAATCACGCGCACAAACAGGATCTTCAGTTTGGGTAAAACTCAGGGTCAGTTTTACCAACCCAAACATGTCCACCTATGAAACTAACTATTCTCGACCATAACAAGCGATTAAAATGTCTAGCACGACAAGAAGGAAATCCGCGAACTGAGCCAAGTTCAGGCAGACACTTAAAATAATAAGTGATCAAAACTATAAATTTATCAAAATAACACGAAGGCGTAAAAAGGCGAGACTCAATAAAACAACAGGTAAACTCCTAAAAATACTCGAAATAGCAATCCTTTAAAATACTCTACGACATGAGAGCTAGCTGTTGGGAACACATCTTTCAGCGCGCGAGGTTTTTTTCATTCTCCATTGTACTCTTCGCCATTTTCCTTCTTCTGATTGCCGAAAAAAGGAAACTTTTCTTTGATTGTGTAAAACATAACTTTCGAATTCCTTATATATGGTTCGTCTTTTTGCCCGCTGTTAAAAGATGTTGGTCCAGTAGTCGATACTTCTTTCGCGCTTTTCTATCCGCTGCCCGTGAATTCAGGGAAGAGGGAGGGGAAGGAAAACCTTCCCCTCCCTCTCCCCCGTTGCCCATTTTTCCACTTAACGCCTACTCCCTCGGCAAATATTTCCTCGCCCCAATCCTCCACAGTTACCAAATCTAAGATGGCGGCCTAATACGAAAATGTGCACTCGTGCACCCAAAATACGCCGGCACTGCAGGCTATAAGCGAACGGTCGAGTTAATTAAGTGCAACTGTGCCCAAAAATGGAACATTTTCAAAATATGGTGGCAACAGCCAAAAAAAATCGATTCCACTCATATTCTCGAGTTACGTTGGCCTAATAGTGAAAACAAACCACTGCATACTTCGTTTGGCTGAATATAGATTTATTTTCGAGAAATCGATAACAACTGAATTCCTCCAAAATGTGGCTTTTGAGGCTCAAAACTTCAGACGCTTCTCGAAGCGTTGCGTTACAATATGAAAAAACCTGGATTGACAAAAAGTACCAAATCTTGAAAAATAACATCAAAACATATGTTGATTGCAATTTGAGCAATTCTTGACCATTTATTTACACAATCTAATTGTATTTATCCGACCTACTTCCGACTAGATTAAAAATAGGTTAAGAGTAGCCCGTGATTTAACTATGTGCCATACAAAATAATTATCCGAGGGCTGCTAGGGATTAATTCAACGCCTACTCTTAGACCTTCCTGTGGTTGTCACGAAATTTCCCGGTTCACGAAACTCCCCGCGGGCATCCATAACTCGATAGACGCGTGCTAAGCATGAAACAATTCTTAAATGTTTTATGGTACTTGGATGGATGAAGCCTATTTTAGGACAAAAAAAGGGAAAGATTTGCAAAGGGAATAGCCCATCATGCATCACCGCAGATGTGCAACAGAGATAAGTGTAGTCTTTAAATATTTGTTTACTTAAAAGAAGTTTTATAAGGGTCAAATCTGGAAAACCACGATTTTCGCTGAAGTGCTTGTACTAGCCAACGTTCAACAGCTTTATATCCGTACTGTTTCTTCCCCAGAGGCTACTGTGTCTTATTAAGTTACTCGTGCCGGTAGTAAGACTACGACCCAGGTAGCACACGTTCACATTATTCACACTCATCTTTTCCCGACAGTGGTCCAAAAAAAAAAAAAAACTCACGCCTGGAAATGAAACCATTTCTGCGTATCTCTTGAACTCAAGAAACGCTTCGAGTAATCATTGCACCAGCTGATACAGCAGGCTCGAGTGCGAGTCGGTATACCTACATCAGTCAAATACGGTACTTGCATTTTGGAAACAGTGGCTTTGAAAAATTCACTCAACTAGTTAGTTATTTAGAATTCTTTCCCAAGAAGGTAGCCAAGTAAGCAGTGATCTATCCCCATCAAATATGGTCGGGTCCAAAGCCATCAATGCATTATATGGCGAAATGTCATAGAGCCTAGCTGATGCGTAATGACAAATTTAACATAAGCCTGTTGTCTGGTCAGACCAGAATGTTCACGCCCGTTGGAAAAAGACTGACATCTAGATTTAACAAGTAAACAGACCCATGTTTTTCCTATCTCCTTAATATTTCCTTCCAAGATGATAAATTTAAGAAGTGAATGATTACTTCTTATTGAACTCCAAAGCCAATCAATGCTTTATATGGCGATATATTACTGAGCATGGTTTCATATATCAAAAGGAACTCGGCGCCTTGAACTTAGAGCCTCTCGTCTACCCCAAACCAAGCTTTGCAGTAGGCGTGGGACAAATTGTCATTGTATGTATGTTAACAGGAGGAGAGAATATGGTTGTTTGGCTAAGAATTAGGTCAACGTCATCTTTTGGCCCGGAAAATCGAGACAAGTGGAATGGCTCTCAATCCACCTTAAACAAGCAAGAGGAGGTATAACTACTGTTTCCCGTTTTCTGGATCGTTTGTCGAGGTCACAGTACACTCTTATCGTAGTTTTGAACGAGCAGCAGATATCCTTGTAAGAAGAACGACACGCACTGCTTTTGCAAAGTTCACATCTTTTCTCTGCATGCAGTTCGTTTTATGCCAGTTTCAAGGTGATTTCTGTAATTAATCAAACAATCTATAGCGATTAAAATAGTAAGGAAGAGAAAACAAATACGATTCAATCTTTCAGCGTCTCAAAAAATACTTATAAGTCATTTTAAATCCTGACCTCTACTCAAGGCAATTGTCATCTCGACCGGTTCCTTCTCACACAAAGATGCCGAAAGAATCAGATGGCGATACAATGCGATTCATGCGACAAGTGGTTTCATGCTAAGTGTATCAGTATGAAGAGAACGGAATATGATGAACTTTGCTAACCTTCTCTGGCTTGGGAATGCATAACTTGTTTATCACCTGGCTTTGATACACCGGTCCGCAAGTCATATGAAACAATTAACACAGGAGTAAAAGAAGGAAAGCCCAGTGGAAGGATAAATAAAGATCTTCATGCAAATCTTAAGAAGAGAGGAATGAAATTTGCTCATGTAAATATTGCAACTTTGCCGGGACACTGTGCCGACGCCGAAGTACTAATGGAGAAAGCAGCATTGGATGTGTTTGCGGTTACAGAATCGCGTCTGGATTGTACATTGCTCGATAGTAAGATATGTCCTTCGGGTTATACTTGCTACAGAAAAGATAGAAATCGAAATGGTGGTGGTTGCGCCGTTTTTGTAAGGAGCAAATGGCCAAGCAAGCGGAGAAGTGACTTAGAATCTGACTGTTTAGAAATGGTATGCGTAGAAATATGTCCAGAAAAAGCTAAGAACACGATATTTGCAGTGATGTATAAACCACCGAGTATGAATCAAGAGAAATTTATCTTAGGCCTGGAACAAAAGTTTCTCGCTAAATTGGACGACGAAATGGTAAAGGATTTGATCATTATGGGAGATTTCAACGCGGATGTTATTGCCCTGAAACCATGCAAATATACCAGAAAATTAATGCAAACCACTCGTCTCCATGGTCTGAGTCAACTCGTCAAAGAGCCCACACGCATGACGGAATTCACAAGGACGGCAATTGATCTTGTGTTTGTTAATAACACTCACCGTATTGTCTCGCATGGAGTCCAGGAATTCGGAGCAAGTGATCATTCTGTTACTTTCGTAGTAAAGAAAGCCGGAGTTTGCAAAGCTCACGTGGAAATCCGCGACGTAAGATCTTTTAAACACTACAATAAAACCATTTTCGGAAAGTCATTGCTAGCGTTCCCTGGAGTGTTAGAGAGTCTTTTGACGATATTAATGATGCTGTAGTCGCCTGGAATAATCTGTTTCTTGATGTTGCAAACCAGCATGCTCCTTTCAAGAGAATTAGAACAAAACATGCGTCTTAACCTTGGATCACTAATGATCTTAAAGAACTGATGGCTGAAAGAGACTATGTATTAAGAGTTTCGAAGAGATATGACAATCAGGAACAGTGGAATGAGTATCGTAGATTGAAAAACTTTACGAACAGAAAGGTAAAATCAGCGGAGGCATTGCACTACAAAAATCTTATTGAGTCAGCTGAGAATCCGAAGGACATGTGGCGCTCGCTTAACTCCGTGATTGGTTCCAATAACCAGTGGGGCTCTCCTTTTCAAGTACATGACGGGAAACGTTTAGTATCGGAGCCAAAAAGCGTAGCAACAAAATTCAACAAGTTTTTCGCTGCCATTGGCAGCAAAGTTGCTGGTCGATTGCGCTCTGTGAGTAAGGACGCATGGAAGAAATATGAAACAGTGAAAAAAGCAAACAAGCAGAGTGATATCAAATCCATCTTGGACTTTCAACAGGTTGAACAGACCACTGTTCAAAGCATTTTGCATTCTTTGAAAGTTAATAAGGCAGCTGGACTTGACAGAATTCCATCAAGGCTGCTAAAAGATGCTGAGGCGGAGCTTGCTCCGTCAATCACCTATCTTGTGAATGGATCAATTAGCGACGGCATTGTCCCTGATCTGTGGAAAGTTGCACGTGTTACTCCTCTATACAAGTCTGATGATAAACTGCAAGTTGAGAACTATCGGTCTATCTCTGTATTGCCAGTATTGAGTAAAGTCGTAGAAAGAGTGGTGCATTCCCAGTTGAATGCCCATCTACATCAGCTAGATTTTCTGTATTAACACCAGTATCGCTTCAGGCGTGGGCATAGCACTGAACAAGCTATCTCACAATTGGACAACTGGGTTCTTCAATCTATAGACAAAGGTAAAGTAACTGGTCTACTGTTTGTCGATATTTCCAAGGCGTTTGACTCTCTGAACCACAAAGTGCTACTACGCAAGCTCGAGCATTTAGGACTGTCTGAAAGATCTTTAAGATGGTTCTGATCATATCTTGCTCATAGATAGCAAAGTGTTTTGATAAACGGAGAATTATCAGAGCCACATACCATCACATTTGGCGTGCCACAAGGCAGCATTTTGGGTCCCTTGCTATTTAATGTGTACATTAATAGCCTGCCAAATGCTGTTAAAGAGACCCGGATGATTTTGGATGCAGATGATGCTGTTCTATTTTGTGACGCATCAACGCGTCAAGAACTTCAAATTGCTCTGGAACGTGATTTCACTGAAATCAGTAACTGGTACACTGATAACAGGTTGACTATAAATGTCAAGAAGACCAAATTTATGCTGGCAGGCAGTAAAAGGATGCTATCCTTATTTGAAGACTTTGAGTTGCGACCAAATGGTACACAAATCGATCGCGTGCAGTCATTCAAATATGTGGGAGTGACAAAGGATGCAAAATGGAGCTGGAAGCCACATATCAGCAATTTGCTAAAGAAATTAGGTCATCGTCTTTCTTTGTTTAATCCCATATTTCATATGTTAGACAATAGAACTTGCATAGCCTTCTACAATGGGCTAGTGCTGCCACACCTAGACTATGCCGACACAGTGTGGGGAGATCAACCCGGTCTAAAATCAGAAATGGAAAAATTGCAAAGTTTTCAGAACAAATTTGCGAAGAAAATTAAATTAGGCAAGATGTCTTCTTCAGAAGCTCTGAAGTGTCTGAATTGGCTCCCTCTGGCTGGAAGACGTCTAATTCATCGTTGTACCACCGTAGAAAATGCAATCAAAGGAGACATTCCGCAACATTTTGAAAGTTTTAAATCGACATTGAGAAGTTTGCATGGCTACAACACTAGAAATGGCTACTTACCTAGGCTGCCTAAACCTAAAACGGAATGCGGAAAGAGGGTGTCCTACTTCCGTTTTAAAAATGACTGGATCTCCCTCCCAGTATTTTTAAGAAGGCCAGTGCCATGCACAATTTTTAAGGAAAACCTTACAAGATTCTTAATAGATAAATATTTTAATTGATGGATAAAACTTTAGATATACGCCGTTTTAGATCTGTGACAATTGTATTTCTTATTTGAGCTTTTAATACTTTTTATTTTTACGGAGGATCTCCCTGAAAACCACGTATTTACGTGACGGGCGCTTCCTCCTTAAAGATTGTTTACTATTATTATTATTATTATTATTATTATTATTATTATTATTATTATTACACAAAACCCCAAGTGTTTATAGATACTCAGTGTGGTATCAGCGATTAACGACCAAAACACCCCTCTGAATTTCATTAAATAGGTTTGACTAAAACTCATTTTTAAAACAACATACCATCAACCGAAGAAAATTAAGTAAGAGTGCAGGGAATTTGAAATCTTATCAACAGTAAAATACAGTAATATTGTAGCAGGCAGTGGTTTTAATCACCGAACTAGGTTTACCTTTCGTTCTTTTTGTCCTAAAATGAACTTTATCAAACGATGGTGACAGTAAGGAAATGGTTGAGTTTGTTGATCATGCTTGTGTTAAAGTCATTGCTGAGAAAACTTGTGATGATGTTTTTGACCTCGTCCCAGTTGATGTTGGCTACATAAGGAAAATTTTGGATACCCTTGACCCTCGCAAGGCTGTTGGTTGCCATAAAATATCTCAGAGGCTACTTCGTTTATCCTCACCTGTTACTGCCGAGCCGGTTACCCGTTTAATCAATTATTTTATTACGAATCGTCAATGGCCAATAGTTTGGAAAAGCAGTGACGTTGTTCCTGTTTTCAAGAAGGAAAGTACGACGGAAAAGAACTGCTATCGTCCAGTTTCTGTTCTGACTTCCTTATCGAAATAATATGAGAAGGTGTTGTTCGATCAAATCTATGAAGCCTTTTATTGGCGGCTCTCACCGAATCTGTCTGGCTTTCTCAAGGGTCACTCATGTTGCACGGCCTTATTGAAATTGACTGAAGATTGGAGAGCCTCTCTTGACAGAAGAGAAGCTGTTATAGCGGTGGCTATCGACTTAAGTAAAGCTTTTGACTCTGTTTGTCACCCGCTTCTCCTAGCTAAATTAAAGGCATCTGGTTTTACACATGATGCGCTGGAAATTATGACCGCTTACCTTATTGGACGGAGACAGAGGGTCAAACTTGATGGTGTATATTCTTCGTGGAGAACCGTTGAAACTGGTGTACCACAGGGGTCCCTGTTGGGTCCACTATTATTTAATTTGTATGTTAATGATCCTAAGTATTTTATTACTAATACGTCCTTGAGGCTATACGCTGACGACACTACTCATTACGCCTCTGATGTCTCACCAACAGTCTCGCAGTACATAATTAACTCTGATCTGAGCGTTCTATCGAGATGGTTCTCAATGAATTTTTTACAGATTAATGCCGCCAAAACGCAAGCTATCGCTATTGGCCCGTCTTCATACCAGTATGATTTCCATCTTAATGATTCTAATGTCCATACAAAGGATACACTCAAAATCCTAGGGGTGGTCCTAGATAGCAAATTAACATTTAAAGCGCACATAAAGCAACAGCTGAATAAGGAAAGCGCAAAGGCTTCATCTGTGCGGAGAATACGTAAGTTTATTTCTTAGGACGTGTTAGTTCGTTTATACAAGGCCTATGTTCTCCCTCATCTTGAGTACTGTAGTCCCCTTTTACTGGGAGTAGGTAACGCGGAGACTACTACAATAGAGACAACTAATTACTTTATATTAAGAACTATATTAAGCTTCTCGAAGTCTGTGTCATACGACTTCCTCCTCAAGTTGGCCGACATTAAGTCCTTGGAGATTCGTAGACAATTTCGATCGTTAGTTATGCTATATAAGTGCTTGCATGATAAGGGGACACCTTATATAAGTGATTTTTTTAATTTTAGAAATGTACCGTATAGTTTAAGTGGGCTCAGTACAAGGCTAGATTTACCTCCTTTTAATCTTGAGTTTTTTACATCGGTCAATTTCATTTTTAGCTAGTAAACTTTGGAATGCGCTTCCCCCTAAACTCAGAGAATCTCAAGATATTGTTTCATTCAAGCGTTCTCGTAAAGCCCAAATGGCTTAGCGGTAGTGATTGTAAATATTGTTATTGTTAACATTGTTAATATTGAAAATTTTTGTTGATAGCTCTTGTCTATGATCTTCGATATTGCTTTTAGTTATTTAATAGATCTATTTATTATTTGTATTCTTACAGAAATTATGTTTTCTTTCTAATTGTACATACACGTACATGTTTTAAGGAGAACTTCTGTACTCCTAGGTGTCACGTGTTTAAATAAAGGATTGATTGACAATAATTCACTAAATAAAAATTGAACTCAATAAGGATCGGAGTTAAATAATTGTTTGCTCCTGTTTCCTATATGTAACACTCGACAATAGTTCCTATAGCCACGTGCTTCACAGTCCAATATTTTTGCGGAGTTGTCGATTTCAGTGGACCTCATTTTGAATTAATTAGCGTTATTCGCAAACGTTTGGTCCGCGGTTTGGTTGAAGACTCTATTTAAACAAAGATCTTTTACGTGAAGTAATTACAGCCTCCTTTTCAACGAAATGGAAATGGAGAAACCCCGTGATACGCTTGGTAAACTCATTATCAATAGGTGTTGACTATCCTGCCAAGTTATATCACTATCATGGGAGCGATGCAACAATTTCAGGACTGCAATAACCTTTTGTGATACAGCAATATGAACGGTAAGATGATATGTTAAATAAGCTGTAGACTGGATGTAAAAAGCGAAACAATTGAGTTTGTGCGTGAATGTGTACATTTTCGAATAACTGACGGCACCGTCAAATCAGCTCATTTTCTCCAACTTTAAAATTTGATTAAATTGCACAGAATCATTACCCCAAAAAGTCCATTGGAGATCGAAAAGAACCACACTTCGCCTTCCAAAAGCCAGATTTTCAGTCGATTATTTTATTTACCACATAGTTAAATAACAGGCTGCTTTTGACCTATTTTTAATCTTGTTAGAAGAGGGTCTGATAAATTTGATTAGATTGTGTAAATAAATGATCAAGAATTGCTCAAATTGCCTTAACACATGTATTGATATTGCTTTTCAAGATTTGGTACTTTTTATCGGTCCAAGTGTTGTCAATTCGTGGCGCGACGCTCCGAGATTCGTCTGAAACTTTGAGCTTCAAAAGCGGCAATTTGGCGAAATGCAGTTGTTATCGATTTTCTCCAAAATAAATCGATATTTAGCCAAACGAAGTATGCAGTGTTTTGTTTCACCGTGAGGCCTACCTAACTTGAGAATATGAGCCGAATCGACTTTTTGGCTGTTGCCACAATATTTTGAAAATGTTCGATTCTTGGCCACATTTGCTCTTAAGCGCTTTTATATCCGCTGCCGCGTATAAGTTTCCCAATGAATTATTCGTTGCCTTCAACTTGATCAAGCAGCCGTTATCACAAAAACCTTTCCAGCAAAAATCTCCTGTTGTAAAAGTCTCCTAGTGCCTTTCGTTGCAGAGGAACTATCAATTATTGATTATCAAGGTTGCCCGCGCGATTAAGAGAGGATGCACTTTGTCTCAGCCAATCAGAATTCTGCAATTTTTCCTAGTATGTGGTAATTGGTCCAATCATAGCCGAAATATACCCGAGATACAAATGTATGGAAGGCACTGTGATATCCAAAGATTATTCGAAGCTCGCTTATATATAAAGATGCAGAGTTTTTTAGTTTGAAATTTATACCGCCCTGAGTCATCTATCAACTTTTAAATAATGACGTTGTCAATGTTGCTTGAATAACAAAAGCGTTTTGGTTTCGTCCCTTGATTGAATGTGTGTCCTTTTTCCACGTTGGATCCACTACTTGTTGTTTTACTCAGTTTAAGAGAAAGAGATCAAATTGAAACTTTCTCTGCTTGGCGGAGGAAGAGCATCTAGCGCAAATGCTTGAGCTAAAGTGAATTTGAAAGTGTGCGGAGTGATTTAATGAATATATCCGTGGTGAAGTTTCTCGGGTGACGTTTGAAATTATAAGAGATATCTACTTTCGAAAACTATACTTAATGTGCTCTTCTTTTCATCCTTTCCATGCTGTTTCACGCAGTACTTTTCCTCGGAAAACACATCTTGGAATTGTTAAGTGAGAAAGATGGAAAAACATTGCAAAGAAAGGGGAGGAATTTTTTCAATCAGATAGAAAAATTTGGAGAAGTGAAACAGTTTTGTACCTACGAACAAATTGTCCCGACAGGTTTTGTCCCTTAACAGTGCTCGTTTTGTTGAGTGAAAGTTTAGGCATATAACAAAGCGCGTTGTCCAATTAGTCCAATTGGCGAGTAGATAAGGCATAAACTGTCCTATTAGTGCTCAAATCGAGTTGTTGACAGCCTTCAAAATTGATGATTTTCAAATCAGTTTAGATTTGTCATCAGATAAAGTTCTTTGGGCATCTGTATCAAAAGGTTTAAATGCAAAGGTCGATTTAATAATTTCGACGGAGAATTAGACTTTTCCGGCTTTGTCTATTCTCAGAGCAAAAACTTAAGGCAATCAAACCGCGTCTCACCTAGGTGACTCTCTGAACGTCTCTCCAGTAGGGATAAGCACGGAGGCAATTCAAACTCTTCTACCCTTTATGTAATAATTGCCTACTCTCAGAGAAAAACAACAAGGCATTCAAAATGTTTCTCACCTTGATATAATTTTGTTTTTGGATAATTTCCGACTTCCTCTTCTATAGAGTTCTGAGTAAATCCACCAAGACATGTTGTATCAAACATTTTCTCTCCACAAGTCATGTTCACATCAGTGTGCATCGAGATGTTACCATTCTGACTCTTTAAACTCAGAGCATACTTCCCGAACACTTGAACTGTTGACCCGCTCCAGAACTCAATGTTACCACTGACCTCTATGTGAGCAACAAGATGGCTGCCATGTGCCGGAGAGCTTCTTTCCTGAAGTGTTGAGTTGTAATTAGCACCCGAACTGCAGTTGATGGACGGAGCAGTTGTGTTAATTTCAAGAAATTCGCCTCTCTTTATTATAAAGGAACCAGCTGAAAAAGAAAAGTGGTATTTTGCTATGACTAAAAACTATTCAACTGGTTTCCCTTGATACGGATGTCCAAATTAAGCTATAAGTAGAGCGGTTCTAGACTTGTTCAGTTATACAGCAATATGGTCTATTTCTCAAATTCTTGCAGTTTTCTCTTAAACAAGACTGGTAACAAATCATCAAACCAAGTCATAAGACTTACATTCACTTCCTTAAATCACACACGCCTGGAAGAGTTTCTCTTTCCTTTCTCCAACAACATTTGTCTGAACATGACCATCAATTACCCTTTGCAGTTAGTACATGACTTAAAACCTATTTCCGGATGGAAGCACCTTCGACCCAAAATAGCGCTAAAAATATATAAACTTCAAGGTAGAAACTGTGAGATCTTGCTAAGCTCAGCAAAACGCAAATGCTACCAGTTCCCATTCAGTCAACCGTAAACAGTTGTTATTAGATCATAACTGTAATTAGCGTTAAACTGTAACCGTCTCCTGTCATGTCCTTTTGTGTAGCTGTTATCCACCAGAGCTTTTCGAAAGTGACTAATTCCTGCCTAGCCAATCGTTGTAGTAGATTGCGTCATTCTTTAGATAATTCATAGCATTACCTAATCCTTTGTACATTAGGCTTAAATAGAGCTGTTTTGAAAAGCTTTCTTTGTTCGAGCCAGTTCTGGCCAGGAGAAACTCAGCCAGGTAGCCAGTTCTGGTCAAGCCAGGTCAGGTCAAATTAGGACCACGTCAGTTCAGTAGCGTTTGCAGAATAAATCTACGTTGGAACCAACATTACTGTTGTTAGTCAATTTCTCAAGGATAGTCAACAGCCGTAATAGATCCCGGCCCCAGGGAAACCTTTTCCCAGAGGAAGTTTATTGAAATTTCCCCGTCCATCCGTTTATTTGTGAAGGCAAAATCCTGTTTTCACAGAGTAACGCACATTCTGCTTTTTTTCTTGAACAATATCTGCTATTCATAGAACTTCGACATTCGGCTTTCTCAGTCGAAGTTGGAGTCAAGCTACCTTCGAATGGTATCCTGCTCGAACAAGCTAAATCAGGTGAAGATCTTTTACTATGGCCAAGTCATGATTTCGGAGAATTGCTGAATAAATTTACGAAAGACCGTGCTTCCAATGTTTTGCGGCTCCGGTTCTGGAAAAAAACACTTTTCACTACTGCTGGATAAGTCGTCCACTAAAACTGTGTTTGTTGAATAGTTTCAAAGTAAAAAAGCCGGTCACAAACAACGATTTCCCTCTTCTATTCCGCTCGCGTGTACAGCGAAAAAGGAATAACCTACTGGAGGACACTTTAAAATCAAACTTGAATTTTAGATATGGCATCAAAAGATTTAAACATAATCGGTGTTCTCAAATTAGAAACTGATCTATTTGTGGTCGACATCTATGAAACAGCCTCTAGTCTCTTATCGTTGTGGCCTGTCCAAGATGTTCTAGGCATGATTGCTGGAGAACTTTAATAATAATAATAATAATAATAATAATAATAATAATAATTTACATTTATATAACGCAGACCTCTATATGAATATATTTAGTCGCGCTTCACAATATCGTAAGATAAAATTATAGCAAACGTAACTAAGATATAAGAACCTATTGGAACCTGCGAGTCTCTGCACTCAAAGAGAACAATAGCCTAGCTAAGTGATTAAGAAACATGAGTAAAAATAAAAATCTATTTGAAAGCTAGATTAAAAAAATGAGTTTTGATAGCAGTCTTGAAAGTGTCCAATGTCTCTATGTTACGAATTGTCGAAGGTAATGCATTCCAAAGATGAGGTGCAGCTGATTGGAAGGCACGATCACCAAGGGTTGGACGGGTCCTGGTGCTTGATAATTCGAGTAATAAAGACTCGTTTGACCTTAGAGAATACCTGGATCGCTTTTTGATGCCAGTGAAATCAGTCAAATGGTTAGGGGCCAGACCATATAAACAGTTAAATGTCAAAAGGAGAATCTTAAACTTTATACATTAACTCATCGGGAGCCAATGAAGGTGGAAAAGTAATGGCGTAACATGGAAGTATTTTGGTGATCCAGTGACCAACCGAGCTGCGACATTCTGTATCCGTTGGAGATTCATGATATGTGAATTCGGGAGGCCATATAGTAGACTGTTATTATAATCTATTCTACTGGTTATAAAAGCATGAACCAATGTTTCGGTAACTGAACGACTTAGATATTTCCTAATTCTACGTATGTTGTAAAGATGATAGAATGCGGATGAGCAAGTTCTGTTAATATGACTAAGCATACTCATCTTCGAATCAAACCAGATTCCTAAGTTTCGAACTTCAAATGATGGAGCAATTTTGGAGTCGCCAACCGATAAGATGCTGATGTTACTGACTTTCTGAAGTTGAAAGATGATAGAATGCGGATGAGCAAGTTCTGTTAATATGACTAAGCATATTCATCTTCGAACCAAACCAGATTCCTAAGTTTCGAACTTCAAATGATGGAGCAATTTTGGAGTCGCCATTCGATAAGATGCTGATGTTACTGACTTTCTGAAGTTGTTGTCGCGTTCCAATCAGAAGACATTCTGTCTTATCCGCATTCGGTTTTAACTTGTCCGTTTGCATCCACTGACTAATGTCAGTGATACATGATTCCATGGCAGTTAAAGTAATCATTGCATGGTGGGGGAGAGGGGCGGGGGGTAAATTCGAATTAGCCCGATTTTACTTTGAGAAAGCCGGAACTTTGGCTCTATTTCTGGAGATAACACCACAAATTATGCCAGAGATGCTAACTTGCTAACTTGTCGAGCCCTAAAAAATGGGTCTTTATAGATGAGATGAGATGAGATAAGATGTCGCAAGTGGTAATTACAGATGACATATTTTTAGTGAAATAAAAAGTGTCCTTGTACGTGAATTTATCAGCTCCAAGGGAAGAGTTTGATTAATATGTGTCCACAAATTCATTTGAGAAAACCATATCTCTTGTGAACAGACAGAGCACTGGTCATCTTTTACCGCAAATTAAAAAATCCGCTTTCCTCCGGCCTCATTTTCCTCACGTAGTACAAAGAAAAAAGAAAAAAACAGCAGTTTCTGGTGGACAGAATTACAAAATTTTGCCGCGTTCCTGTTTAACGTATAGAGTCTGCGTTGATATTACGAAACAAGTGATTAAGACAATTAAAGACTTCCCTTATTCTAAGAATTAAGCTCACGATCGTTACTGACTTCGTCAAACGGTTCCGTAATCTATTCTTCTTTGTTCTTTATTTTCCGCTTAAATGATATCTATTTTCTGCGAAGGGATGATAACTGAACGAAAAGTCAACAACGGAAATGGAGGAAATTTTTCAAAACTCGTTTTTCACTTTTTAGGCCTGTTTTTAGCTCTGATAGAACGTTTTAGAATGATCTCTCTTTTCCGATTAATAACAGCATGATGAATCTTACGAGTTCTTTTTATTATTGTGTCATATAGATACGACAACGTCCATGCATTGATTAAAATTGGCGAGGAAATTCTTCCCCAAACAGGTTTCATGTCTTAGAATGCTTTTGGTTAAAAGCTTAATATGATAATGCACACACATAAAAATTTTCACAAATTAAAAGCGAAACAAATGAGCACTTAAGATTTACGAGACTTTCAGCAACAAGGATGAATTCCTGTTAAAAATGAATTGAGACTTAATAATGCATCGACTAACCTCTTGGAATGTTTAAAGATCATTCACTGACCATCATCCATGTTCGCCTTAATTTTAACAACTCTACTTTGTTGGAGACGTTTCCTTTAAGAGCTCGCGAAGAACATACCTTAAGTGCGATGAAGAGGAACAAAAACTTTGTCATCGTTTTCTTCAAGGTGCCACTTCAGATGAACCCAAAGTTTTGTACATATTTAAACGATTACACTTCTGTCGGCTTTTTTCATTATGCAGACAAAAAGTGGTCCCGTGAGGGCTGCTACTTCAGCGACTAATTTCAGTTTGATATCGTTTTGCATATGTCAATCATTCAAAATTTCAGCTGGCAGATCAGAGATCAAGTAAAATACTGTTGACAGTTGGGAAGATACATTGGAAAATTTATTGCAAAGCTGCTTTGATGTTAAATACAAATTACTCAACCAAGTTTTTCTTAGATATTGGCAAACCTGGATGGATCAGTAATGCGTAAAATAAAAAAGCCATCCATGACCCGAGGCAAAAAGCATTCAAAATTGTCAAGCTGTTACAAGGCTGTGGAACCTATTGTTTGAATTTAAAGAACATTTAAAACAACTTTTTCAGTGAAAAAACAACGGTTGGAGTTTGGACATAGTTTTAAATCAACCGCGGTTTAAAAGTTTTTTCGGAGAACATTTTGTTGGGAAGCATTCCAGCAGCAATGCCAGCCGCCACCGACAGCAGAAAATGGTGGCTGACGGCCCTAATCTGTTAGTCAATTAAGAGGGTCTCAATGGAAGGGGGGGTAATGTTGACGGTTGACGGTTAAATTTGGCTAAATTTTAGGTCAATTGACGGTTAATTTTTTGGAATGTCGTTTATGAAACGAATTAAACGCGCGAATTTGGCTGTAATTTTTCATAATGACGCGTTTGTGAAGGACCGGTAATTTTTAACACCTTCAGTATAAATAAATAACATACGTTTTACGACACCGGAAGTGTTTCTACACCGGAGGTCAGTTCTGTCGCTAACCAGTTTTACTTGCGAATAGAAATTAAGGACATAAATGTATTTTTGTGAGATATCAAAACTTTTATTTATACACAACAGAACTTGACCCCAATTAAGGCAATCGTTTAGTTCTTAATTAAAGATATCTAAGACATTTGACAGCTAACATTTTGCTTGCTTGTTTTGACAGTTGACGGTAAAAATATTGCGTTTATGACGGTCAATGGTTAATATTTTGGCCATTTGACAGTTGACGCTTAACCTCATTGAGACCCTCAATCAAATGACGGTGAGAATTTTCACAAAAATTCCGTTTATTTACATTACTTTTAATTTATTGGGTATTTGCGGGCAAAAATGTATTTTTAGCCGCTTGCACGCTCACCTGATTGTTCAGGCTGTTTTGTTATTTGATTTAGTTCCTATCTCCCAAAAGTCACGAGAAGTGATTATAATAGCAATAATACCGTTTTATGTTCTTAGGTATGATTATGTTTTGTGCCCTCCTCAGAGCGAACATTACATTAGGTATGGTTGATGTGGTTTCAGACAATTTTCTTAATTCCCCCATCTATGCCTCAGTCGTTTAGGTGGATAGATTTTAAAGTCAGTTGATTTTTAGATAATTCCCCATCTTATTTAAATTTTTTTTCGAAAAGACAGACGACTGGTCGAGGCTTTCAACGAAATTGGATCTGCAAGATAATGGTTAGATTCTTGTCCAGTTATTGCCTCCATCAGTGGTCAACCTCACAACTACAGAGTAGACTATCAATGAAACAATTTATTGTAAATTTATTTAGCAGCATTTCGAATGAATTTAGCTGATTCTAGATAGTTGTGAGTGATGTAGACAACCGAGTAAATCATTTTTATGATATAACGAGAATGAAGGGGGCCTTAAATAGTTCCCTGTGGAACAACAAAGTTCAGAAACCTCTCGGCTGATTTACTGCAACCGAATTTACAGGTTAGCTGACTGTTACTCAAACAAGAAGAAAAACCATATATTATGGTCCACAGTATAAAATGCCATTCTCAGATCAAGGGAGACATCGAGTGGATATGCCGATCATTATTGAAACTTCAAGACAAGTTTTCCTTTTTGTTTCTAAGGATGTCAAGTAAGTGCTTTGTAAACCGGAGGCGGTTTTCTATTCAAATTTCATAAGGGAGAAGAGGGTAATTTTCTAAAAAAAATTAAATGGTAACCTATCAAGCCTGAAGAATTTTGGTTTCCACGTGACCGTACGACCGACCGTTTGTACAAGGTGCTACTTATAGCATGCACGAACTGTTCAATTGCGGGCACTAATCTTGGCATAGTTATTCAGAGGGGAACCCCAAGGTAAAAAAAAGGGGTAAGGTTATATGTGCGACTAAGAAATCGGTTGCACTTGCACTAGTGTACATCTAAGCAGCCTGATGAAGTGCGCATACTCGTGTGCGGTCTCCAGGCGCAAAAAGTTTGGCATAACACATGGGCTTCATGTGGGCTGCATGACTTGAAGCCCGCGTGGGCGCTTTTTTTTTCAGAGGGAAATCAAGCTGATTGAGTCGATTTAAACCATTATTTTCCGGTAATTTGCGTTTTTATATCACCTTACAAAGTAACGATATCGGTAGAAAAAGCTATGTCAACTGAGGAATTTATCCCAAATCAAAGTTGTGGAAACAGGATTTAAGTAATCCGAGACGGGAAATAGAGGAAAGACGCCAAAGCGCAGAGCGAGTCGTGAGCGACGCGAACGAGGGTGAGAAAGGACTCGACCAAGTAGACAGAAACACGGAGAAGAAGAAAGCGAAAAGAAAAAAAAAAGAAATTGAGTAAAAAGGCGAAATTCCAACGGAGAGTACCGGCAGAAGAAAAGATAAAGACCCTAAGGAAATAGGCTGAAAAAATTAACAACACAGAGAAAGTGAACTACAAAAGAGCCGAGGAAGGACGTGAAAAGGTGTAGAGGTAAGTTGAGTCTTATCTGAGTTTTTTTCCATGCTGATGCCCCAGAAAATTCGACTTTTTTTCATTTGATACGATTTTCTGTTTATCACTCATAGTTTTGATGCAGACAAAAAATTAAATGACGTTGCAGAAAAATTATCTGGCATTCGTCCTTTCAGTAAAAACCTTCGCGCCGGTTCATCGCTCAAACAATACTCAGAGTGTTTGTATTCGCCAAATTTTTTTTTTACTTTCGTTTCCATTCGTGCGAAAGTATTTCTAAAATATTTTTATGATCTTCGCACCCACTTATGTTAATTCTTCGTGCCTAAAACGCGTTATATGTTGCAATTTGCATGATCGTTCATATTTTCCTTGATAATGGAGTCCCGACTACTCCGAAATTAAACTTTGGATTTTATCGTTCGTTTTTACAGCTTTATGTCTTAGAAAATCTCTTTTGATACTTTCGTTTCGTTGTTTAATTCAGTCGTGGGTGAAAGGAAAAGAAGCAAAAGCTTAGAAAGTTTTTAGATAGTAGCCAGCGGCGAAATTACAAGCAAGCTTCCATCATTAACTCTTAGGTTGTTCATTTGAGAGATTCGCTCCTATGTCGAAGATGCGTGAATGGTTTTACCATAGGATTTGAATTCGTGGCCTTTCCGAAGATTAAGATGAAATAGAGGTATTGCACAGCAGCCATGTTGGATGGCAGGAACAATGAAAATATTTTGCATAAGAAAGAATTTCTTTTTCCATGGGTAAAATAATCTATTGTTCCTGCCATCCAACATGGCTGCTATGCAAAATCTCTATTGAGGTTGAGTCAGCGAGGTTCATGTTTACTAGTGAGTTTGTCGCGGTAATTGGATTTTGACAATATTGTCATGTAAGAACCCGTCAAAGATGTGTTACAAACAAACTCGCTGGTTTAATGGACTTATTTCCACTGCGAACAGCATTGTATGGTCGTCATCCTATGTCTTCAAGCTTTCTACTCGATTCGAACGGCAGGAAATGGTATGCCTTACAAAACATGGTGCGATTTTCTCCTCCCCAAAATCTCTAGTAAAACGTAACCGTCGATGCTCAAGTTAGCTTCGAGTTTTCATGAAGATGCTTATGACACGTTCATTCTTCTACTAACACTGGAACGTGGAAAACAGTCTATAATTTATAATTTGGTTTTATCAACTGAGTTGATAATGTGAATTGGCCACCGTAAAGGGTTTCAAAGCTGACGCTTTGGCCGTTAGCCTTCGCCAAACGTTCCGCTCACGAAGGGCTAACGCTCGAAACGTCAGCTTCGAAATCCTTTACGGAGGTCAATTCACAGTATCAACCCAGTTAATAAAACCAAATTACCTTGCTACCCCTACTCACGCGCCACAGTTTCTTTAGAAACTTACTCCCTTTATTCATCTGCATTTCACAGTCATTGTAATTTATAAGAACCGCCCGAGCTATGTTCGTGTATATATTGAAACGGAGTCACAAGTTGGTAACCACGAGGTTGGACAATAATAGTTATTGTTTACAGTTTGCGAATGGGACAACTCTTTTGCCTTTATCTGTAGGTTAACCGGCGTGGATATATTCTGTCGAGTTCATTGAGTTACCATCTCCTCGAAAGAACAAATTAAAATGCGAATCACCAACCGAGTCCTCTCTGCGACAGTCTCGCGTGGCAGAGATCAGTCCTACATGAAGAGAGTCCTGCACGCAAAGTCTTACAGAGTCCCTTCTATTTTAGCTACAAACATTCGCAATTTATCGAACAAGGTAGACGAATTGTATCAAGTCGCCATTCGCAACAAAACATGCGTCATTTGCATAACTGAGACGTGGCTTTCGCATCTGATACCGGATTCGGCTGTCTCGCTACCTAGATTCTTGTTATCATTGAGAAATGACGAGAAATACTAATCCGGTGGCTGCTGCGTCTACAGCAAGGAGGAAATTCCGAGTCAGCGATCAGTAAAAATGGAACAAGAGAAATTGGAATCTATCTGGGTACAATTAAGATCGCAATCACCCCCGCAAAAATTTGCATGATTATTCTGGCAGTTGTTTACTATTCAACCGCTACCGGTGAAGAGGAAAATGTTACTCTTCGGGATTATATGCAAAATACAATGGCTACGTATCTGTCGAAACATAGAGAGGAAAACCGGCTTCAACCGGCTTGCGCTCTGACTCTATTTCTAGACCTAATCACCTGAAGTAGCTAGTTCAATTCAACACAAGAGACTCTGGGATAGTTGAATGATTTTTCACTTATATTCTCTCAGGAACTTCGCTCAGCTATTGAAATCTTTTTTCCATGAAAACAATAAAAACCTAGGTATATGATAAACCTTGGATGGAAATTGAAATCTTTGATTAACAAGTGACAAGAAGCATTTATTACATTCGGGAAAGATTCGCCAGTCTATAGGCTCTAGCGGAATAGAGTCCCTGGCGCTATTTAAACAGCGAAGCGCTCTTATTATAACCCCAAAGTGGACGGTCTGGCTGAAACTAACCCCAAGAAATGATGGCAAGGCATCAAATCTCTGACTGGACAGGAAACCTCTAGTAAGCAGGAATGGTACCAACAGTTCTTAAGTGACATCATCACTAGTCTTTATCTATTTCTCAAGACAAAAACTCGCAGTTTTCTCTCAAACAAGACTGGTGACAAAAAAAGGAAACAAATCATCAAACAGAGACTCAGGAGTTACATGTATTTCCTTAAATTACACATGCCTGGAAGAGTTTCTCTCTTTTTTTTTTTTTCTTCATCAACGCTTGTTTGAAGATGAACATTAGTATTTCATTTGCAGTCAGTACATAACTCTTATTTCGAGGGAGGCACCTTCGAACCAAAATAGAAAATCTACTCTGAATTAATTAAACTCTCTAGTATCGGAAACTCTGGTTTTTTCTTGAAACAATAATCAATATTCACAGAACTTCTACATTTTCGGCTTTCTCAGGCGAAGTTGAACTCAAGCTGACTTCTCCTCCTGTTAAGGTACAGTATTAAACACACCGGCAGGTCAGTAACGTACTACAACTCTAGATGTTGACTGAAGTTTTCTGTTTCAATCTCTTGTTTGGAGCGAGGGGACGGACGCAAAAAAAAATAGAATGATATCTTGTTCGAAGAAGCTAAATCAGGTAAAGATCTTTTATCATGGCTAAGCGATGATTTCAGAGAATTGCTGACTAGATTTACGAAAAATTGTTGTCTTTGTTTTCGGTATGTTTAAACGCGAGTACTTGCAGTGTTTTGCGGCTCCGATCCTGAAAAAATACCGCTACCGTGAAAAATTGTCTACTAACCGAGAACTATCTTTGTTGAATAGCTACAAAGTAAGAGAGGGCCACAAATAATAATTTGCTTCATCTACTCCGTTGAGTGGGTAGCCTTAGGATAAAAAGGAATACTCTACTCAAGGACACTTTAAATTCAAACTTGCATTTTAAATGCATATGTGCCATCTAAACATTGGAACATAATCGTCATCAAATTAGAAACTAATCGAAATTTATGAGCCTCGTTCAAAACTACTTCTGATCTCCTATCTTTGTTGCTTATCCAAGATATTTAGAGCATGATTGCAAGAAATATATATCAGGGAACTTTTGTGAGTCATCATTGCATTTCAGGCTGCAAAATATGAACTGGTAAAAGCCTGGATAATCGGCCTCAAATAAGACATAGCAGGAAATACGAATTAGCCTGACTTTACTTTGAGATTGCTGGATTTTTTGACACCGGACACTGTTTCCGGAGATTATCCCTCAAAATTTGAGCGTTAACTTCTTGAGCACTATTACAAAAACGGGAAAACTTGTCAAATTAAAAACGTGTTGAGTGGTCTGGGCTGTCACTATTGAGGTGCCTATGACATCGAGGGCAAATGGTGATCAAAAATATACCGCATTCTTGACAGATGGTTATAGACAGGTAAGCTGCAGTTTTGTGAACAAGTTAATCGAAACGAGTTTTCATCAGACGAGATGTCATAGTGGGTAGAATTAGCAATATGGTAAAATGCCAGTCTAGCAGAAAGGCAATTAGTTGTTTTACTGATGACTTTTTTTGTAAAATAAAAGTGTTCTTGAACGCGAAGTTATCGGCTTCAAAGCAAGAGTTTGGTAAACATAGAATCAACAAATTCAGATGGGAAAACCATTCCTCTTGTCAACGGACAGAGCACAATCATCCACAAACAAGGAATCGAATAAAAACAGACGGGAAAACCATTTCTGTTGGAGCATTGGCCGTCTATTAACACATATTATTATAATCCGGCTTTCTTCAGACTTTTTTCCTTTACAACGTCATATGAAGAAAAATCGGTTTCTGGTGGATAGGATTACAAAATTTTGCCACATTGCATTTGAACAATTAGAGTCTGCGATAAAGTCTCTTAAAGGCTTCCGCTCATCCAAAGGAGAATAGTTTACGATCATCACTGACTTGGTCATTCAAACGATTCCGTAATCTGCTTTTTATTCTTCTCTATTTTTCGCTTAGTTGAAGTAGATTTTCTGCAAAGGGATAACAGCGAAAAGTCATAAACACGGAACTGGGGGGAATTTCTCAAGACTATTTTTAGGCCCTTTTTTTTAGCACCGATGATACAACGTTTTAGGGAAAACTTTGTTTTGAGTTTCATAACAGCATGATTAATCTTACAAGTTGCTTCACTAATGTGTTACACCGATACGACAACGTCCGTGCCCAGATTAAAACTGGCAAAGTAGCACCCCTTCTAACAGGTTTTCCATCCCATTGTATCAGTAGAGCTCAATAAGATAACGCACGCGCAAAAAATAATAACAAATGAAAACGGAAACATATGAGTACTTACGATTTTCCAAGCTCTCAGCAACAAAGACGAATTCCTGTTAAAAGTGAATTAAGAGAGACTTAAAAATGTCTCGGTTAACCTGTTAGAGAGTTTAAAAGATTATCTTGTGGCCATCATCCATATTTGCTGTAAAAATTCTACATTGTTAAAGACATTTCTGTGAAGCACTGGCGGGGAACATACCTGGAGTGCAATGAGAAGTAACAGAAACTTTGCCATCGTTGTCTTCAAGCTGCCACGATAGATGATCTCAAAGTTTTTTACATATTTAAATAATTACACCGCTGTAAACGTTCTCGTTATGCAAACTGGACATCCGTCCATTAAGGCTGCTACTCGAGTTATTAATTTCATTTTGACACCGTTACGTAAACAGTGTGTATGACCCGACAAATTTTGCATTTATCATTTATCAACAAGTTCATTCGTCAGACTATGAAGTAACGTAGTTTTGGTAGTTTCGTCATGGAAAGACATGGTGGCAAACTGTATAATAACGCTGCTTTGAGAATAAAAGCCAATTACTCTACAGATAACTTTCAGATCTTGGATTTCGTTCGCAAACCTAGTTTTATTAATGATCCGATTCAAAAATTTCAAATTTGTCAAGCTGTTTTCAAAGCTGTCGTGCGTATCTATTGAATATGTTGTAAATAGAAGAAGGCACCGGTCAGTGCTGGGATATAGTGGAAGTCTTAACTACCGGCGTTTCAAAACGTATTTTCAGAGAACCTCTTGTTAATAGGGAACTTAAGATACGATGACGAAATAAGACGACGACGACGACCGGAAGTTGGATTTGCACAAATGCACGTGCTACGCTTGTCTCTGTCTGTGATTTCGTCGTCCTCGGTTCATCGACGACGAAATTTGTAGAAAGCGGTTCTGGGGAAAACGTAAGTAAAACTTGTGTCCTTGTAGCTCTTTTTAGGGGATTTCAACTGGTTTTTCGAAGCTGTATGTCTCTAGGAGTCTTATATGTCGAATAGATCGTTTTATGCTAAATAGATCGTTTCAGATTGAATTTCGAAGTTTTAGCTCATTTTTCAGGGGCGCATTTGGCGAGCAGTGTTTACATGGCTACCTAGTGCCTGGCAGAAGAATCCGAGAAAACGTAAGCTACTGAGACAGCCGTGTACTTTGAGAAACTTCTGAGAAACTTTTGCACCAAATTAGCACCTATTTCTTTGATTATTTGTTTGATTCTTTGACATTCAGCTTCGTCAAGTTCGTCGAGGTCAAACGGTGCGTAAACATCATAAGAAAAATCAAGGTCTTTCGAAGAATAAAAGTCGTAAAGAAGAACAAATTCTTCGTCCGTCATCAATGAAACCATCGTCGTAGCTTATTATAAGCGAATTGCGTAAGTCTTTGAACGCCATAGCCAAATAAAATTTATAATTACTTAAGATGCCGTCGTCTTCCCGCAAGACCGTCCGCTTAACCTTCAAATTTTCTCTCCGAAAACCAAACCCTCGGTCCAGTCTTTCTCAGATGTAAAGCGTCCTCGTCGTCCCTTCGTCGTCGTTTTTTAAGTTCCCTAATAGGGACCTTAAGAAACCACGACGGAGACGGCAACGAGGACGTGGAAAAACAAGAGATCTAATTGGCAGAACAATAGCTCAGCAAGTGCGTTTTGAAGCTTTGAACATTTCTTAGCCGTCCTATGCAAAACAACAACGTGAAATCGCCAAAATTTGCCTCGTCTGCGAACCGAAAACACGAGGGCAAATTATTTTAATTTCCATTTGGAACTCAACGGATACTTTATACGTCATGCTGAAGTCGATCTGTGGCGCTGTATGACTGACAGTAAGCTCCTGCAGCCATTTTTGAAATTCTAACTAAGAGTAGAATTCATTTTTTAATCGAAGTCTTCCTTGGCGTCGCTGTCGTGGTTTCTTAAAGTCCCTAATAAGCCAAACGCCACCGAAGATCGACCATCTTGCCAAATTTCAGCTCTTTACTTGTCAGCCATGTAGATAATTCTGAGCATATCGATAAGCGTTTTAATTGGTTGAAATTAGGCTATGTGACGGAAATATGAAGCACGCTATCAAAACCGTGGATTTCACGAGCAAAAAAGCGTTCAAAATTGAGTTCGGTTTCCCATTGCAGAGTAATTTTTATTTCACTGGCATTTAACCCAAATAATTTAACAGAAACAAGTGTCCCTCACTCCAGGAGAGTTTTGGGCTATCTTCGTACGCTGATTCAAAGGTAGCTAGTCTGAATACAAAATCTTCTTGAGTTGAAAAAAAAATTAACAAACGGCAAAATGCCGCTCGTGTTTTGTTAAGTCACCCCGGAAAAGAAAAATGTGTATGCACTGAAATATATTATCCATCTAGTTAAAGAAGCAAAAGTCATTATTTTTCTTGTTGTCATCAACAGGTTTATCACCTCGAGAGTCGCAGTGGACCAACCTAAACAGCATACCGATGACGCCATCCGGATAGTAATCCTCTATAAAAATCAGGATGCTGCAGTGTCTATCAACCGACAGCTGAGAGATCTTAGCAGCAAGGTGCAAAAGACCATTCAATCCATGTTTATTAGCCGCAAGCTTAAACAAGATCTAAGCCTGCGTGAGCCCAAGCCTAACATTGTAACCCAGCAATGCGTTGCTTATCTATTCAAGTGTGACCTGTGCGATGCAGGTTATGTCGGGTACACAAAGGGCCACCTTCACATGCGCGTTGAGGGACACCGTCAATAAACGTCATCTATTTACAGGGATTATTCCAAAGAATATAACACTGCTGTTTCAAACAATTTCTTAGCACGCTTCAATGTAATCATGAAATGCACGAAAATTTGACTTCCTTGTTAATGAAATGCAGTGTATTCAAGATCTTAAACCAGCATTGAATGTACCTACAGTCGGATTCTCTTCGTGCTTAAGTATTCATGTTATTAGCTTGGCACTCTTTTATGCAAATTCGCTTGAACTTAGCCTCTTCACAAATCGCATTTTATCATTGACTGCGTAACCTTGACGGCGGCGCAAGATGCACCGAAATGTCGGTTTCTATCCCTTATATTTCTTGTCTCATTTATCAATGTTGCATGCCAAATACCTTTCACAGGTTTGATGTTTAGGCTCCCATGAGGACTGCAATATCGTCAAGAGCAGGAGATTAAGAAGAAGGACTACTTTAACATTCATTATTCATTGTTTGCAAGAATCGACTTTTATTCAATTTTTTTCGGGACAAAATTGAAAATTAAAACTGGTTTTTTGTTACTGCTATGACAGTTTTACGATCTTCAACCTTATGAATCTCTGTAAATTTCAAAATTCTAAGTAGCGATTAGAAATCAAATTTTGAGTGTCTCCAGTTTAATAATCAATTAATTAATTGATCTACACTTAAAACTATATGACTTGACCATGTAGACAGAATAATTTTTCCATGTTACGTAACATAAAAACCAAGGTACCAAATAATAACTTTCCGTCTCTGTAAGTTGCTGAGTTAAGGTTTTCTAGTTTTTTTTTATAGTTTTGTGATATTTTACTTTCAAAAAGTGATTCAAAGTTTGCGTCAACTGATTTCAGGGATAGTTTAACGACTAGGCGAAATCTATAAAAATGTGAAATTAGTTTTGGGGAGATTTTATGTGCCGAGACAACCCATGGCGTTTTTATCAATTATTCAGGTCAATTTAGGCATAGGCCCGTTAAACTAGATTTGCATAGTAGTTTCAATCATGTCCTAACAAACTTTTTCCTAAAACTGAAAACTACACCTTTTGCTGTTCATTACGAGGAAATACGAATTCATTTTTTAATCGAAGTCTTCCTTGGCGTCGCTGTCGTGGTTTCTTAAAGTCCCTAATAAGCCAAACGCCACCGAAGATCGACCATCTTGCCAAATTTCAGCTCTTTACTTGTCAGCCATGTAGATAATTCTGAGCATATCGATAAGCGTTTTAATTGGTTGAAATTAGGCTATGTGACGGAAATATGAAGCACGCTATCAAAACCGTGGATTTCACGAGCAAAAAAGCGTTCAAAATTGAGTTCGGTTTCCCATTGCAGAGTAATTTTTATTTCACTGGCATTTAACCCAAATAATTTAACAGAAACAAGTGTCCCTCACTCCAGGAGAGTTTTGGGCTATCTTCGTACGCTGATTCAAAGGTAGCTAGTCTGAATACAAAATCTTCTTGAGTTGAAAAAAAAATTAACAAACGGCAAAATGCCGCTCGTGTTTTGTTAAGTCACCCCGGAAAAGAAAAATGTGTATGCACTGAAATATATTATCCATCTAGTTAAAGAAGCAAAAGTCATTATTTTTCTTGTTGTCATCAACAGGTTTATCACCTCGAGAGTCGCAGTGGACCAACCTAAACAGCATACCGATGACGCCATCCGGATAGTAATCCTCTATAAAAATCAGGATGCTGCAGTGTCTATCAACCGACAGCTGAGAGATCTTAGCAGCAAGGTGCAAAAGACCATTCAATCCATGTTTATTAGCCGCAAGCTTAAACAAGATCTAAGCCTGCGTGAGCCCAAGCCTAACATTGTAACCCAGCAATGCGTTGCTTATCTATTCAAGTGTGACCTGTGCGATGCAGGTTATGTCGGGTACACAAAGGGCCACCTTCACATGCGCGTTGAGGGACACCGTCAATAAACGTCATCTATTTACAGGGATTATTCCAAAGAATATAACACTGCTGTTTCAAACAATTTCTTAGCACGCTTCAATGTAATCATGAAATGCACGAAAATTTGACTTCCTTGTTAATGAAATGCAGTGTATTCAAGATCTTAAACCAGCATTGAATGTACCTACAGTCGGATTCTCTTCGTGCTTAAGTATTCATGTTATTAGCTTGGCACTCTTTTATGCAAATTCGCTTGAACTTAGCCTCTTCACAAATCGCATTTTATCATTGACTGCGTAACCTTGACGGCGGCGCAAGATGCACCGAAATGTCGGTTTCTATCCCTTATATTTCTTGTCTCATTTATCAATGTTGCATGCCAAATACCTTTCACAGGTTTGATGTTTAGGCTCCCATGAGGACTGCAATATCGTCAAGAGCAGGAGATTAAGAAGAAGGACTACTTTAACATTCATTATTCATTGTTTGCAAGAATCGACTTTTATTCAATTTTTTTCGGGACAAAATTGAAAATTAAAACTGGTTTTTTGTTACTGCTATGACAGTTTTACGATCTTCAACCTTATGAATCTCTGTAAATTTCAAAATTCTAAGTAGCGATTAGAAATCAAATTTTGAGTGTCTCCAGTTTAATAATCAATTAATTAATTGATCTACACTTAAAACTATATGACTTGACCATGTAGACAGAATAATTTTTCCATGTTACGTAACATAAAAACCAAGGTACCAAATAATAACTTTCCGTCTCTGTAAGTTGCTGAGTTAAGGTTTTCTAGTTTTTTTTTATAGTTTTGTGATATTTTACTTTCAAAAAGTGATTCAAAGTTTGCGTCAACTGATTTCAGGGATAGTTTAACGACTAGGCGAAATCTATAAAAATGTGAAATTAGTTTTGGGGAGATTTTATGTGCCGAGACAACCCATGGCGTTTTTATCAATTATTCAGGTCAATTTAGGCATAGGCCCGTTAAACTAGATTTGCATAGTAGTTTCAATCATGTCCTAACAAACTTTTTCCTAAAACTGAAAACTACACCTTTTGCTGTTCATTACGAGGAAATACGCTATCATTTGCGTTAAAAGGTGAACAATCGTAAGAAAATACAATCATTAGAGATAAAAAACCGTCATTTACTCGTAAACAAGTATCAATAACGATTTTTGCATTGTGATCAGCATTCAATAACAATTTTGGGCATTCTTATGCGTCATTCGTCAACCAAAAGAGAAAAAGATATTTTCATTTGCGCGAATATTCGAGTCATTTACAGCATCTTGAAAGTCAATAGAGACAATACACAAACAATATAGTGCATGAACCATTCATTCACATTTTTATCACACTGTTTACAATTCAATAGCATTACTGGACGGCATTAGAATGAATAAGACAATTATTAATGCACTTGTACAAACAATTCAGTGTTTTTTCTATTCAATATGCAAAAAGCGATTTTCAAATGAACACCGATTTTTCCTGAATTTACATTCAGTAGAGTTCGTCCGGTTAATTCGCTTCGAATAAACCGAATACTACTTTAACACAGAGAGAGAATCATGAGAGGATTTGAGGACGAGGAGGAAGATAATCTTGTGGTCGCGGACTAGTTCGGAGTGAACCGATCAAAGGCAAGACGCATTGTGGCGCGCTACATCAGAGAGGGCAGGATCCAGGAGAGACCACGAGGAAGTAAAAAACAAGGTGCGTGTGGATGATAAGATGAGAGATTGCCTAGAGGAAATCATCAACGAAAACTGTTTACTTACACTTTCTCGGATAAACTACCATTCAAATCCGAGATCCATTACCGTACCGTGGCAAGAACATTAGACAGGATGCTCTACTGAGCGAAACTTGCGAGGCCTCTTCTTGCTGATAGAAACAGACTTGATGTGCTGAACAAGCGAGTCGACTACGCTACTTGGTTTAGAAACCTGTGTGTTTGTCGACGAATGCGGCTACAACATCTGGACGGCCAGAAGCCAAGGTACAGCGCGACAGGGAGAGAGGGCGTACCGTCAAGTGTGCGGCCGGCGCGGACGAAACTTGACCGTGACCATGGCAATTCCGCTTATCAATGGACTTGTGTTTCCTTCAGCAGCTGTTGGCGGAATGAATGCTGCGTGTTTCGATAACTTCTTGGCACAGGCGAGGACAAATCTAGATCCCGATGAGGAGGTGATCTTTGTGTATGACATGGCACCGGCCCACCAAAACCCGGTCATCCCCGCCCCAAACGCGGAACTTAAAATGCTTCCTCCCTACAGTCGTTTCCTAAACATCGTGGAGCAGGCAATAAGCTGTTTGAAAGCGGCGTCAAGCTGACATCTCGTATCCGGAAATTCAAAGACGCATGGATAACGGAGATGAGCCCAGAGCCAGGAGAATCCCAGTGGGGGAGTTTCGAACACAGCAACTGCTCGAAGCTCTGCACAGAAAGATCGACACTGTGACTGCGGCTAAAAGTGCGCAGTGGTATCGCTTTAAGCAGACCTATCGGCCAAAATGTTTGAAAAGAGAGATTATTGAAGGGTAAACTGAAATTCAAAGCAAAATGATTTGGGAATAGGTATTTTTCAATTGAAATTCGATGTGTGAATATTGAAAATAAAAAACGCTCAATTGTTCGTACAAGCGCATAAATAATTGTCTTATACATACTAATTTTGTCTAGGAATGCTATTGAATTGCAAACAGTGTGATAAAAATGTAAATGAATGCTATATGCACTACATTGGACGATCAGACTACACCTTCACACTACATTGTTTGTTTAATTTCTCTATTGACTTTCAAGATGGCGTAAATGACTTGAAGGTTACCGCAAATGACAGTGTATTTTTCTCTTTTGTTTGACGAATAATACATAACAATGCCCAAAATTGTTATTGAATGCTGATTAAAATGCAAAAATTGTTATTGAATCTTGTTTACGCGCAAATGATGGTTTTTTGTCTTTAATGATTATATTTTCAGACAATTATTCGCCTTTTAACCCATATGAATGCGTATTTTCTCGTAATAAACAGCAAAAGGTGTAATAGATATAACCCCTGTTTACCCTGAGATGATGAAAATAAGTCATTTTACTCCAGCTTAGTAGTATTAAGCTGATAATAGAGGATAACGTAACATTATCATACTGTGCGTGCGAGCGACCTATCTTTAAAAAAAAAAAAAAACAACATAATTTTAAACTCCTGAGGACGCATTGTTTACTCTCTACTGAAATCGGACTTCACAACGAACACTTCCAAAAACGTGACGCATAATTAATGATGCATTACCGCTCAGTGTGTAGGTACTTGTGCCTTTAGCCTAGGTTACTACATTCTCTAACATACACTGTACAAAAACAGCCTGAAATGTCCTCATTTCAGAAGTATTCGAAAGCACGTGCCTCCAAAACCTTACAGGGGCGATACACGATCCCTTTGGACCTTTGATGGATTTTTTCCTCATTCTTCCTGCTTTTACCAAATAGCCGATACACAAGTCCAAGTCCACGAAGTTCCTTCTTTCTTCCTCGCCTAGAGCGATACGGATGGCAGTGGTTGAACAAATCATCCTATTTAGCACCTACTGCTTTCTGAAGATAATCAGAGCATCTGTATGCTGTCTGAACGAAAAAATTCTCAAAGAGGAATGGCGCCGTTGAACTACACTCACAAATCTTTGTATAATGAAAAGTATTCCAGCTGCCCCATGGCTTGTATCCAGACCCACAGTGTATGAGTTTGAACTACTGTTGGTATAGCTCACAGTGTGACTTGAACAATAAGACAAAGTTTTCAACTGAGGCTAGGTTTGTATCCTAGATTCATCTTCAACTTACATGGGTTTGATGAGAGAAAGAGTTATTTCTCTGAATTTTGAAGTAACAGACATTGTATCAGAGTGTTGAGATCCTTTAAAAGATATTTAAAAAATGCGATATTACCAGACAATTCGTCATTTCTACGAAATAGATCTAATATAACATGGCAATTGGTATAGAAATTGCCGTCTTCACGTTTTAACTTTAATATTGCTAAAAGTGTTGTAACCAAACAATCTTTATGTGAATAACCTAACCATGAATTTATGAGCGGCTGAGGAGATTTCTTTCATTTTGCTTATGTTTTTAATTGATTTTTCCCTTCCATAGCAAATAGAGCTGTTTACCGTTCGTGCAGGCACATCCATCCATCAAAAGGTGATGGCGAATATTCTATTGACCCCACAATGACAGGAAACACATCGATCGCTTATTGTGACATGACAACTGATGGAGGTAAGCTCAAATGATCATTGACTCAATCTGTGCTGTTCAATAGCAAAAGAACTATGCCCAGTTCAAGACACATGTTCAAATGCCAACTTTGGTCCTGCGCCTGCGATCATATTTCGAGTAGCAGAACTCCAAGTAAACGACTTCCTAATAAGCCAATAGAGCTTTTGTTCCATCAAAAAGCACTGTATCTTCAAATAAAACAGATTTGCTCCAAAAAATGGAAGAAATTAAACAATTGAAATTCCTTTGGTGGTCAAGTGTTGTCACAAAGTACATGTGCATCCACAGCGAAATTACTATTATCCAATTAGAAATTACTTGATAATTGGATGTTCAAAATCGTCATATTCAATGCTAATTTTCATATTATTTTCAAGAAAATCTGAACTATGGCATAGTAACAATTTTTTAGTTGTTGCAATTTGTAAACTGCAAAAACCAATCATTAAAATAATTTGTTTTATTTTAGTGAGTGGACAGCTGTACAAATGATCTCATTCTCAGAATCAAACCTTCGATTGGAAAGTTCATGGGGCGAATTTAAGGGTCTTCAAAACTATAATGACCATAGTCAGACTTTAGGTTTACCTAATTTACTACAGCTACGAAATGACATGAGCTTCAAACAACTGCGCTTTTACTGTCACAAGAAGAAAGTTGGAACGGTTTTCCACGTCATGACTAGTGATAATCCCCTGGGTGAGGCCGTGGTAAAGTTTTTCACCGAGGAACACTTAATATCAATCCGACCCTACACTTGTGGCTCGTACACAGTTCTTCGCGATGACAACTCTACGTTTGTCTAAGGATTGCAGCAAGCTAGGCTGGAATAAAATCCATCCAGAAGGGAAATGGACCGGTTTTTGGAATGTCCAAAAGTATCGTATCAATAAAAAAATGCACTAAGACGTCTAAATTCTCATAAATTTACCTCAAGTCCCACCAGGAGAGACTGTGATAACTATAAAAGCGACGTAGCTTCTCTTTCTTCTGGAGAAACGTGGGCTATCTTCGTACGCTAGGTATTTTACTAGACGTACTGGCTTGTCATGGAGAACTGCTCAGTGACACGGATCTGTTTTTCTAGATATAAATGATATTTTGGGCGATAAAAGAAATCTCAGGTCCTCCGGTTTTCTTTCTAGCAGAAGCACAAAGCTGCTAAATTCCAATTTCACTGAAAAAAGAGTGGTGGAGAAGCCATCTCACGTGTGTGCTAATGCATATATATATATTGAATGTAATCGCAAAAGATTCTCGTTAAGAATGATTTTCTTACAGACACGAAAATCGTACACTTAACGATACTCAAGGAAATATGATCTTCTCTAGAGCTTAAAGAGTACGTGTAACCTGGCGGGTTTTGGCTAGTCGCGAATACATGTAAGTCTATTAAATGTATGTATCCATGTATGTTTTTATGTATGCATGTACGTATTTGCGATATTCAGACAGGCTGGCTCAGTTCAGCTCGAAGCTGGTTTAAATGGAGGCGTGTGGAAACAACGACAAGGCCACACCACAATACCGGGAGGTATAAAGCAACTGATCAGATTGGAGTGCAATTTGATCTAAAATCGTACGCGTCATTTCAAGATCAATCGAAAGTACAGCTTAACTTTGATTTCAAATCACAGGCATGATTTCACACCAAAATTGCATAAGTTAAATTACCACTTTTTGCATCCATTTTGAAATCACAAAATTTAATCACTCAAATACAGGATTATTAAGTCGGTACAAAGAATTTGTTGATCTAATAATGAGCTGGTTGGTAAACAGTTGCAAGAGTTGTCTTTCATTTCCTGCCATTTGACTGGTTACTTTAAACAAACCTTTAAATCTGATTGGTTATTGCGTTTAAGTAAAGATATGGTATTGGCTAGGAAAGAGACGCGATTTATAGCAAAAAAATGGTGAGATTCGTCGACAAATCCCACCAATAAGAGCCAATGAGATTGCAAGGAACACGTGTGATTTCAAAGTGAAGCTATAAAGAGATGTATATTTAAATGTAGTGAACAGTTCAGTGTTGTTGCTCAACATCTAAGACAGATTTTACTAATCCAATGATCATCAACTTTAACAACTGGAATTTAAGACTATTAGAGTTGAGCTTTTATCTCTTACAATCGGCGTAGCATTGTTGGTACATGCACTGAATATGTTAAGCATTTCCTACCGGTTTAAATAACCCATACTTTCCCTGCTTCCTTTATCTAACCCCGAACATGGCTAAACATGATAACGATTCAACTGACTTCCGATTCGCCACCATTAAACTACATATCGCTGGTCTTATTTACGCAGGCTTCAAGGTAGATTATCAATTTGACCTAAATCCCTAAAGATGACATGTCGATACTTCTTGAGCCACCATTAAAGTTAATAAAATCATTAGCAAAACGAGAAAGCTTCATTTAATCTTCATTCCTAGATACCTATGAAAGCATTGCAAAGTTACAAAGCGATACTACTTCTCACTTTCGTTTTTTGATTATTCTAGCCCTTAGTGGAGGGTCTCAGTGGGGTGATGCATTTTACGACTAACGGTTAATTTCTTCCTGTAACAGTTAACAGAGATGTTACAAATTAGTTTAAATCATTAAGAAAACTTAATGACTATTTTTCGTCGTTTTAAAACACAGTTATCCGCTTGCTTTTACCACAAGACTCAGGCAACCAGGACGATTTGAGATCGTGCTGTTCTTCGGCTGATATTAAGTAATTTCTGTCGGCCACAAGACAAGACTTGTAACGATCTAAGTTTTGGACACTTTCCAAACGACGCATCGTAGATAGGAAAACATTTTACGATCAACTTTATTTCTGACTATTGGTTACAATATGCCAGTTTTTACGCCTGAGAGCTAAACTGTTTTGCAGTTTTACGGCTAACGGTTAACCCCATTGAGACCCTCCTGGTGAATCATAAACAAAGCAACACAGCTTTATCCGCAGCATGACGGCACGGATGGGTGTTAGCATTCAAGTTGTTATGCAGTTTACACCCTTCACTCTCAAGGTTGATCAATAAGTAATTGTACTTGTTAAATTGCCTCTTCTTCCACCCGCTCATCTAGGACGACCTCTGTTGACGAATTAAAAATGGTCATTGTCATGTAGGATGTCTGTAAAGGGTGTGTACAATCAGCTTGTCTGAAATTCACAAAATAGATGTTCTTCTTTTAAAAGATGTTGTTCTTGAGTATTTATTCGGTCGGTGTAGGCGGGCATTTAATCGTTTATTGAACTGAACAATACAGAGTCAGATCATTGAAAGAAAGCAAAAGCCCCAAGTTAATAAGCCTATTGACTTATTTTACTTCTGTCAACGCATTTAGGCAAATTTTACAAAAATCAAAATTTTGTTACCGCAGCCCTTCTCTTCGTTGCCCTGCGACTTCCTGCCCGTTCTCATTCTGCCATCAGAAGTCATAGCTATCGATGTTTCCGTTTTCGAACCCAGTGACTGTTTCTTAGAAAGCTTGCGAATGGCTTCTCGCACCTTGTGAAAAACAGTTGTAAAATGCAATTAGCTCCTCACACAGTAAGATACCAGTGACTAAGAACATGAAAGGATCTGACGAGTCTCTAAATTTGACTTTTTATGACTGAGTTACGAATGATGAATTAAAACTAAAAGAAGCTGCTCCATGAAGAGAAAGGTTGCGCTGCAGCTGCAAGACCCCCTGGGCCTCACTTCAGCAAGAATAGGGCTATATTGCATTTCAATTATTGTTTGCAATGAGAACTTGAAACTGTAACCTGACGATTAATCTTATGGTTCATTTTTTTAAACAATTTGTGATCTTAAACAATCATATATGGTACATCTGCAACAACAATAATAATAATAATAATAATAACAATAATAAACAGTTTAACGTGGAGAAACACTTAGCTAGAAGCTAGTTTACAGGTTTTCCACGAAACAACTTAAACAAATGATTCAAATTGAAAATAACGTTGTTAAGAATCCCAACTGGCCGAAGGCAAACCAGTTGGTTATATTACAAGCATGGCCAAGGATTTGAAACTCGGGGCTACCGTGAAACAAATCCAAGTAGTGGCCAGGGCGGGACTTGAACCCGGGAGCGGCGGATTGCAAGTCCGACACGCTGACCACTCGACCATGCTGCCTTCTGCAAGACCCTTTTCCCCTTTCTCCTCTTTCCTCTCCTTTTCCTCCTTCCCTATTACAATGCAAAATTGCACTTGCTGTTTTCTGTTTCATGACATAAATATAGTCTCCTAAAAGGTGCGTGGTGTCTTCACCTAATTAAACGTCAGCCTCTACAACAGAGGTCCCTAGGCCCCTCTTGAAATGCATTGAAACATTAGACATACCCCCTTCAAAGCTTTGAATGATAACTTTCTCCGAGGTAAAATAAAAAAAAATGTGGTCACGTACAGTTTAGGGATGGGGGGGGGGGGGAGGGGGGACGAACAAAGAGTATTATGGAAAAAAATGTGGAAATACCAAACAACATCATCATGCATCATTTAACACTAAATCAAATGATCTATGGACTAGGACTGCGTTTTGCGCATTCAAGCCTTTATCAAGCAGTTTTTTGTCAATAATCTCAATGTACCTGATCATCAAGTATGCAGTGAAAGACACAAAACACGACTCCCCAAGGAAAAATTCAAAGGAATATCGATTAGAAAGCGATTTATCTCTGTACATTTTCCCCACTTAATATCAAACATGATTTAATTCTTAATAAATCGATCACAATTTTCCATGATAGGATTAATAAGTTAAGAAACAGACACCCATTCATAATCAGGATCTCCATAGCTTACCTGGGTTGAGTTGAGCACAATGAAGAGATAACGCAAAGCTTCATTGAACTGTATGAATCCAAACAAATACGTGACACCAAGTAAAGGAAGTAAAGCAAGAATATTCTTTAGGCCTTTCCTGAGATAAGTAGATCAACATGCATTAGTTAGTAAATAAAGAAAACGAAAAAAGCGAAAAAACATTTTAAAAGCGATATCGACGAAACAGTACGCGTATTTAAAGCGAATCTTTATTGTGCTATTATCTGGCGTATGTCACAAAGCTTTGTAGAGAGATGAGGTACGACGCGCAAAAATCATCATTTTCTGTTAACAAAAAATGTCTCTCACTTTAAAGCTTCCAAGCTGCTTTTACTATATTTGGAGGCCAGCTTCCCAAAGACAACTCGCTGAAGAATTGGAAAAATGACAACATTTGCCTAGGGAAAAAGAATACTAGGAACATAAAAGAGGCAAAACAAAAAACACTTAACTTGATTAAAGTCTCTAAAAATAAAAAGAGGCTCAAGTGACACTTCCGAGAATGCCTAAGATGTTCTAACGACATTTAGAAGTTACTTCAGAAAGACTAAAATCGGACTTTAAAAGATGGACATTGATCAACAACGAAGCATTATATCCCTGTTTCCAATCTATTTTCCGATTATGTTGTACTAACTGATCAAGTAGTAAGAACAAATAACACGAATTTACCAGTCATTTGTGTGACATTTTCGTAAAGGGTTAAATTGGCTACGATATCGTTGGCATGGGACTAAAACATTTTCCCAAGGCCTTTAAGCTCACAGCAAGTGTCAGGGATATAGATTTGATTCCATACACCTGGTAGTTAATGATAATTAATTACGAAGAAAAAGTCAAAACCACTCTCTCACTACTTATTACAAAAATTCTGGGACGTTGCGTCTAGGTGTATCAATGCGCAAAGCTAATTCTACTATAACATGCTCACAAACTGAAAAAAAAAAGTTGCAAATGTGAAAAAAGATTTTCAACTTGCAAATACATCGGCGAATAGATCGCAGATCTCTAACAACAAGAGAAGGGAAAGGAATACTCACTCTGGGAAAGGAGCGAATGCAAAAGCGGTGTTATTTGAGGGATTAATGGTATTTCCCGAGAATAAACACACAAAAAAACGTAAAAAATACCAGCAGAATGGCCAAAACTGGCCCTTTGAAAATCCACTGGTTTCCGTTGAGCCAGCATCTAATCAGGTCTTTTATGATGAGAGAGAGTTAGCAAATAGACATACAATTTGTCTCATTTTTGAGACATGAAAGGTGCACTCAATCTTCCTTCTATTTTAACTATTCCTGCCTGACGTTACCCATACTGGTCCAAAAACCGTTTCTTTGAGGCTGACGAGACCTGACTAAAATTCAATGTCGCCTAAGATAAATCGCAACTACGATCCCTGTCACACAAAAACACCCTGCGCATGTGCCCTAAACAACTTCCATGACAACTGGACACTGGAGCAACGTCATGCTAAATGGTCTGAAATGCCCAATGTTGAATATTGTCGTTCGATTAATTATCGTCAATCAGAACGCAAATTTCAAAAGATTTTTTTTCTGTAATTGATGATCAGTAAATTTTATCGAGGGAATGGTCATGCACACAAAATAACCAGCTGTCTCAATTAAGAAGTATCAAGACAATGTGACTTTAAACATTGCAAATTGTGATGTCCTGTGTTGAGTGCTGGCGAAATAATGACAAACCTGTCCCGCTTTATTCCCATTCGTATAACCAAGGAGCCACAAGTGATGTCGGTAAATGTGACTTTCCCCATATCAGAGCTTGACGGTTCAATGGCTGCCACCAAACTCACACTCACCAGAGGGATTCCTGCAAGACATACATATATTCACCAAGTCAAAACAGAGATGGTGCATTGTGAGGGCGGATCAAGAGGGTCTGTCACAAAAGATAGCTTTAGCCTCTCCAAGCAAAAATGTTTCTATTTTCTTATGTTAATCTTAAGACCACAGGGTTAGCTGATTCTATGAAAATTGAGTGCTCTTATAAAGTGGCCGTGGAATTTTCCAGCCCTTCTAATTAAGATGCTGAAGTGGTTGTGGTATGGACCCTTTCAAGGAGCATACACGTTTTTATCTACACTCGTCATATATTAGTTTTCCAGGAGGGTCTGTCCTTGAAAAGCTCGTGAAAGTTAATGGGGAACTTGCACCATGGTTTCGCAGAGATAGATGCAGCATTTTGCTATTGGCACTGAAGGCGTTGAAGATAAACCACGTCCAGAGGTCCTGAAAATAAGTTTTCATTCAAGAAAGAGGATGTTCACTAATTTCTTCAATTCACAGGGGGTCCTTACAAAGCTACAATCACAGCTACATGTGACATTACTTCACTTCTGCCAAAAGTTGTTCTGCATATACAGTCAATAGCACGGATTCGAAGTCGGTCTCGATACTAGTTGCATCATGACAGTGCAGTACTCCAAAAAGCTCGCCTCACACAGATGTACCTTGATGACAATGGTACTCGTTTAACCATTTCCACCGGCTGAAAACGGACTCAGATTTCCGAAAATGTGTCAAACAGTTGGGAAATAGTGGTGCGACATCCAAAATTTTCTCATTAACTGTAAGAACAAGCCGGTTGATAGGAACACGTATGTGCGCAAATAGTGTCTCCGCAACTTACAGGATATTTCTCTCTAGTTTTGAAGAATGTCACATCTAGAACACCTACAAGGTTACCAAGGCCCATGGACAGCAGAAGATTTTTATGCACAAACAACTTTTCACTCTTTATCCTAAGATATAAAATGTAAATTAGTGTGGTAAAATTGAAGCGAACGAAAGATGTTACGCTCTAAAACAACTCGCATGTGCATGTACCAATATTATCGCATGAATATCAATGAATATAAGTATATCTGCGATCTCTTTTGTCAGATATCACAGTTTAATTGGGCCATAACAATGATACCGCTCCCACTTGTAGAGACTTTATGGTATGATTGTAAGGAGTACAAGTGACACGAATACTGCTGCTACTGAAATACATATGAGAACCAACTCCAAGTTGTCCTGGATTTCTCTTTGCTTGCTTGACTCGGGCGTGAGCTCAGGGTTGAGGATCACTTGATCTCCGCTTTACTACCACACAAAGAAAGCAATACTATAATGACGTATTTCCTTTTCACTGACCTCAAGCTTTGACGGCAACAGAGAAATCGTCTGCTTCTATTTTTTTCAGGGTAACGATTTTGACGAAAGCTCGCTTCTATAAAAGGATTACCAGTGATGCTGGATAAAAAAACACACATGGAAGGTGGGAATTTGGTTTAATAATGTGCCGACAAAAGCTTAAACGGAAGAACTCATGATGAACTTAAGGACTTCCGTTGAGGGTGTAACTGATATTTATCAGAATGCACACTGGTTTAGTGGGGAACTGGAAAAAGTAACGGTGTAAATGTATGAGTACACATAAGTACTCCAGCTGATTCACAGGCTTGTTTTTCCAAATGCAACTTTTAATCACCAGTCGTTTATCCTAAAGTCAGTCAAACAGAGTCTAATAGTCATTAAAACCACCTGAAGTATTCATTGTACTGATCAGATTTTCAATACAACGTCGTCATTACTCAAGCCGAACGCGAAACCGGCGACAAGGATCTTAGAACCGTCCAAATTACTGAAGAACGAGACATTACTATTGCTACATTATTATTGATTAACAAGATTATGATTAAGTTCACCCCATCAATTGTAATCAGTTCACAGCCATTTACTTCCATTATTTTTTTTTCTTTGTGGCTGGACGGGACCTTAACCTAAACAACAACAGAACGTCATTCCAATTATTGACTTTGCTCTTTCAATAATGTTCAGTTTTAGACAGTTCAGAATAAGACAATTCAGTTAGGGAAGATTCTTAAGATTTGGCTTTGTTTTTTAAGGGGTTGAAAAAACTTGACTTCCCAACTCGATTTCTGCGGGATTGATTGTAAACATTATAACTTGATTGCATTATCAGTAGTTTACATTAAAGCAATGGTTCACTCTATCAAAACAAGTCAAAGCGAAGCTACTCCCTCAAGACTCTCATTCTTGGTGTTCTCTCTCGCTCCACACTTGTCCTTCACGGCATAGTTTATTCTCGTTACTTAGTTTGCATTCAGAAAAATCAAATAAATGATAAATTTAAGATTTATAAACGAAACCGAGCGTTTTCTATTGCTTCTCAGTAATGATTCTACAGCCCAAATCTTTTGCCACCAGTTTGCCTTCAGATACGCTTATGTAACATTTACTTGGTAGTGCAAGACGTACCTTGTCTAAAATATTAGAACTATTTTTCGACAGATGTTAGGTTGAGAAGAACTTCTTTCGATGAAAAAGCTGGTAGCCATCGAAGTGATTTGACGTTTAAACTGATATCTAACTGGTGTTATGTGTCTTGCCGTTGCGGATGCTGCATGAATCGGTTGAATCCTCCGGTCGTAAACATCATTTTTCTGGAGGGAGGTTGGGAAAATAACCCAGAGAACACAGAAACCCCAGCCACTCTAAGATAATGAAAAGAAAAAGGAAATAAATGAAAAAGAAAACAGTTATTAGAGGCGATGGGAGCTTCACTCAGCGGAACCTCAATGCTGTTCACAAGAGTTTTCTTCTGGCACAGCGCGAGATTAAGAAAGTATATCCTCTTTCCGAGACATGTATCTGCTATTCTAAATCTTAAAAATTAGAAGGAAAGCTTTAGTCCAGTCCTGATACCACTTCTAAAGCGATAGATATCGGTATTTTATTTTTGTAGAATAAGTTCTCTTTTTCCTTTGGCCTTTGTTGGGATCATTATTTCTTGGTACTTCTGTCCGATGTGGTACTCCTGCTGAGTCAGCCCCTGTTTGATACATATTATTTTGCATGGAGTTCAGCAAATGGTGCACTATTACTTGCAATAGGAGGGGTACAAACGACAAAGACTTGTTTGAAGAGTTTTTCACTTACATAGATCCGAATAAAATATTTCGACCCCACAACTACCTTAAGTGCTTGAGTGTTTACTCAACCTTTCAATGGCTCTCCAGCACACTTCCATCCTATTTACCAACTTACTTGAGAGGTTCATGACATGTGTTGTTAGAGCCTGCGAGTGACGCAGCTTCCCTAAAGAGATGGCACACTGCAGTTATCAAATCTATTCGCTCTTCCTGTGTAAGAAAAATGTATGAAATCAGTAATTGGCCTTGATTGAAATGAAAAATTAGTACAGTGATATCATCTTCACGGAGTTGGCTCACCAAATTAAAGGAGCTTTTAGTCTTACAGAAGTCTGAGGTGATGTGATGTGGGAGGCGCGTGCTCGTCAGCCACGAGAATATCCTGCATTGAAAGAAAGGAAATTAAAATGACTGAAGGGGAAAACACCCAAAACAAAAAAAAAAACTGACGGTGTGTTAAGGGAAAATATAAGTGAGAAGGGCATGTAAAAGTTAACATTTCGGCCAAAGAATATTATCATATAGGTAAGTTTGACTAAATTGTCACAACATCAATCGGAAAGAACCCTTATTTTCCGTTTTCTGATGAATGACTCGCCTTATCAGGAGCGTGGGACACACAGAGAGTCCGAAACGTTATGGAGAGTGTCACATGGGGACCTAGTTAAGGCTTAATTCCTTAGAGTGTTATTCCATTGCCAAGCTCAAAATCTACCTCCAATGCCATTTAATTGGAGTTGACTTTTTAAGATTCAATCGTTGTGTAAAAGAGAGGTTTCTGTACCTGACAGAAGATCATCGTGATATTAGCGCTCTTCGAAGTGATGGGTGTTAATAACGTTTTTACGGCTTGGACGAGGTTGTTGTAGATCTAAAAAAAAACTGTTGTTTTGAAAACGCCCTATTGGAGCAGAAAGCTCTCGTGAAATGCCGAGAAAGTTTGTGATGCTAACCTCCTTAATCTGAAAACCAAACAGCATAGTGACAACTTTTAATAAAACAAAGAAAAGATCTTAAGATATAGTCTATTCCTACCATCTTCTTCCTACTTTGTAAAGTTAAATCGCGTGAAAGATCATATTAACTGCAGAAATACAGTCGTTCTGCTCGTTTGTTTGTTTCTAATTACTTGTTAGTTACGCAGGAGTGGACCCATCCTCGGAGACCCAGGGGCTGAGTCGATTTCAAGTTAGGGCACGAAGAGCCCCTGGGTCTCCGAGGATGGAGTGGACCATAAATTCCAAATACACCAGTTAGAGATTCTGCGAGAAGCTTAACTGTCAGTCAAAAAAAGATAACAGCAGCAACTTGATTGTAAAATAAGAAGGGGTGTGGTCGTCCTATATTAACAAAAAGTAAAAAGACCAGTGAGCCAATGATATGAAATAAATTACAATACTGGTAAGATACGCAACGCCCACAAATAAATAGTTCGCAAAAAATCACAAACCAGATTACCAGCAAAGAGGAAAGAGAAAAGAAATGAAAGTTTTTAAGCGTTTTTACCAACTTTGCAAGAGGGTATAAAAAGGCAGGTTACCTTTTAATTGAAGTAATCAAGAAGACCTTTATTTTCACATTTACATGTCTCGTATAAGACTCTCCACATGGTTGTATATGTGCCATAAACACACTCAAACTGAAGCGTTCCTGAAAAGACAGTTAGATGTGCAATATCAGGACACCCGGTTCACTCGGAGGAAATGGGCTCACCCCGAAGAAAGAAATTTCCCTTGCTGGGCTCAGCCCACTTCAAAATACATTCTTAGCATTCTCGTTGTCAAACATTCCCAGATTTCATTTCGGTCGATCTGTTGGCATGTCAACAAGAGCTGATCGTCCTCAAGAGATCGCATATCCTCTATCCAGCGTTTGATCGTGACCATAGCTAATCTAGATCATAGTCAATCGTGACTTAAGTATTGTGCCAATCGTTTCATCATGGCTTCATCAAGGAAAAATAATCTGTTAACTGATGTTCAAAGATCCATTTTGTCTCGGTATTTTGACCAAGGCATGACTGGAAAGGGTCAAGCCCACAACGATCTCATTGAACAGGCCAGTGCAGAAGCTAAAGTGACTAAGGAAACTGTAAAGGTAAGACTTGCATTGGTTAAAATGCTTTTATAGATTCCATATATTTATGTTAGATAGTAGCGTAAATATGGAATGTTGCTTGGATCCTTTTCTGTGATCTCGCTGGTAAGGCGTGTGTTTCGGACCCTTTTACTGGTGGTTGCCGCGAATGTCACGCACCGTAGTGAAATCTTCCAAGCGCTTTTACTATTAAATAAATTAGTTATACACTTTTGAATTCGATGAAAACCGATTCGATTTACTATTAGTTCTTTATTTGGTATTGAATATTTAGAATTGGATTGGAAGCGAACGAAAGAAGAGAAAAGCAGCGGCAAGTTCGACTTCGAGTGATCAAGATACCGCACCGTCAGCAAAAAGCGTAAAAAGCATCCCCTACATACGAGCTCCCACGTCATACAATAACTTTTGTAGGGAGCTGTTCAGCAAAGGTAAAAGTTTATGAAATATTCGTCTACGCCATATATAATACTACGAACAAACTACACAGAAGTTAAACCCGTTTTAAACTTTATGTTTCTTTTCAATGTGAAATTAATCCAAGCTATGCTTGATCGAGTAGGGGTTTTGTCGTTCTTTAGTAATTGGATAATAGTTTAGAGCTAAACAAGAGAGTAATTAAACTAAACGCTCATGCACACTTTGTATTTAAATTCTAGATCAGTGTCGAAACCTTTCTATGGTAGAAAAAAATTCGTTTGCTGCCAAAGAGTGGGCGAAACTCACTGCTGAAGAAAAAACTTTATATAAGAGTTCGCAGAATATAGCGGGCGAGTTGAATCCCGAAGATATTGAAAGGACCGTCAAAAAGATAAGAGATCAAATAATTAAGCTGGTGAGTCATATTATATTATTTTCAATTCCTCGGCGTTTGACGAGAATCAAAATATTATATTCCACATTGATTCCATTGACTTATTTCAGTCAGTTCTCAAAATACTTCAACAACACGGGTCGGGGCAAATGTGAAAAGTTAAATCTTCAAATCCCCACATCGATAGATCCTGTAAGTAATTGAGCATATAAATTTTGCATAAAAAACGAACAAAGAGAAAAAAAATCCATATGAATAGGGTAAAAAACAAAGATTGAAGTATAGAAAGCTGGAGAAGAGGAAGAAAGAAGGAAAAAAGAATAAAATAGTCGCAGAATTAAATCCTTAATCATTGAGTTGTTAAATTCTTTCCTGTCAGCTTAAATAAGCTTCTTGTTAACTCCATCATTATTTCATAATGCTGAAAAAATATTGGCCTGTTCATTTGAAACTTTTGAACTGTCTCATATAGGTAAACATTCTTGATGGATATGGCTGTTGCACTGCGGTACTACAAAAAGATCCTGATGGACAGTTGTTTGGTTTTGGATCCCCTGCAGGTCAAGACTTTTTGTCAAGGAATCCCGAGTTGATGTTTAAATTCAAAAGCTATTTTGGTGGTAAGCTTTTCACTAATTTTTTGCAGTATTTCTGCACTATTGTTTTAGTTCTGCAAAATCTAACACCTCCATGTAGGTCACATGTAATAAAGTTTCATGAGTAAAGTGTAAGATGCTTGGGGTTGTGCCATATACTGACTTCCGGAATACGGGAATGATCTGCTGAACAGGGTATGGTTTTTCAAGCTTAAGCTTTGAGTCATAAATAGGGTATCCTTTTGAACTACATTTCCAACTTTGTCTACAGTTCCTGTCAAGTAATTCAGGGTATTCATATACCATTACAATGCTAAATAACCAACTATCCTCAATGATATTGACCACCACCCAAGAATTAAACTCTTTCGGATCTGATAGGTCATTATCAAAAAATATTTTTATTTGTCACAAGGGTAATAGTATCAGGATCCTGTGGAACACCCATATTCCCTAAACCAGTTGGAATATCCCCTCGGAGTAGTTAGTAACATCTAGTAAATTATGTTTATCTATTTGCAGGTGCAGACAACAAAGATGTTACATATAAAGACATAACAGCATTATTCAACCAAAAATACAGTAAGATTGCAATGATTATTGTATGCATGCATTTGTGTGATTCCATGCACGTTTTTGTGATTACAACTTTTCGGATTCCAGCACACACCTCTTCATTAATAATTATTAGTTAATTCTCTGGGAGTGTGTAATCCCATTTATTACACGACTCGGGCAGTCAGAGGGCCAATAACTAAAATCAACCAATCAAAATGCTCTATTGCCGGTCCAATATTCTCTAAGTATTGGACGGGGCACTGTCCCGAATGATACCACACTTGTGTCCCTTTGAACTTCAGTCGTATAATAAATCTCTTATTAACCAAGCTTGCTCGGGACCGCACTGGAAGAATATCGGTCCTCGGTCTTTTTTGTACGGACCTCACTGCGCTCGGTACGTACTGTCAAGACCTCGGGCTGATATTCTCCCAATACGGCCCTCGTACTTGGTTAATAAGATATATATATTGGCTATCATAGCAAAATATATGAGAGTACACACTCCCAGATAATTAACTAATAATTATTAATGAAAAGGTTTGTGCTGGAATCCGAAAGGTTGTAATGGTTTCAAGCTCTGTGTCAAATAACAGGGTATTGACTATTCAAATCCATTTCCAATTTTTTTCTGTCACATTCAGAGTATAGCTTTATATACAAATTAAGCACTTTTAAATCTCAACCTTTACCAAAAGAATTATATGTGGCCTCCACCCTACAATTGTTAAATTGTAAAAATATTTCTATTCTGGCAGTTATTTAGCAATAACCCTTTTTATTTGTCATAAATACGATATAAGAATTTAAGATTTTCAGGTTGACTATTTCAGGGTTCTGGCTGAACACCCAAACCCAAGTCCACATGGAGTATACCCCACGAGTTAATTATTATAAAGGCTACATTATTATTCATAGATGTTGTAAAAGATATTGTTGTTTGGGTCTTGGGACCAACATCATTAAATACCACCAATATACTCAATCTTGTTATGGTTTGAGAATGTATATTTTAACTTTTACATTATCATTAATATCATAATTACTCAAAAATGTTATTGATGTCATATTGCCATTTTCCTATAAGGGCAAGCCGTAATGAATAATTATTAGAGGTCCTCCAACGTTATAAAAAACTTTCTGTTCTCAGTGATACAGGTTTCTTAATCATTCTATAGTTGCTTTTACTGGTACAGCCAATTGAAAGCCTTTAGATTCTTGTTATCAGGGGTATCTATGGAGCTATGCTAAATATATCACAAAAAAACTCTAAAAAAAAGGATACACCAGACAATATTTTAATCAAAATAGGCGAGTTTTGGGAAGTCTCAACAGCCCTAGAAAACTATTACATTCTCCGAAATCTTAGTGCTAAAATTGCAAAAAAGAACAGGTTCACAAATACTGGTAGTAATCAATTCGTTTTTCAACTTCAACTTTTTATTTGCTTACCCATATATTTTCTTTGATAGACTATTCACAGTAGAAACAGAATTATTATATACAGAAGCTTGTTTTTAGGTTAAAATTATCTTGAGAGTTTGTAAGTGCATGTATGAATCATGAATATGATGTATGTTAGCTACCATTAAAAGATCATGAAGAATGTATTGTAATCATCAAAAATAACACCTGTATGATGAATCCCATATGCACACATAACTATTATATGTTGGCTTCGTTTTCTCATTACCTTTAGGTCAGATGGTTGGAAAACCTTCAAGAGTGCCATACCTCAAGGGTGGTTTTGAGGTTGAGGGACTTCCTGAAGATTTGCCTTTTCGGAAGCCTTTCATGTATGGCGGGATGCAAATGAGGAGAATTCTTGAGGCTAAAGAAAGCATCATCTTCAAACCAGCCCCATTGCAAGGAAATAGTGATGATGCTGTTGAGACTCCAATTGAACAAGAGCCCATCCCAACAGAAGCAACTCAAGAAATACTGGCATCCCTCTTAGCCCATATTGCTGGAGACAGAGTGTCAAAGCGTGCACTTAGTGGTGGTGGTGTCATAAAAGAAGAAGAAACCGAGGTTGTAGATCTCACATTCAGTAATCATGAAAGGTGGATCCTACAGTCATTTGGCATCACATATTTTGATACAGATGCATGGAAAGGGCTTTGGCACAATGTTCAACATGACACAGAGCATGATGGTGGTGTTATTCTTCCTGTGCTGAGTGGAGGAGAGGATGAGAAGTTTTGGCTTTTTTTGTGCTCGCTGAAACTGGGCACTATTCTAAAAGCATCAAGTGGCAAAGCACTAAAAGGACACTGGCTAGACAGGATTCCATCATCATCTAATGAATATCGACTACTCACTGACATGACAAACAGTGTCACCAAGCTTAATGCCATCAAGCTCGAGAATGGCACACCCCTCTACCACTTGTATTATGCAATGCCATCCCAAAATGGCACATACAAATTGGATGCATTGTTCGAAACTGCCATAGAGCAAGCCATAAGAAGATTAACTTGAGTCAACCCTGAAGATGTTTAAAATTTATTTATTTTGAGATTATAATTGCAGTACTAGTTACGTATCAATTCTTATGAAACAAATCAAGCTTGAGAACTAAATGTTTGTGTTAAAGGCAAATTTACACAATTTCAATTTTAGTTCCTTCTACATGTACTCTTCTGAGATTATAAAATTTTCCAAAAATGTCAAGATCAACATGTTTTATATTGGTAAGCATTCTTTCCTTGTATCTCAGTTTAATTACTAATCTGGTACCCCTGGGCAACAGAGCTAGGAGAGGGCATCTTTGCATGGTTACCTGGGAGTGAGTGAGTACCACTTTCATAATAAGCAAACATGGTTGTAAAACATTCTAGTTTCTCACAATTTGCAAAACAATTTTCTATGGGTTATTATTGCTTATTTTGAAAACTAGGTACTGTTACAGTAGCTAACTTATTTCTAACTTTTTAAACAAAATTTGGTTATTTGTAGAAAAATTGATTCATTGATATCTCCACTTTTGGAGTAAGGGAAATAACAACACTGAACCACCTACTTTTATACAGACAAGACTTTAATTTGCATTTTTTAAACCCTTTCCATTTTTCTTTCTAAGCTTCTATTGTAAGCCTCTATGTATTATATCTTTTAGGAAGTTACTATAACATTCAAAACTGCAACTTACACAAATATTGTACAAAAAAGGTTTTCATACATTTTGTGATTAATTTGACAGGAATGCCTGATTGTGAAATTTAATTGCTGAAAACAATATTTATTTATTTATTTGTTTTTGTAATTTTTTAATTTGCTGTTAATTGATATATTTTGGTCTGGGAGTATTTTTGATATTTTTCCAACACTTTGTCAGTATACATCTGTACTTGTGAATGAGATTGAGATAAGGGGTTCCTCTTTCCCTAGCTCTCAGACCTCTGATACCCGGGTTACTTAAAAACACAATTTACACTTTTGGGTTTGCCATATCCAGCCTCAATAGTGTGCAATGTTTTCTTTAGGACTTGACTACTGTCTGTAGTTGTGTGAAATGTGCATAGTTAGAAAGGATAGTGATAATAAAGGTTGCAGACAACGAATCATTTCAAGGCTGGAGATGATAAACTGATCACAGCTGCACAATTAATTATTGGCCACTATTGGTATCATTCACTCAAACAGTGCTTTCCATTTTGGTATTTGACTTTTTATTAGAGCTCATTTAACTTTAACAATATAAATAGAACAAAGGACAAGGAATAGTTCAGATGTTGGTCTTTTAATTGGCACATCAAATGTAATTGTTGAGTTTGATAAATTAATACTGCAGTGCCACGATCAACAGAATTTGCCAAATGTTATTCCTGGGGACGTTTTAAACTCATTGTCAGCAATAAGAAAGTTTCTTATCTTACCAGCAAATATTAATAAGACTACTCATAATCTAGTTGGGAAGCATGTACAAATTTTCATAGCTTATTTTCATGTTAGCATACAGCATTAATCGTAGTTTTGCAGTAGTAACGGGCAAAACAAGTTATTATGTTTTGTTGATACTGTTCGTTGTTCAATATTAAAGTAATAAATAATATGGAACTTGTGAAAATGCTCTACTGACGTACAATTATTGTATAAATGTATTTGTAATTGTGCATGCAATCAAAAATCAGTAAAATTATTAATAATTTACTATGATAGTTCATATTATTACATTGATATATGATTAATTTGAGAATTTCAAATTAACTTTTCACAACTGTAAAAAAGATTTCCTTTCAATGACTAAAGAACAACTAGACAATTTCATTCCTTTCAACAAAAACATAATATACTCAGACTTACAAGACGGCAGAATATCCCTATTATTGAAACAAATACACTGAAACAGCGGAAAATGAACTCAATGTGTTATCAAAATAACCTAAAAATCTATCTGACTTGAGTCTATTTTTGGTTTTGAAAACATGTACACTACAACAAAAATTTAACAATATTCGAATATTTCAACACAATGAAATAATTTGTCAGTCTATAAAATAGATCTTGGCACTTAGGTACATTAATTATGGTATTATGAATTTATTCATCATTATCATTACAGTGCAAATCAATTACATTTTTCAGGAATGTTGTTTGTCTGTGATTGGCCAAGGACCGATACAACCATTCCTGAAATATTTCTGTCTGGTCATGGTTTTGTGATTCTTACTGTAAAACATACATTTCATTTCCATTTTTGGTATGAGCCTGGGGTATACTTGTATGCAGTCTCTGACTTATCAGTACAGTCTTTGATTTTTGGTTAAATTATAGAGAGGTAAGAGCCTTGTACCTTTTTGACCCTTTCTTTATGTTGTGCTTCTGTGGCAAATGATAATCCATTCGGTAACCTTCCCACTTGCAAGACTTAACTGGGCAAGGTCGCAATGGCCTCTTATTTCCACTCTTTGCTTCTCTAGAAGAGAAAACAATAATTTAAAATGATTGTAATACCTGTTTGTTACTGAAGATGTAAGATGAATAATATGATTCGTGAAAAGGGATTTCTTGTTACAAAGAATAGGCTGTTTTAGATAAATTTGGATATACAAAAAACATATTGGCCTTACAACATCCACATTTGCATTTTCACAACAGCTTAATATTTTACTCACTATTTGTGATTATGAGGCAGCATGGACATTACATACCAAAAAAAACATTTACTAGATTTCTATTGTAATAATCGAGGCGCCCACTACTGTTAGAATGAAGCTGGTGATAGGGCAAAAAGAATAAAATCATCGAAAAGCAGGATAATGTTGAACAATGCCTCTTCTTTTTTGTAGTCATTGTTCTATCTGCCTTTCTTTGTTGCTTGGGCGAATCACAATCTTTGTTCTGATGAGTAGTGGGCTACTGTAATAATCTTGATATTACTTTTTCCTCTTGCTGATTACTTAGGACTTTTCTAATTTAGATTAAAAGTAAGAAATTCAATAACATTCTCATGGATGTTACATCAGAAAGAACCACACACTGTACAGTCACAGTGCTTGCAAAGTAGCATTTTTCCAAGTTCTTTTATTTAAAAAAGTAGAAGACATGGAATTTTGGAAGTTGTATGTGTTTTAAAACCACAAAATTTAGGAAATGAATATCTTTAATAATGAAATAAATATTTTTTAGAGATAAGTCAACTAAGAACAATGCATTGTATCAACAAATTTGAAATATTACTAAAACTTTTCAAATATGAATGATCAATGCACACTGATATCTATTTATTGACACAACTATATACATGTATCTCACCTGATTGTTTTGCTCTTTTCTTGAAGTCTTATTTTTGAGACATCTTCCTTTTTGAGTTTGTGAAAAAACTTCAAATGGTTCGCAATGTGTGTGTAGTTTTCGTTACAAAGCTGTAAAATGAAAACACACAAAGTTTTGGGTAAATACAAAATATTTTTATAGGAGCCACATGCTGAACTCCACATCCATGAATCACAAAAATAACAAACAATTCCCTTTGCATGGCAATCAAAATAAAATACCGAGTCATAAATGATGTCACTAGAAAATCAAACTTTGAGATAATTATAAGTCAACAGAAGTGATGTAGCTTTAAATATCACCATGGTAACCCGACTGTATACATGACTGCTTTTTGATGACCTATCTATTAATTTTTTGGTTTTAACTTACGGAGACGACATTAATCTGTATTATGCTGATAACAAACAGTATTACTTACTGGACATTTGTATCGATACGTCTTTTTCGAGCCAGGCTGTTTTGGTGAGTCTGAACCCACGTGGCATCTGGCGCTTGTGTCTTCTAACTCTTCATCGTGTGGCTTTTCGAATTCTGACTCTGAGAAATCATCTTCAACCCGACCATCGAGTACACGGAGCACTTTCTGTGCCTCGTTCTTCATTTTCATTCTAATAACTTCAATTGCATCGCCATTAGTGGGCTTAAGATCGCGTGTATTACATGTGCCGCTTTGGTGAAATGACTGTAACAGCGTTTCCACATTTTTGAGGAATTTGGCACGAAGGTGTAGACCTATTTCGTTTGCAACTCTTCTTTCAGCTCGCAACTGTCCCAGGAAATCACTGTTCTCAAACCCTGGCCTGTAGTTAAAATACATTTTGATGGAATTAGGATGTTGCTGCCACTAACGTAGATGCCGTTGCTATTCCATCGAAACTGTAGAGCCTTCGAGTTATTGGGTCAGCGATACCTAAAGAAGTCTCTCTTGCGGGCGTTAACATTTTCGGCGAGCATCCATGCCCCCAGTTTACATTTTCTTTGACCAACAATTATTAACAACCAGAAACAATATTCAGACTACAGGACCCGGCAAAATGTACGTATATCACGCACATTTTTACTCCGACGAAAGACAAAGGTCCGAAACGTAAGTTTTTCAACTTTCTCAACGGTGCTACAAATTACCTTTTTTTTTGCCGTTATATAATAACATTCTGGGTTATTATGCCGCAAGTATGAATACTGGGTCCAATCCTTTCCAGCTTATATACGGCCCCCCTTGGTGACATAATTCGAAAACAGGGCCTTAAGTTCCACCTGTATGCCGATGATTGCCAAATTTATGTGCCATTTATGCCTAATGATGAATCTGCTGCTCTGTTGAAAATAGAGGCCTGTGCTAAAGAGATCTATGCATGGATGGCATGTAATGGGCTTAGGATCAATCGCGATAAGACTGAGTTTTTGGTTATACATGCCAAACATCGCCCACGACCACCAATATGTCACATCAAAATTGCTGGTGTCAGGGTAGTTTTAACTGAGTCAGCTAGAAACATAGGAGTAATGTTTAAAGATGTTATGAATCACGAGCATCAAGTTCAAAATATCTCTAAAGTTGCTCTCTTTCACATACGCAATTTATCTAAAATCAAGAAACGTCTTACTCACAGAAAGATACTGAAACGTTAGCCATGCTTTTATTACATCTAAGCTGGACAATCGCATTTCTTTGTTGGGTGAGTTGCCACAATACTTATTAGATAAGGTTCAGCAGGTACAAAATGCTGCAGTGCGTCTCGTCTCCTGCAATTCCTGTAATCAAGTTTAATGTCTTTGCGTGGGGCAGGGTTGCCCATATTGCCCGAGCCAGAGGCTCATATAATCGCAAGACAACACCCACCCATCCCACCCCAGGGGAAGACATTCATCACACAGTAATCTCGTGCGTGGGAAATTAACGTCTCCTACCCCTAACCCTGCAGGAGACGGGACCTCCATTTATTTGTCCCTATCCGAGAAGACTAGAATATCTAAACCATTTCTCGATGTTATAGAAAGGCAGCATATTCTTCTCAATTATTTTAAGGCCTTGCGTGTTGGTCCGGCCTTGAGTGTTGGTCCGGCCTTGAGTGTTGGTCCGGCCACTCGAAAATATGACCGAATTGCGCCAGTCCTTAAAGAGCTTCACTGGCTACCTGTAAAAGCAACGTATTATCTTTAAAATATAAGTTCTTACCTTTAAGGCACTGAAAGCTTTATTATTTCTTTGACAAATCCTGACACATCTAAGGTGACTGTTCAATTTTCATTCGCACCCTAAAGCTCTAATTGTACGTAATAGATATCATGAGTCCCGTGCATAGTACTACCGCCCGGACTAGATATTATACGACAGATTGCACGCTTGATGCAGGCTGATTTCAAACATTTATAACCTTTCGGCTATCGACATTAAAAAGTGCAATATCGCATTACGTATATTATCAATTTGGTATGTCTTGATTAATATGACACAACCTGAAACAACCCTGAGATCACTGAGTTGGGCTAACTTTGTATGTATGTGTGTGCCAATTTTCTTACTGATATTTTAAAAGTAAAAAATATGTCTTTCATTGCTTGTTCTTTAATATTAAATGGTGTAGACAGAATAAAAACGATGCCCTAATAAAAAGATTGCTTTAAGGACATATCGTATCATTTGCGCTATTTGGTCAGTAAGGCTCATGTAACAGTATTGACTGAACGCAAGTCCCGTGGCATAAGTACGAGCGTTGCACAATTCCTCCGAAAGCTCTTAATTCTTTGCAAAAAAATTATAGCTAACAAAGCAAAATATATTGAAAGACTGTTTTCGGTTTAAACATGTTGATGAAATTCGCTCCAAACTATTTTCTTGGGGTAACGAGCTGATTTTGTACGTGTGCTAATTTTGTTTTCGGTGTGCTAATTTTGTTATCGATGCTCGTGTAATAACTTTGTCAATACATGCTAACATAGTCATATCGATCAGGACCGTATATCACCATAACGTGAACAGGTGATTTGGCCATGCTGATCATGTTAAAACGTATACAGTAAAATCAATGTTAATATTAACACACATTACCCGTAGAAAAGCTCCCAGTAGGGACTTTTAGCCGTCAGGACGGCAACGCCACGGAAGACGTCGATTAAAAACTGAGTTTCTACTTTTAGTTAGAATTTCGAAAATGGCTGCATGTGTTTACCGTCTCATAGGGCGCCAGACCTCAAACACAACATAACGCATACAAGTAGCATTGAGTTCCAAATGTAAATCAAAATAATTTTCCGCCGCGGTTTCGCTTCGCATACGACGCAAATTTTGGTGATTTCACGTTGTTGTTTTGCAAAGGACGTCTAAGAAATGTACAAAGTTCTAAAACGCACGTACTGGGCTATTGTTCTGCCAATTAGATCTATTGTTTTTCCACACGTTCTCGTTGCCGTAGCCGTCGTGGTTTGTTTAAAGTCCCTAGTATTAGATATCGCACGCGAGTACCGCATTTTACAAATACTTGGGTATTTTCATTTTCTAAGTGGCGATGCATGCACCTCTGATCTATCTATTTCAAAGCAGACGCAACCTTTCTTATCAGCAGAAGTCACTTTCAAGACATATATGACTGTATGGGATGATCCACTGAACACGGTATGCTTTTTCAAGGTTCGCGAAGGGTATCCTATTCAACTTTATTTCCGACTTTGTCTCAGTTTTCATTCATACTCAGGGTCTCAGTTTCCATTCATACTCACGCTATCCAACATCGATCCTACAGGGATATAAAGCTGTGTGCTCATCCGGGAAGGTTCTTAGGGGTAGAACCTAAGATCTAAACCTAAAGCGGATGCAGAAAAAAAATCAAAATAGGGGAACTTTTCTTTAATTGAGACCAAAAGCACTCATTCTTTTGGGATAGGCATTGTTATTCCTGTTGTAATTCACGTGGAAGAGGGAGGGACAAGTCACCCCGTTCCCCTCCCTGTATCCGCCTTTGCGAACATTAGGAAAGAGATAGAAAAAGGTTCAGAAAAAGCAGAAAAACAAATCATTTATACAAGTACACTTTTAATTAGCGAGAATTAAGCAACCTATTTAAGAACCTAGCGAGTCTGATTTTCAGTCAAGCACCATTTATATAGGAACCTGTTCAAGCTGACTTGAAAAAAATGTAGGTTCTCTTAACAAGAGGTTTTATTGCATTGCAATCGAAGCTGCAATTGTATTGGCCCAAATGTTTCACTTAAGTCATGTTGTTATAATATTCATGCGAGTTAGTAATTATAGTTATAAAATATTCTCTTTTATGAGGTATCGACTATGCATCGTCACCAAATGGCTTCTTATTATTATCATAACAACATTTTTTACAATGAAAATGCACCATCATTGATCTAGATTGTCTGTTTGTTCGTTTTCATCAGCTTCAGTTTCATCCCTAACACTACTGACATCATCAACGTCATCATTATCATTTGCAGCTTCATCTTCAAGTAAAGACAGTGTTGATTCTCCACTTCCATCCAAAATTCTTTTCAGCAATTCTTCATAATCTGTTTCAAACAAGACTTATTCCTTCCAAAGTATTTGCAGGCTTGCTAGTTCTTGGATTAAGGATGCTCTCTTCACTAGAAGAAGGTTCTTGTGACTTGGATTATTTTGAGCGGAAGCCTTATCGATCCAAGAATCAACTTTCTGTACTTCCTCAGAAAGAAAGGTCTGAAACCTTTCAACCTCTGCTTTAAGAAGAATGATTTCTTCGTTGGCCCTTTTTTTCAACAAAAACACATTTATGATTTGTATTTTTGTAGAATGGGCTAGGGTGTTACGTTGAGGATCCACGTTGACTGCGCTGTAAATGGTTGATTGCGGATCTTTCACTATAACAAAAACTTCATCATCTGACAGATCACCAAATTGGGCTGTTCTCAAAGCTTTCAGTTGGGGTATGAGCAGTTTGACACTGGCTGTTATCTTGGTAAGTTCTTTGTTCAGCTTTTTAGCAATAGCTTGTCCATCTGCAAAGACAGATTACAATATAAGGTAAATAAATATCAATTAAATAAATAATCTGATTACACTACAACCTATCCAAGCCCACACCCAGATAAGCCAGACACTTCCTGAGCCTCTGTTTTAATCATTCTGTGCACCTGTCTAAGACACACACATAAAGCTGGTCTTCAGAGTGTTTATCACCATTATCATGTCATATCAAGAACCTATCATTTACCTGCATACTTTTTCTTCATTTCCAGAACAAAAATCCGCTCCGCTGCTAGGTGGTGTAGTTTTTTGAGTAACTGACACCCTTGTTTAAGCTTGAGGCGAGCAAGAACCTCTTTGTACAAAGAACTTGCCACAGTCCACTTCCTTTGAATTCCTTGTTGTCTCTCAATAGATGTTTGCAACTTCTCAAGCCTAAATAATATATTACAAACAAGGATATCAGAAAGAAATATCACAACTGGCACTGAGTTCAAAATACTGAAGCAAGCATGCAATTAAGTTTTAAGATACTTTTCCTTGACACAAAATTTGATTCCTTAGAAGAACCATAAAGGGGATTAAATACCATACACATGAGTATGCAGTTGAAGAATTTAATGAATCTAATATTACATAATAATTTGTTTATACATCAGTGTCAAATGTTTTTGCATTTTACTGTTTTGATTTTGATTCACACTTATTTCCTACCTATAAACATTTTTTGTTATACAAAGGTGTAGTGGATGAATGAATTTTAGAGATTTATTTGTGAGATTTACAGTACAAACCTCTGTAACTGTTTCTTTATTGATTCAACTTCCTGAGCAGTAATCTCAGAATTGGACTGCAATTTAAACCTAGAAATAATAATGTCAAGTTTTATCATTGTTTATACTGCATCATAAGTACTTGTAACACAGCACTAATCAGCTACAACATCATTTTATTGCAGTGATCACTTCCCTGAATAGTAGATAATTATTACTGATTGTTAAGCCTCCCATGGAAACTCAAACATGCCATGCACCAATCAACTTCGGTCATTTGTTTGAGTTTAGTACTGTATAGATTATCCTTGATCATCCAATGCGTAACTTGAATGATTTGAATTTCATTTGTGGGCTCTGGTATAAATGTGCCATATTTGACTGCCAAAATGTATGTGATGTATTAAATAAGGGCAGTTGGGGAGAATGACTAACTTTATATTTATTAAAGTTAATAATTGAAATAATATTGGAAAATATAATAATAATAAAACAATAATAACAATCATTATCATCATTATCATCATCAAAATTCCTTGTAACTTACTTAAGATCGTTTGCAGTGCTAAGGCTTTCAACATACTTCTCATCCCATTCCAGCTCTATAGAAAATAAAATAACTATAGTAAATTATTATATCTGCAATAATTCCACGATGATTTGATGCAATAACATACAGTATATTTAGTTACTACTATTCAGATCTATGTAGTAATGACTGTACCTATTTAACACAATCAATCTAAATTTTAGTAAAAACCCATTTCAAAACACATGCCAATTTGAGATCAACTGGTTAAAATTAATGGCCACAGTCATATCACATGATAAAACATTTAAAAGATTGATAAAAGAATGAAATGTCCATATCAGTCGTGAGAAGCTGGGTTCTTCTGTTGAGATGCTGCTCCCTACTTTTTGCTATCTACTCAAATCTACAGATTAATATTTTGAGTGAGAGCTCCAAAGTGAACATTTCACCATACTGGAAAAAACGGATTAACTCCAATACCTTCATCACTGCTTTCAGTGGACACTTCTGCCTCAATCCACATCTCAATATCTTGCTCTGTAACAGGTTCTGTTGTGTAATAAGGACAATGGATTAATTTCATCCTGTGCAGCAAGAAAAACTCTGAATATTTAATATACTAAGAGATTTTTCATATGTATAACCACTTAATTTAAAAGATATTGTGCACACTTGAATTTTAGCTATACCTGCAGATGGGGTACATGACTATGGTGCAATTATAGCAACACTAGGTTGTATTTTATAACAAAAAGTGTGTATAAGTGATAAATATCACTTTGCTATATTATACATGCCTGACAAAGACTTGCACAGGGAATCAATTTTTTCAGTTGAGTTTTGGAGAATTTCTTTACTTCGTCTAAACTTTCTTTTCAACGAAGGTCCTGTGGAACATTGAAAACATTCCAAAAATTGTAATAAACAAATTGAAAGATAAATATTAACTATCAAATGAATTATGAAACAATACTACTTCACAAAGGGGAACTTAAACACTAAAAATAAAGTTAAAACAAAAACATACTCTCCGAAAAAAGATGTGTATTTTGTTACCACAAATGATTTATTTTTGGATATTGTCCATTAAAATTATAAATTAATGGATGGACACTATCTAAAAATACATCATTCATTTTACCAAAATACACATCTTTTAAAAAGTATGAAGAAACATACGAGGCTGTTGTGCATTAAACCTCTAAGTAAAAAAAAAAATTAATGAAACATTGTTACATATGGCCATTTAATGCTGTTTTGAACTAAACTGTAGGAAGAAGTGAACACATAACATTTACAGGTTGACTTTTTTTATTTGTTATAAAGTAGCACTAAATACCCTCAAAAAGGACCATTTATAGATTAAACAAGCTTTACCAAACTTTTCACGGAGTTGATCTCCGTAGTGCAAAAGACCATCAGTAAGGACATCAATTCTTTAATCAATTCTTATCAATTCAATTTTTATCAATTCTTTTACCATTTCCTTTGTTATCCTAGAATAGTCACGAAGGAAAGCCCAAAGCCTCTCAGTACCCTCACCATCTGTGAGACCAATTCCATCAATACATCTTGGTGAATACTTGATCTGAAGAATTAAGAGTTAATTTTAATTTGATACATAGCAATAACAATTAAGTTATTATTATTACCATTAATTAAAATTAAGAATGCTTTGTTACCTGACATGAAGCTTTGTGACCATAACAGTGAAAAATTGGTATACCCAAGGTCAACTGGGTTGTGTTGAACAGTAATTCTTGTGCATTTTTCTGAAACAGAGATTATTGTTATTATTGTTGATACTCACAAGCATAAAATTTAAAAGTTTGTGATCTAACCGCACACTATATTATCTAGTATACTGTAATTACAAACACAGATATTATAGCTGCCTTTGGACACTTCACCCAAAAAGCCTTAATATATAATTTCAATATAAACTGAATGAAATGATATAAAGAACTTAAGAAACACTCCGATAACTATAACTATTAAATTTAGTAGTAGAAAACAACAATAACAACAACGTTTACCTTCATATGTGAAGACAATATGCATGCAATGTCATAGAGCATGACAAACTTTAGACTTTTATCGTTCTCGTCAAGAAAGCGCTTAACCTCATAAAGTGGATAACCAATCCTGAAATTAAACAAAAGATCCAAAGATCAAAAAAGAAGAAAAAGTGGAAAAAATGAAGGTGACCACACCTTTTCAATACTGATGTATACATGTTGTGGTTTAAATTTAACAATTGGTTCATGCATCAGCATGCATTCATGGAGATTTGACTGCGCAGGAAGTTTGGAGAGCATGAAAGATGTATAAGAGTTGCTCGAGGCTGTGCCTTGAGCAACTCTAACTTTTTTAGTGCTCTCCAAACTTCCCAAGTGCTCAACTTCTCCATGAATACGCAGCTGACACATGAACCAATTGTTTTATAACATTTTCCTCGCTGTAGTTTATGAATAAAGGGAGGAAATACCCTCTCCTATGCCTCAATGTGTGGTTTATTTTGTTTTGGGAAAGTATTTCGCTGCGCTTCAATGATCTCGTCTCAGATTGGTTAAAAACTGACAAGTGCATTCATGCGTGGAAATGAAGCTAGAGTTGAGGAACGAGATGAAATCAGCGTTGATTGTCTTCCCCTTCCTCTGGGTTCTTTCTCAAAAAAAAGGTAGGTAGATCTTCATTGGCTTGTTCACTTGTTGCCATGTCTAGTTTTTTACCGAAGTTTTTCCCGGTTTTTAATGAAAAATGCTTAAGTCCCCTGCAAGAAAAACAAATTGTCCTGAGGCATTTGACGTCACCGGCATGCATCAGTGGGACATTTTGTTCATAGCAGCTCAATAACACTTACACAGAGCAAGCACGTGCGCTATGTTATAAATACTCTAAAAAGACAATAAGTGAGAACACAAGCACAATAAAAAACTAAACTCTGCCATAAATATAAATTTATTACAACTTCAAAAAGTACATCTAACTCTTTGCAAGTACTTTCATCAATAAATAATAATTACTGATTTTTAAAAAGAGATCGAGATAATAAGAGTAATGACAACACTTCAAGGATAACAGCTAGATAGCCAATGCATTTGTCCATTGCTATTACATAATAATTATTAATTACTGAAATGTACCTTTCATCATGTTTGATGCTATGAAATCCTTTGGGGAAGTCATGTCTGCAGACACAACCAAAGACTCCTTTCTCATCAAAAAGTTTATTCTTTCCTTTTTGATCTAATGGAGCTTGCAAGTTCACCAGCATGAAATGAGCTGCAGTCCTAAACAAAATTAATTGAGTTTTAAAGTGCCTCTACATGTATACTGGAATATAGAAATATATTGCCAACAACCAACCAAAAAAAAAATCAATAATTAATATTTGGCATGGCTTCATTTGTGTCTACATAAGTTTATAAATTTGTATGTGCCACTGGTGTGCTGAGAGAAGGCTCCCAAATAATTATCACTGACCATCATAATGAGGTAATCAGATAGCTCCTTGTTATTGGAAAGGAATAGCTACTAGTAAAATTAAGATATTTGCACAGGACATTTTTAGGCTACTGTTTCCAATGTGATGTGGCTTGATTTTTCTTCATTAACAAACCTTTGAAACCTCAGAAGCACGTTCACAGTAGCCATTTACAAAATTGTCAACATCATCTTGGTCTGCAAACATCAGCTGTCCATGTTTTGGAACTCCTATTGATTTCAGTCCCTGGCATTTCTTCCTGGAAAGACCAAAGCATGCATCCATGCTCTCTATCAAAATTCCATTTTCCTGCAAGTGAAAAAATACTGTGGTGCAAAATTACCCAGGTTAAAAAATTGTACATAGGGAAAAATTAAATTTACCTTAGAAAAAAAATTACCTGCAACATATACCTTTTATACATTTAAATAATTAACTCAAAAGCACTTTAAACACTGTTTCCTAATCTGTAAAGGGAGTTTTCTGTTTTGAATATCATTAAATATACTGAATAAATTAGGTATATGTATAGAGCGTACAATTCAAGGTCTCTGCAATCAAGTGTACATGTAAAATATCGTGAATAAAGGAAGATTATTTATTAAAT